>NW_020172457.1:2703074-2854652 GCF_003031525.2 Neophocaena asiaeorientalis asiaeorientalis | reverse complement strand
CACCCGTGTGCCTTGCCACTTTTTGGATGCTAGATTTTGTGAATTTTACCTTGTTGGGTACTGATATTGGATATCTTTGTTTTCCTATAAATATTCTTGAGCATTGTTCTGGGATGTGGTTGTTACTTGGAAACAGTGTGGCCCTTTAAGGTCCTGTTTTAAATTTTGCTAATTGGGAGCAGAGAAACATTAGTTTAGGGCCATTTTGTCTCAGTACTATGGCAAAATCCTTCTGAGTACTCCACCCAGTGCTCTGTGAGTGATGAGATTTTTCACTCTGGCTGTGTGTGATTTCAGATAATTGGTCTCGCAGTGCTTTCAGGTGGTTCTTTTTGTGGCCTTGAGTCGTTTTCTACCACGCATGCTCAGGGGAAGACTCCAGGGAGCTCCTCCGCAGATCGCCAGGGTGCTTTGGGTAGCTCTCTCCTCTCCGGGACTCTGCTCTGCAAATTCGAACAGCTTTCATGTCCAAGGTTTTGAAACCCGTTCTGTTTGTTGTTTCAGATGGGAGGGTAAATCTATTTCCTGTTATTTAATCCATTCCAGCAGTAGAAGTCTATCAGTGCTTCATATTTTAAAAAATATCTCAGGATATTAATCGTCATGGGTCAAATTTTGGGTTGCCTATGCTCAGAGAGGAAGAATAAGGTAACCAGATGTGCTACATGAAGTTGTGGCGCGAAGGTGAGCTAGGTATCTCAGCGCTTATGGTCTTTCTGATTTTGCAGTATTTTACAGAGTATTTAATGAAACAGTTCATTTCGTATGGTACTTTTTCAGGAACTTTTCCTCCAGAACTCTTAGAAATGCCTAGGAACTAGTTTGCATCTGTTTATGTACTTATTTTAAAAAATGTAGTTCTTTTTATTTAATGCCTGTGATGGTATTGTTTATTGAGGTCTAGTGTGGCTGGTAAATGGGTTTTCTTTGGGTGACATAGTACTTAGACTCTTTCTGTTGGTTTTGTTTTTGTTTGCGTTGGGACGCTTGCAACCTGTGCTGGCCTTTTGCAGTTTGCAGTGGTGAGCTCTGCTTCCCTATTGTCTTTTTTTGTTTGTTTGTTTGTTTTTTGCGGTACGCGGGCCTCTCACTGACGTGGCCTCTCTCGTTGCGGAGCACAGGCTCCGGACGCGCAGGACCAGCGGCCACGGCTCAGGGGCCCAGCCGCTACGCGGCATGGGGGATCCTCCCGGACCGGGGCACGAACCCGTGTCCCCTGCCTCGGCAGGCTGACTCTCAACCACTGCGCCACCAGGGAAGCCACCTATTGTCTTTATTTATTTATGGCTGCGTTGGGTCTTCGTTGCTGCGCACGGGCCTCTCATTGCGGTGGCTTCTGTTGTTGCGGAGCACGGGCTCTAGGCGCGTGGGCTTCAGTAGCTGTGGCTCCAAGGCTCTAGGGCACAGGCTCAGTAGTTGTGGTGCACGGGCTTAGTTGCTCTGCGGCATGTGGGATCTTCCCGGACCAGGGCTCAAACCCGTGTCTCCTGCATTGGCAGGCGGATTCTTAACCACTGCGCAACTAGGGAAGCCCTACCCTATCGTCTTATACTCTGCTGCTCCATACGTTTTTGTTAACTGCTTTCAAGCTATGAAATGAGTTACGACCTTGGTCTTCATGGTAGCCAGTCATTTGTGGTTTTCACCTTGAAAAACACTGAGACTCACCATTTAACAGGAAGTTATAAGGGAGAATTCTCGTGTTATCATTTGACATTGTAAGAAAAATAAGTATCTCAAGATCCTTAGAAACTTTTCTGACTTTCATTTATTCTTTTAAAAGTTTTTATAAAGCCTTTGCAAAAAATACCGTGGCACGTAATTCAGGTGTTTTTCTGTTGGAAACTTGGTGTCTTATTGTACTGAATATTACGGGAGACATTATTTTGTACTCAAATGTCAGTTGAGAGCTTGTTAGAAATGCAGACTCTTAGGTGCCACCTGAACCACCTAACCTGAATCTGCTGTTTAACAAGAGTCTCAGGTGAGTCTAATAAATGTTAGTTTGAGTAGCCCTTAGGACATAATTTGGGAAAATACAAGAAACCAAGTAGCATTGTTAGCTTGTTTTTAGCTGAGATAATGGTATGGCCATTTTTCTTTTTAAAAAGTACTCTTCTTGGGCTTCCCTGGTGGCGCAGTGGTTGAGTCCGCCTGCCGATGCAGCGGGCACGGGTTCGTGCCCTGGTCTGGGAAGATTCTGCATGCCGCCGAGTGGCTGGGCCCGTTAGCCATGGCTGCTGAGCCTGCACGTCCGGAGCCTGTGCTCTGCAACGGGAGAGGCCACAACTGTGAGAGGCCCGTGTACCGCATTAAAATAAAAAAAAAAGTACTCTTCTTAACAGATAAATACTGAAATACATACCAGTAAAAATTATATCACTTCTGGGATTTGCTGCAAAATAAGAAGAAGATTGGAGTCAGTGAGAGTATAGATGAAACAAGATGGGAATGTGTTGATAATTGTTGAAGCTGGGTTTATTCAATGAGTCTCTTAATTTTTGTGTTTGAAAATTTCCATAAAAATTTCACATGTGTATGTATGTTTATAATATATGTATATGCTGGGGAGAGGGAAGGTGGTGGGAATGACAAGGTTCTGTAGGTTAATAACTTGCAGAAATGCTGCATAATATATTCCTCTTCTATCCACCCCACTCCTACCCAGACAACCTCCCGCCCAGAGGTACCTTGTACATTAACATATTAAAGTCTCCTGAAAATGACTGTTGTTAGGAAACCTTCAATTGGTGTAACCCAGAATTTCCAAAATAGCCTATTACTACATAATGTCTATTAATATCTTATAAGACACTGTTTCTGAGGAACTCACTAGAAACTCCTCATTAGGAAATAGCATACACGTTTAAAATGATCGAATGCTGTAATGCGTTGTAGTAACAAACATTCCCCAGGAGGTGAAAAATGAGATGACTGAAAATGGTGCTTTAAGGACATGGGGCTTAAAATGGGAGTGAAAGAGAGGTAGAGTTTGGTTCGGTAAGGGTGGGGGAGATTTTAAGTTGACTTTGTCAACCCTAGACTGTTGTATGCTTTTGGTAGAGGTGATTTTACTTAATTTTGGTAATGGCCTTCTCTGTTGGCTACAAGATTGATACTTTTGGTCGCCACAAGTGTTTTATATAACCGAGTTAATTGAAATATAGAAAAACTGCATGTGTCAGGTGTAGTAATTGGCCCTAAGCACTGTCTGAAGGAAGATGCCAGTGAAATTTTCAATTGACTTTAAAGCAGAAATTGTCTACTGTCACTTGATATTAAGTGAATCTCTTTGTAGTGAATTAGGGAATGTTATTTTTATGCATCAGAAAACTTTTTCAGAGGGACTTGTCATTATGAATCACTATCAATTGGGATGGGATTCGCTATCAATTGGGATGGGATTATCTTGTATTTTGTGGGATCTAATAAGACAATTCAGAAACAAGCAATTGCAATGTCTAATTGAATATAATAAAATCTGATTTAAAAGTGTAATGTAGATTTGGTTATGCTTTGAGTGAAGCCATATCTTATGTGATTGTATAGTGATACACATCTATTTAATGTGTACTTTTTTTTTTTTACAAAACTCAGAATTATGAGTTTTTATAGTTCATTGGAAGCCTTTGTAGGCTATTCGTATACAAAGGGGTCTGCTTCATTTAATAGGCTTTGAAGACCACTTCTCAACGTGTTTGGTTAGGGTGCATAGTCGTAGTAAACGCTTTTCCTCCTTTTCGGTTTGTACTTTCACACTACTCGGCACTGTATTTAGTGTCCCTCCTGACATAATAGGTATATTGTTACTGTCAGGCATTTCTTAGGATGGCTGTTACATATTTTCGAAGAAAAGAAAATCTGACTCACACTGAAATAACGGCTAAGTGGATCTAATTGTGTAACCTAGTATCTTCTAGTTGAAAGCAGCTTGGAAAAGAAAATAGAATTCACGTTTTCAAGAATCATGTCAGCTCTAGACTCTTTATTTCTTGTGTTGGGATCAATAACAAAAAGGAATACTATGTTCTAGAAAGATCAGTAAGTTAATTGTTCATTTTCGTCCTACTTGGAGTGAGGTTCAGAAACTAGTTAACCCTTGAATATTTGTTGAGAGTTTAAAAATACTCAGTTTGGGCCTTATGATAATATGTTAGAATATGTTGTAAAGATGACTCCTGCTTTTTCCATTATGCAATTTAAAAAATTCATAAGAATTGTCCTAAAAAGAGAGAAGGTGGTACTGATTGAGGGATTCAGGTGCTTGATGAGTAAAAAGTGCAGGGGCTCAGTGACATGTAGTTTATCTGCTAAGGGGCCCACTTTGAGTACTTCCCAGAATGGGGATCACCGAGGAGGTTTGATTCTTACTGTAGATTTTGATCTATAGAGCTGTAGCTTCCTGGTAAGTGATTTCTGGATATGTGGAGCCTTGTAATTAGTTTCTGTAAGTTGCCTGAAGTGATTTCCATTAATTGTTTAATCTTTATCATTCCTGGAGGAGAGGTCACTGGATGCTAACAAGGAATGCCCTTAGAAGACAATTAAGTGTATTAACTGTTTTCAGAAAGCCTGACTTAAGGCTGATTATTCTGCAGGTGTCGCCAAAATTCAGGTGTATTATGTTAAATATTTCTTATAGCAGGTTAATTAGTTGTCTGAGACTCTGTTAGGCAGGTAACTCTTCTTGGGGAAGAATCTGTTGCTGTGGTTAAGGGGGGGATTACTGATAACATCTGCCTTGAGATTTTACCCAACCAGAATAACACCTCCTGTGTTTTATAGGGTGGTGTATTAGTCTGTTCTGGCTGCCATAACAAAATACCATAGACTGGGTGACTTAAACAACAAATTTTCTCACAGTTTTGGAGGCTAGAAGTCTAAGATCACGGTCTTGTACCATCAGGGTTGGTGTCTGGTGAGGCCTCTCTTCTTGGCTGGTAGATGGCCACCTTCTCGTGTTTCCTCAGATGGCCCTTCCTCTGAGTGTGTGGGGAGGGAGAGGGCTCTTGTGTCTCTTCCTCTTTTTAGAAGGACACCAATTCCATCGCATTAACGCCCTGCCTGTATGACCTCACTTAATCTTTTATTTTTTTTTTTTTTTGCGGTACACGAGCCTCTCACTGTTGTGGCCTCTCCTGTTGCAGAGCACAGGCTCCGGACGCGCAGGCTCAGCGGCCATGGCTCACGGGCCCAGCCGCTCTGCGGCATGTGGGATCTTCCCAGGCCAGGGCACGAACTGGTGTCCCCTGCATCGGCAGGCGGACTCTCAACCACTGCGCCACCAGGGAAGCCCCTCACTTAATCTTTATTACCTCTCTTCTAGGTCCTGCCTCCAAATACAGTCACGTTGGGGATTAGGGATTCAACATATGAATTTTGTGGTGGTAGGTGGTGTGTGTGTCACAATTCAGTCCATAACATATGGTACCCTGGGCACTCTTATTTGTTAAAATACCCTAAAATGCTTCCAGAGTGACAGTCTGGCAGTCTTGAGGCTCAGGCAAGAGCCCTGGTCAGGCTAATTTTTCACAACTGGTTGTCAGTCTTACTACATGCTTTTCTGTCTTACAGTGTTTAACAGTCCTCTATTGGCCCTCCAATATTGAATACTTGTACTGTGGACTCTCTTCAGAGAATTTGTCTGGTCAGCTTGAACTGTCAAAAGGCTTGCTCAGAGGAGGAAGTTAATGAAACATGATTTGTTCCATTTAGTCCTTTAAATTCTCTAAATTCTATTCTTAGATTAAAATCATTGGAAAGCTTAATACTTTGCACTATATTCAGAGTCTTTGAAAATCTCTTAGGTCCGATTTGTGTTTTAATGTTACGTTCTTGAAGGGACTTATAAGAAATGGCCATGTAAAACTTATTACTTTGTTTTTAGAAGGTTGTTGAGGACATTGGTCACTATATTGTGTAATGTCTTTTATTTTTATTTAAAAAAATTTTTATTTATTTTGGGCTGTGTTGGGTCTTCGATGCTGCACGCAGGCTTTCTCCAGTTGCTGCACGTGGGGGCTACTCTTCGTTGTGGTGTGTGGGCTTCTCACTGCGGTGGCTTCTTGTTGTGGAGTGCAGGCTCTAGGCACACAGGCCTCAGTAGTTGTGGCTCTCAGGCTCTAGAGCGTAGGCTCAGTAGTTGTGGCGCACGGGCTTAGTTGCTCCGTGGCATGTGGGATCTTCCCGGACCAGGGCTCGAACCTGTGTCCCCTGCATTGGCAGGTGGATTCTTAACTGCTGTGCCACCAGGGAAGTCCATGTCTTCCTGTTTTAAGTGAAAGTTTTTTTTTTTTTGTTTTTAGAATTTAGTACTAGTTTAAAGTTTGCTTGCTTAGAGCAACTGGAATCTGTCTTTTTGAGAATGGGAATTATATATAATTGGCTAGGGTTCTCTTTTTGCATCGGCTACTAGGAACCCCCAAGTTAAATTGGGGGCTCATTTCATACATGCTACGTTTGTCCATATGACCTGTGTACCTGTGTTTTGCATTTATATGGCATGGTTGTCCTGCTCACCTTCAACTAGTTCCTCTTTCTCATTTGTATTGTTCACATTCTTGTATATACAAACCATCTCAGATCTTTTTTGGAAAGAACTGAGATAGAATTGAAATGAAACTTGAAAGTAAATATTGTTACTCATTATTCACCATTAACTGTTGGTTGAAAGCTGTCATTCTTTTCTTTGGTGCTAACTCCCAGGTGACTTCAGAGAACACTTTTAGAGTAGAAGCCCGCAAAGCTGTCCTGATGTGGCTCCCGGCTTCCTCTCTGACCTCGTCTCCTATCATTGTCATCCTTCCTCCCTTCTCTAAAGCCACATTGACTTCTTGACCATTCCTTGTTCCTTGAACAGGCCAAACATGTCCTACTTCAGGGCCTGTGTGTCTTCTGTTGTCTCTGGGCACAGTGTTCAAATGGCATCTTGATCTGAGAAACCATTCCTGGCCTTCTTGTGTAAAAGAGTCTCCCTTCCCCCTACCCTGCCTTCATTTTTCCATAGCTGCTCCCTCACTCTCCCGGCCTCCACATGTTGTATGCCTGCTTCCCCCACTAGACCAGGGTGTGAGCTTCATGAGGGAGGGATTGGTTTATGTTCACAGCTGTGTCTCTAGCCACTTACAGCTATGCCTGCTAAGTTGTAGATGTGTCATACCTATTTGTTCAATGACTAAATGGACTAAATAGGGTCAATGTAGCTATTGATTGTCCTCTCCTATAGATTTTTGAACTGACATTTATTTGTGTGAGATAGTCTAGTTGCAGTTGTTCCTTAAGGCAGGTGACTACCTTCCATGACCTCTTCAGGTCCTGCATCTTGCTGCTGCTCATTATTTAGCTTTATCTAAAGCTCTTAATGTACCAGGCACCATAAGAATATAGAGAAAAGGTCTGATCTCAGTTCATAAATATCCTCAGGAATTTTCCACTGCGGGAGGCTTTAGGGGATTTGGGCTAACAGTGCTGTGGTTCACAAATGATTGATTTTGTTCCTCATAACGTGTCAGCCCACGCATTGAGGGCACCTTATATTTTACAGAGCACGTTCACACACTTCTCCAATCCTCACGATAACCTGGTGAGGCAGGTTCTCTTACCTTGTCTGTTTGACAAGGAAAGAAACAGGCCCAGACATGTTAAGTGACTTGCCCAAGGTCAAAGAGCTTGAAAGTTGCGGACGCCTCATGTTTGACATTATTTGGTCAGAAGCAAGACACTTCTGCTGTATTCCTAATGGTAGCATTCTAGATTTGTTTTTTTCATCGTATTCTGCCTTTGACTGGAGGTTATTATTTCTCTTGAGTGATAGGTTACCTTTGGGTGACTAACCCTGTTTTCATAGGTGTGCTTTTTCTTTTATTTGATCTTGCTTTTGTCTTTTTTAAAGAGTAATATCGACCTGTGTGTACTTTCTCCTGTCTGGACTCCATTACTCTATTAAGTCCAAAGTGAAAGCAAAATTGTTCCATAGAAGGAGCCAGTTAACAGTGACTAGTTATTTTCCTTTCAAAACACTTGACCGTCTACACTGAAATACAGAAGCTGGTATCAAAAAGGAAACTGACAAATTTCATTTTAGACCTGCAGGTATTTCCCCTGGGTTTTTATGCTTGTTTATAGGGCTTTCTTGGAGCTGGTGGTTGTAAATTCACTAGAACCATTTAACGTATGTGTTCCTACGAGGTGTTCTTAACAATAGCTTAGCATGGGTACCCTGGTCATTTTAGTCCACTGGGTAAATAAATTCCTTCCTGGGATTAATTAGTCATGGTTAGTGATGTAATTCATCATGCAAATGCCAGAGCTGTCTTAGTGAAAAATTCTTAGTGATCCAGAGACGTCTGTGTCCAGCTTAACTGGAATCTATGCATTTATGTTCATCCATGAACTTGGCAATAGTTTGTAAAGCATAATGATTTTGAGATAGGAATGGAAAAAGCTCTAAAGAATGATTCAGTAACTTGAAGGCATCTTGGGATGGCAACTTCAAATAGTTTCTCCTCTGCTCCATGTCTTCTTTTAGCTCATGCTTTTTAAACCTTCTTGTCCAGATTCAAGACTGTTACTACTGAAAAAGCTGCCAAGTGCTCTGTTGACATTTCTAGCTGTTCACTCCTCTCTTGACATGTGGGCTGTAGCTTGATTAGGCTGCAGTCCTGCAGCTCAGGAGCTGAAGGCAGGAAAGGAGGTTTCACAGCATGTATAGTGGAAAGGGCATGGGTTTTGGCGTCAAGTATACTTAGCTTTAATTTCATTTTTGATGTTAGCTATGTGCAACTTTCTCTCTCTGTTCCTTTGATTCTTGATCTGTTGTAAAAAGGTGGTGATACTATCTCACCAGACCATTTTGAGAGTCACCTTAAATTATGTGTACAAAATAACTAATGCATTGTTTGGTGTATAATAGACACTCAGTAATTTATATCCTGTGCCTCACTTTTGACCTTCTTTTCCCAAAATGTGGGACACAGGAATGCATGTAAATTTGTGCGTTTAGCTTTAAAATCTCCCAAGTAGAGGGTGAGTGAGAGCTAGATTGTCTGTACTTACAGTCAAAGGATCTTGGATCATTTTTGGACTCAACATTTACCAGAAAAATGCTGTGTAGTTTTAGGTTACATGATTAGAAATAGAGTGCCTATATTATGGGATATAAAACCTCTTTCTGTTTGGATGGTCACACCGTGTTAGAAGTATGTTGTGTCAGTTCTGAGTACCACATCTTGAGGCAGGATAGGGAACCTTTTAAGAACCAGACTCTCCAGGTTTGAGGCCTGGCTCTGCTACTTAAAAGTTCTGTGCTTCAAACGCACAACTCAGCCTTCATTT
Organism: Neophocaena asiaeorientalis asiaeorientalis; assembly: GCF_003031525.2. Taxonomy (NCBI): domain Eukaryota; kingdom Metazoa; phylum Chordata; class Mammalia; order Artiodactyla; family Phocoenidae; genus Neophocaena; species Neophocaena asiaeorientalis. The sequence continues at coordinate 2,845,319 of NW_020172457.1, read as the reverse complement.
GTAAGAAGAGGGGGGACAATGGTACCTACTCCACAGGTGTTGTCTGGGATAAATTATTATATATAAACCACTTAGATTAATGTAGTAAGTCCTATGTGAGTGTTACCCATTTTCAAGGGAACTTCAGAAGAAAGTAACAAGGCTGGTGGGCTGCCATGTTGTGGAAGAACCAGATGAAGAAATTGGAGGTGCCGAAGGTGAGACAAAAACTATTGAGTCCTTTACCATTTAAAGAGAGACTTTATGAAAGAGGAAATAGACTTATTTTATGTTGCTGAAAAAGGTGGAACTAGGAGAAATTCCAAAGAGGCTGATTTTGCTTTATGTTGATGAAAGACCTTGTAACAAGTAGAGCAGTTCAAAATTGCAGTGAATGGCTTTGTGGGCCAGTGAGGTTTCCCTTGCACAGAGGCTTAGAAGGCCGAGGAGAAGTTCCTGACCTGGCTGGCGGGGTGAGCTAGACGACAAACGTTCTCTTCTACCCTGCTCTCAGTTCAGGTCAAGTGACTTGCTTAAAGTAGGATAATCCTACACTGAATTTTGTTGCGTTTTGGTAGCATTTGTGGGAACTTGCTCCCTAGAGTTAGTCTGCTTTTATGGTCTATCATTCATTCATTGTGCAAATATTTATTGTGGGGCGCATTGTATTTCTGGTCTCACTTTGCAGAAAAGAAAACAGGTTGGAAATGAATCTTTGTTTATGGTCTACTATTGCTTGACACCATGCAGTCCCCGGAGGAACCCAATGAATTAGGTTTCATTTTTGTTGGGAGACGATTCTCCTTGGGAAAGTTGTGTTTCTGAAGTTCTTGTGAGCAAAGTACGGGTGCCCTTTGTTTTAGACTGTCAAGGATGTTTGTTTGACATGTTTGGAAAATAGAGATAACCTTTCCAGAGCAAAGGGCAGGCATGTTTACTGCCTTTAAGTAGGCATGTTTAAGCTCAGGGTTCCTCTCCAGCAACTCAGCATGTGTAGGCATCCATTTGGGCCCATCCTTCCAATGCCCATGGGACTTGGGGGCAGGGGGCCTGCTACAAATATGCTGATGCTCGTGTTACTTGCTGTGCTATGACTAGTAAAGTCCTGAGCTTCTGACCCATCCGGGAGTTTTGTGATTTCCCCCAGCATCTGTGAAACTGCGGCAGGCTAACTTGTTAGCTGCTTCTCAGTAGGATAAAATCTCAGACTTTGCATTTCTTGACAGTATGGAGGAGTGAAGTGGGAGGTCAAATCTCATGCCTCTCCTATAAAAAGGGAGAGGGAGGGGACTTTCCTGGTGGTGCAGTGGTTAAGAATCCGCCTGCCAATACAGGGGACACGGGTTCGAGCCCTGATCTGGGAAGATCCCACATGCTACGGACAACTAAGCCCGTGCGCCACAACTACTGAGCCTGAGCTCTAGAGCCCTCGAGCCACAACTACTGAGCCCAAGTGCCACAACTACTGAGCCCGCGCCCGAGTGCCTAGAGCCCATGCTCTGCAGCAAGAGAAGCCACGGCAATGAGAAGCTGCACACTGCAACGAAGAGTAGCCCCTTCTCGCCACAACTAGAGAAAGCCGCGTGCAGCAACGAGAACCCAACACAGCCAAAAATAAATAATAAATAAATTTATAAAAAAAAAAAAGGGAGAGGGAGGATAACCACAGGACCTGCTCCAGTGGGCTGGTCTGAGGATTAAACATACTTTCTATAAAATGTGCAGCCTCTAGATATTAGTGGCTATTTTTACGGCCTTCCTTTTCTCTAATTAAAAAAAAAAACTTTAATGGTTTTGTCCTCTCAGAGTTCTCCTATGTAAGTATATTTGACTAAAGGCAAAATGTCATTCAGCCCAGTTTACATCAAGAGGATGAATTTCAAATGTGGGGCAAACATGGCACAGGCTATTTCCTTACATAAATATTTTCTCTGAAAGTGAAAATAGGAGCTAAAACCCCCTATAGGCCCATCTTTCTCATCTTCATTTTAGTAACCCTTTCTGTTTTCTAAGTAATTTCTAATGCCATGGTAATGTGTTACAGTGACCACTGATGCCCGAGAAGGTGTCCTCTCTCTCAGCCTGACATCTTCCTTGATGGTAATTCTACTAGTTAATGTAAAGAATGTGAAATGCTTGGCATGTTTCCTTCCACAAACGGTGGTGGGGAGGAAATCATGCAAAGCGTCATAAAGATGGCAGACTGATCCAGTGTAGCTTTGAAAAGTCTGTGGCCATTTGCTGTGAAAGGGGGGAAATAATAGTTCAGTATCTGGGAACTCTTCCCTTTGGGACACTTGATAAATTGAAGGCATTTTCGGACTGTGCTTTACTTTAGATTAACAGCCTGGAAGGTTTCAGATTTAAAGAGCAAAGTTATATATCACAGAAACAACAGGATGATATACTTAGCCACCGTGTAGCCAAATACTGCAAGTAGTATATTGGTAGCTCTCTCTTTGAAACCAAATTCCCCCTAAGTTCTCTACTCTGACTTACTTTATTAGTCAAATGCTTGTGTGGTATTTTCTACCTGAAAGTAAGCTTGGAGGTAGTCTGGTGTAGGCTTACCAGTTGACAGAGGAGGACACAGGATCTGGCATGGTAAAGGCCTTCCTTCAAGTCTTGGGGTTTCCAGTGTGTTGCCTGGAGCATATCCTGTAGCCCTCACAGACTTCGCCTTTTCCTTCCTTCCATTTCTATCCCTCCTGCTCCCCATTTCATGCTGGGCCCCATCTCTTGACATCCCTAACACACTTGCAAACTTCTTTTTTGAGGTTAGATTGAAGTCAGAGACTGGCCTGCTGAATCGCTCTCTAAATTGGAAGATAAATTTTATATATTATGTGACTCATGAATTAAGATCTTTCACTCTAAATGACATTTTGGAGAAGACTGTTGTACAGTGTTTTGCTTGCAAAAATCTGGAAGGGGATATGTGACTGATTCGCTGACAGACCATCTCTGAAAGCAGTTCTAATGATGGACTTATAGTTGATTGCATCCATCATTGAGAGCCTAAACTACCCCCTCCCTAAATTAAAAAAGATAAATGAAATAAAGCATGCTGAATGTATAGCTGACAAATCTGAGGGAGTTTAATGAAACTAAATTACCGCAGCCAACAGATAAGAGAAAAAGGTTTCTTTGTTACTGATTATAACACTAAATTAAAAAAAAAATTATCCAAGAAGGATAAAAGAGGAAACAAGATCTGTGGCTCGTGTATCAAACTAAGTTATTGAAAGATTTTTAATAAGTGTATCTATCTCATTCCCTGCTTATTGTTGATTCGTATCAATCTTGTTAGTGCTGTTGGAAGAATAGTAAATGCAGGAACTGCCTTGTAGTATAGCTGATATTGCTGTCTGTTGTAGTGGGTTTTAGAATGACTGTGACCTTATTTCCAGGCCGCTGGGGGGCTCTGTACTAAATTCATGTCATTTGAATGAACTATTTGTAAGGCGGTTCCTCAGTGTAGAAGCAATTTTATAGTAAGTATGTTTTGGGCTATATATAAAAGAAGACCAAGCGAAAGTGACTTAAACAATGGATATTTATTATCTCCCCTAACAGGGAGTCCCTCGGTAAGGCAGCTGTGGGTTGGCTGCTTTAGTGGCCCAATGATGTAATGGCAGTAGCTTGGCATTTCTCTTGGCTTCCCCTTCCAGGATTATAGTATGGCTAATGTATGATTATCTTAGTTTTGTATAACAGTACCCGGTGTTGGGAAAAGGGACCTGCTTCCTGTTAACCTTCTTGCAAGAAAACTACTCCTAGGGGCTTCCCTGGTGGCACAGTGGTTAAGAATCGCCTGCCAATGCAGGGAACACAGGTTCGAGCCCTGCTCCGGGAATATCCCACATGCTGTGGAGCACCTGGCCTGTGTGCCACAACTACTGAGCCTGCGCTCTAGATAGAGCCCGCGAGCCACAACTACTGAGCCCGCGAGCCACAACTACTGAGCCTGCATGCCTAGAGCCCATACTGTGCAACGAAGAGTAGCCCCCGCTTGCTGCAACTAGAGAAAGCTTGTTTGCTGCAACAAAGACCCAAAGTAGCCAAAAATAAATAAATAAAATAAATAAATAAAATATCATTTTATAAAAAGAAAAAGAAAACTACTCCTAGAAGTCCTTCGGTCTCATTGGCCAGACTTGTCACTGGTAAGGGGAATGCAAGTACTTGAATTCACTCCAACAAATCAAGACCTACCCAGGTTCTTGCAGAGCTCATGCTGCCTGTTACCTGATTATGCCAAGGGGAAAAGTGAAGAGAAAGACTCCTTGGATTGGCAACCAATAAATCCATTTAGATAGGCTGCTGGATTTTACTGTGCAGGCGGTTTCATATTTTCTCTTAGTAACTTGTTTCATTTCCTAGTTAGTGAGGTGAATGTGCTCTCATTGACTAACTCACCCTTCGTCTACTTTTGGGTTTTAAGTTTGCCTCAGCTTGATATCTTCTGTTTGTACCAGGACCCTGTCTACCAGTGACGATGTTGAAGACAGAGAAAGTGAGAAGGGGCGTCTTGAAGAAGCCTATGAGAAGTGTGATCGTGACCTGGATGAGCTGATTGTGCAGCACTACACAGAATTGACGACAGCCATTCGCACGTACCAGAGCATCACAGAGCGCATCACCAGCTCCCGAAACAAAATAAAGCAGGTAAGCCTCCATCCTTCTAATACCTCGTGATTGTTGCATCTACCGTTAGTCCAGGTGTTCTAGCTTGGAGGTGCCCTGGTAGTGGGAACAGCCTTAACGAGTGATTCATACTGATGCTTTGCAGGAGTTTTGCAGGTTTCTGGAAAGCCAGGATGCAGAGGATCACAGAGGGCATCTGGACTTGCTTCTTTTCTCCCTTAAGTCTGATCCTTGGCTTCTGCCATTACTTTTCTTTTCTTAAAAATAAATTTATTTATTTATTTATTTAGGCTGCGTCGGGTCTTCCTTGCTGTGTGCAGGCTTTCTCTAGTTGCAGTCAGTGGGGCCTACTCTTTGTGGTGGTGCGCGGGCTTCTCATTGCGGTGGCTTTTCTTGTTGCGGAGCACGGACTAGGTGTGTGGGCTCAGTAATTGTGGCACACGGTCTCAGTAGTTGTGGCTCGTGGGGTCTAGAGTGCCGGTTCAGTAGTTTTGGCACAGAGGCTTAGTTGCTCTGTGGCATGTGGGATCTTCCCGGACCAGGGATAGAACCCACGTCCCCTGTGTTGGCAGGTGGATTCTTAACCGCTGCTCTACAAGGGAAGTCCCTCTGCCATTACTTTTCATTGCAGTGTGAAATGGCACAGAGGAGATGGCCTCAACTTGAGGAAGCCTAAAAGGGGAGCTGTTTTAAGACTCTAGGGCCTTGTATTGTTAGAGGCTCTCGTTATAATGTATTAAATGTATTTATTGTGCTCATGTCACACATTGTATTGCTGTAGCAGTTGAAAATAAAAAAAATTTTTGGTTTTGAGTATGTCACCCCATTTGAAGTTGGTTGTGATTTCTCTGCAGTCATTGTACATTCTTGGTGGTTTTTGAGAAGAAAATCTAACTCACAAATTATTTACATGTAAATACTTATGAATACTGAAGTTCTTGAATATTCTTTAGTAGTGACAAGCATGCATTAATTTTTATTTTGTAATTGTCTTTCATATTTTGGAGCTGTTTTTCTTTCATTCTTTTTCTTTCTCCCTTCTCTCTTCCTCTCCTTCTTCCCTCTTCTTGGTTCCTTTCTTCTTTTTTTTTTTTATTGGGGTATAGTTGTTTTACAATGTTGTTTTAGTTTCTACTGTACAGCGAAGTGGAGTTCCTTGTGCTATACAGCAGGTTCTTATTAGTTATCTATTTTATACATATGGGTGTATATATGTCAATCCCAATCTCCCAATTCATCCCACCACTACCCACCCACCCCGCTTTCCCACCTTGGTGTCCATACATTTGTTCTCTACATCTGTGTCTCTATTTCTGGTTTGCAAGGCAGAAATTGGTTCCTTTCTTCTTTCCTTTCTTCCCTCCCTCCCTCCCCACTTCCTTCTGTGGTTGGTCTTTGAAAAACTTCTGGTTCCTGGGTGCCACATCTTTAGTTCTTAAAGGATAAAGTGGGTTCATAAGGGGTATTTTTTATATTTGGCCCAGGGATGAACTGATCAAATAAAGGTTATATACTGTCACATCATAGTTATGTGGTTCTTGGCTATGTATTTTGAGGGTCACTCCTTTAATACCTTGTATTACTGCTCTCTGATAAATAACAATTGGTCCCACTTACTGAGCACTGATTCCTTGCCAGGCAGATTATGTCTGTTCCCCACTCAGCAAATTTAGGATTTGAACTCTGGTCTCCCTGCTCTGAGGTCCTTGATGCTGGCTTTCAGACATCTTTTAAGCAGTAGCCCCCCATTTCTTTGTACATGAGATATTTTGCAGAACCCCAACATACCAGTTGCCTCTTGTTTGCTATCGGGCTGAGAGATGCAGAGCCTCATGCTGGCTCCCCTCCTTAGTGCTCAGCAGCTGACCTTCAAGCACCTCTGTGGCCAGAGGGCTGCATAGACCATTTGAAGTGCGCTGCCCTGTGCCATTTGATTGGTTTGGGAATTCTCTGGATGTCCCTGCCCAGTGGTGGCTGTGCCTGTGGTCTCCTCACATGTTTTCTTCCCTGCCTTCTAGACCTTATGATTTGGTAGTAGGTACCTAAATGATTCTCCTAAGAATGCTGTTATATGTGAGTTTCAGCCTTGAAGAGTACAGTTCCACAATCAGTAGGTTCTTAAGCTTTTTTCAAGCAATGTGGTGACCGCTTTACATTTTAAAATTAACTGGGCATTTTCAAAAGGAATTCTATAATTCTTAGCCTTTACAAGTGGTGAGTTCCTCCTGTGGATTTATCGGTGAAACTAGGTAAAGCTATAGATCAGTAGCTCTAGATTTAAAGTGAACTGTAGTCCATTTTGACCCAATATACTAAGGTCAAGAGGGGTCAGAAAGTGAATCTGTAAAGCTGCTGACCTTCTGGCTTTGCCTCGGGTAATCACAGTAAGCGTGAAGGACCTCTTGGTGTTTTCTAATGAGTGTGCTTGACTGGAAGGACTTTGTCCTAATCTCAAGGGAGGCACTGCTGTGGTCTCTGCCTTGACTCCCTATCACTCTGAGTCAATAGTATCTTTGCCCAAACGAAGAGTGTTTGCTGGTACTGAAAAGGAGTCTCATCTTGATGATTTCACATTTGTTTTAGTAGCCAGTCTTTTCACTGTCCTCCTCATTTTCAAGTATGCTGGAGTTCTGAGCAAAAGGAAACAACAGAAAAATTTTTTTTATTATATCAGACAGTTGTCAAGAAAGTAAATGTCACATAAATCAGTATTATGAACTAGCCTCAATATTGGCAAGAGAAAAATAAAGGGCTAAATGTCTTTTCAAGAAAGCCTTTGATAGTTGATACATGGGAGAAGACAATTTTGGGGAAAAATGAAAGGGAATTTGTTTTTATTGTATAATTTGACAGTTTTGTACTGTGAAAGTCTGTTTCTTATCACCAAGGAAACACTGATGTTTCCTCACTAATCTTTGCCTGTCAGTTTTGGTTTTTAATTGCACTTTAGATTGTATACAGCATAAAGGTATGTATATTTTTAAAGTAAAAATGGGGATGATTCAGTAATCATTGGTTTACATTATTTCAGAGCCAAGCAAGATGTTGAGAATGTGTGAATCTGAGTTGACATTTTCTTTCTGCTCTCTGCCAAAAGAATGGAACGAGGATTCACTCAATAAATATTTGTTGAGTGCCAGCTATGTGCTGGTGGTGGTTTCGATACTGAAATATGTTTTAGATTTCCATGTAGTGGAAAATACCAGTCCCTGTCCTCATGGGGCTTACATGCTAGTGGGAAGACACAGGAAAACAAATAGATGATATTTAGCAACATTGATTTAGTCTCTATATTAAGTGTTTGTTTTGTGCTGAGCAGTGGTCTAGGTCCTGGGGTGTAGAAGTGAGTAAAACAGACAAAAATTCCTGTCCTCGTGGAGTTTACATTCTAGTCAAGAAAGGCAGGCTATCAATTAGTAAGAGGGTATAACAGATGGTAAGAAATGCTGTGCTTAAAATAAAACTTTAAAAAAAAGCAAGGAAGGAGAATAGGGAGTTGCTGTTTTGAACAGAGTGGTCAGGGAAGGCTTCACTGAGGTTATATTCAAGCCAACACTAGAAGAAGGTGAGGGAGAGTCCGCAAAAGCACCCCAGGAAGAAGGAATAGCAGGTACAGAAAGATCCTCAAGCAAGAACATGATTGGAATTTGGGGGAGCAGCAAGGTTGGAGCTGGAGCGCAGTGAGAAGTGGGGAGAGTGGCAGAGGGAGACGAGAGTGCTGGTGGGTGAGGTGTGGCAGAGTGGGTCAGGTCACGTGGGGTCTTGATCGCTGTAAGGACTTTGATTTTAACTCTGGGTGTGTGGAAATCATTGTAAGTTTTGAGCACAAGAACGGCACGATGTGTCTAACATGTTAAAAGGGCCACTCTAGCTGCTATACTGAGAAGAGATTTTAGTGGGGGCCAAGGCAGATGAAGATGTTCACATTCATGCTTTGTTACCTTTTAAAGCTTGAGAACACGGAACTGTTTACATTTCCCATCTTGGCATTTCTTTCATTTATGGATTCTTGTTGGTAGAATCTCTGTCCTTGAGGATAATATGAGCTGACAGATAGATCTGACTCTTCTTTGATGCTCCAAACTTCTTTATATCAGTCAAGTCCACTTGGAATTTTTTCGAGATTAAATGTGCAAATAAAATACCATGTATGATTGATCAGGTCACTTATGTGGATAAGTAAAATAGTTGGGCTGTCTTATTACTGTTGAGTACAAGTGAGATGTTACTGCATTAGAAAACCTCAGAATTTATAGGTTCTACCAGTGTCTGTCATAATGACTGTTATAGCAGCACCAGAATAGATGAATATGAATGGATATGAGTTGGGAACTTGGGCTGTATGCTTGTTGGTAGTATTTGAATTGGAGTGTTTCTTCCATCCTGTATTAAGTAGATGAGATGATGCCAGATTTCTTTAAAGGTACTAAGTATCCATCTAATGCTCATCATAGAAGCAGGTACAGATTTCTTTAAAGGTACTAAGTATCCATCTAATGCTCATCATAGAAGCAGGTAAACTGAAGGGGAAACACAGATACTCGTCTCTGTTGTGATGTGCGCACAAACACTTTACATTTCGCCCCAGTTTCGGCTGTTCTGTTGGTGCTTGATCGAGCTCTTAACTCATTTTTCTTGCCTGTAATTGGAAATAACCATATGTGATTGTTCAAGCGAAGTTGTCAGGGCTTGATCATTGAGTAATGTAACATTCATTACTTAACATTTAACTAAAATAATTTTGTGACCTTTTTATATGAAAGTATATGTTGTGAGGTAGAATTAGAATGAAGAATAACCTTAATTGATATAAAAAAGTAAGTCACAGTAGGACAACATGGTTTTGGTAGGAAGTTATTTAAGCCCAGACATAAAATCCCAGCTGCTTGTATGAGAAAGGGAAAAAAGCCTAGAAATGGACATGCTGAACTGTGGGCAAGAATGAGATATCATCATTTAAAACCTAGGCAGTGGTCCGGATCATTAATGCGGTCACAAGAACTGCAAGGCAGTCTTTTCATTAAGTTTAACTGTGTCTGTATTTGTGTTCTGTATCCAGACTCTGCAACTCAAAAGGATAGTATTGCCTTTGGAAAAGGTTGAGTGAAGCCTCTCAGAATTTAAGACCTTAAAATGGAAGCTGAAAAACTAAGGAGCAAAAAGCATGAGAAATAGAAGTTTGAGGGTAATTAAAAAATGATCTTTAGTTCTAAAGGGCTTTTAAACAGAGCACTGAGTGGTGTTTCTAAAGTTCATTTGTTCTAAGCACTTTCTATTAAGACTATGGGAAAAAATGGCTTGGACATGTGTTAGGAGGACACCCATGAAAATGCTTATAAGTGGATTTGTTTTTACTACAAATAAGAGAAAATATGATACTCTGTACTTTTAGAAGTAAGAATAACGTTGATTGTTTCATTAATTTTCATTTACCATCCCTTGCTTCTGAGGAACTTTACAGGATATTTCTAGTCTACAGTATCAGTGAGGTGCTTGCACATTTGTTGTATTTTATTACAGATAACATGCACACTCAAAGGCATTCCCCTCCTCCCCTAATACTTCATCCAAGTTCAATGCTTTTCTGATTTTATGACTTAAAAGTTAGGGCCTCCACCACCTCCCCTGTGCCTCCATCAGCATTCTCCTCTGTCACATGTCCCAACGTGTTGTTCAGAGGCCCCCGTTCATTTCCTCCTCTCTTGATCTTTCTTAAGGCAGGGTTGCAAAAATCTCTATCTCTCTGCTTTCTGTGTCATCTCACATATCCATTCACAATGACCTCTTGGGCCCTGTGTTCCTTATTTTCTCTTTTTCTAGTAGTCTCTAATTAAAGTGATTTAGTTCTTGTTTATTGAAACTGAAATTCTTGTTTTAGGTAATTTGGAGCAAATGAAGTTACTAGAGTTCTAAGGAAGCAAAGGAAACTTGTGTTTGAGGAAGGATTTCTTTACTTGGGTTTTGATGTCATGATTTGAAAAGCTTGACTCTTCATGGATTTATTTAAGGAAGAAACAGTAACAGAATTTTTGAATCTTAACTATGCTGATTAAATTAGAATGGACTTAAAATGCTGTCACCACGTTTCTAAAAGAACAGGCCTTTGAGAAATAAACATTTAGGTGGAATATGGTACCTTTCTTACATTTACCTGCATTTATTCATTGATGGACATAGCCCTGTTTCTCCCCTCCCTGTTTCAAAAATCATATTTATTGAGCTACCGTTTACGTACAATAAAATGCATTATTTTTAGTTCGGTGAGTCTTGTCAGACGTATATATCCTTGAATATGTTTCCATTGCCCCAGAGACTTCTCTCCTGCTTATTTATAGGCCATACCCCCCACCCCATCTTGCCCCAAACTAATACTGATTTGAAATCTATCACCATACATTATTTTTACCTGTTACAGAACTTCATAGCATGTATACTCCTGCGTCTGGCTTCTTTTGCTCAGCATAATCTTGAGGTTCTTCACATTTCTTCCCTTTTATTGCTGACTGGTATTCCCCCTGCCACCCCAAGTTTTAAAAGAACATTTCTTCATAACTGACTTTCTGATCAAAAAGCTGAAGCCTCAGGGCAATTTAGTATTAAAAGTTCTATTAGCTTCTTATGTCTGCAGCTCTGGCTAAACCGTTTAGGAAATGGTTTTGGTAATGTTCATTTTCCACACAGCCTGATGCCATTTCCCCCACCCCCAAACACACACACATTCTACCTTCCTTTTCATTTTTCCTCCATGTAGTATGTAAAAATGAGGAGTGAGCTGATTATACTGTATATATCCTAGTGTGAAATGCCATAATGGTCTTTTATTCCAATCAGAAGGGAGTTTGCCAAGCTTTGCTGACACCCTGTAAGTCTATCTCCCACTATCTGCATCAAGAGCCTAGTTGGGTGTTGTATGACATAAAATTTATTTTTAACAGTTTCCATAGTAACCATTACACACATAGGGAAAAGCTGAGAAGTATAGAACCAAGGTGATATAAGTAGAACATCAGAAATTAGATTCTGAGAGATTTTAACTAAGATTTAACATAGAATGGATTTAATAGCTAGAGTTCTTAACCCAGGCACCAAGAACTCCTAGAGGATCTAGGAATGGCCTTGAGAACTGTGTTTAAAAAATCAAATAAAACCACAAATGCTGATAAAAACCATTCCCCTACCTCATCCTACCACAGTACTAATTCCAACACTTCGGAGGTATGGACTTTTACTCTTTTAGTTTGTTTTTTTTTCCAGATATTTGTATTTCTGTATTTCTAAGTAATATGCTTATACTACTTTTCTGGATTTTTCTATTTTAGACATTGTATATGAGCTTCCAGTTATGGTTCCTCCTTCACTCTTTCCCCCACCCCACCTCATCTTCTTCCCTCATCCTCTCTGTATAGTTGTGTCCTAGTTTTTGGTTAAATAGCTGGTGCGTATTTTATTATAACGACGTAAATATTTACATCTAAGCCATCCAGCATACTATTTTTTTTTTTAAACCCCACATTTGTTTATTTATTTTTGGCTGTGTTGGGTCTTCGTTTCTGTGTGAGGGCTTTCTCTAGTTGTGGCAAGCAGGGGCCACTCTTCATCGTGGTGCGTGGGCCTCTCACTATCACGGCCTCTCTTGTTGCGGAGCACAGGCTCCAGACGTGCAGGCTCAGTAGTTGTGGCTCACGGGCCTAGTTGCTCCGCGGTATGTGGGATCCTCCCAGACCAGGGCTCGAACCTGTGTCCCCTGCATTAGCAGGCAGATTCTCAACCACTGCGCCACCAGGGAAGCCCAGCAGCATACTGTTTTTGCTTGTGCAATTTTGTTCTCGTTTTCCTTGTAGTTAATGATTGTAAAATCCCACTGCCTTTGTTCTGCATTGGTTTCCCCCTTTCCTGGATCCTCTGTTTCTCCTCTTGTTTTTCTCTTATGTTGATGGAGTACATTCTTCAGTAGCTTGCTGAGATAATGGTGCATATGAGGTTTATTTTTTAAGAGCTTGCATGCCTGAAAATGTCTTTATTTTTTCCTCACACTTGATTGATAGTTTTTCTGGGAAATAATTCTCTCTTAGGATTTTGAAGATACATTATTCCTTTGTCTTGTAGCTTTCAGTGTTGCTGTTGACTCGCATTCTGATTCACAGTCCTTTGTATGGCTTTTTTTCCTCCTTTGAAAGCTTTTAGGATTGTCTCTATATCCTTGTGTTCTTACGAGTCAGGATAATGTGCCCTGGGTCTTTTTTCACTTCATTGTCTCAAACACTCTGTGTGCCTTTTCAATCTGAAAGTTCATGTCTTTTACTCTGGAACATTTTCTTTCATTTTATTATTATTTTTTTCTCCACTTTGTCTCACTTTTCCTCCCCTGCAATTCTTATTTGGACCTCTCGGATCAACCACCCCATTTTCTTTTATCTCCTATTTTCCTTTCTTTGTTTTTTGTGTCTTACTCTTTGGAGATTTCAAGAGTCTCTTCTAACCTTTGTGTTGGATTTTTTTTCCTATCATATTTTTAATTTCCAAGAGCTGTTTTTCATTCTCTGAATTTTTTATAGCATCTTATTCTTGTTTCATTGATGTAATATCTTTTCCCCGAAGGGATATTATTTATAGCTTTTTAAAATTTCTTTTTCCTGCCTAGTTTCTGTTCCCCTACTCCCCTCAGCACTTTTTTCTTTGTTTTCATGCCTGTCTTTCCATATTACAGGCTTTACTTGACTGTGTGGTGATCCTTGGCTAACTGTTTGGATGGAGGAGGGAGGTATACTACAAAGCTGAGATGGAGCTCACAGCATGTGGTGGGGCTTGTCTAGTGATGATTGGGTAGGGACCCAGCAGTTTCCTTGGTTGTTTTTCCCAGGGGAAAGCCATAAGTTTCCTGTGTTGGGGATCAAAGTCAAGCTGAGTGTTATTGGAGCCAACCCAGGAAGGAGGCTGTGGGTCCAGGGAGGGCTGAGGACCTTACTTGTCGGTGGGTCCACTTTGACTTCATCCTCCTGTTTTCTGTCCAGTGCCTCACACCCTCCTCTCAGCTGTCTGGCATTTCCTGGTCCAGATTCTTTCTAGTTCAGTTTCTTCAGATTGTAAACCTCCTGTTTGGCCAGTGCCGTGGCAGAGGGAGTTACATGTCTGGGTGGTTTGATGAGGATGTTGGATGAGGGCTCAAAATACTTAGTTTCAACCCTGTACTCTTGCCTTCAATATTCTGGGTGCCTCCTTTTCAGTGTTAGCAAACCCCACTTGATGCCAGCCATCTTCTTACCAGCTTCCAAGGGTTTCTAGCCATCCTTGCTGTTCCCTCCTCTCTGTTTTCTCTCTTCTTGGTATTTTATGCTAAAAAAAAATGGAATTATTTTGCTCTCTCTTTGGGATTGATGGAAGGAGTAGAGGTGATTAGAACCTTCTTCAACAGATTGTCAAGGGGGTCTATAACTCCCCAAAAAGCTAACAGTCATGCTTCTGTGCTAATCAAGACAGATTACAAAACCTGTTTATTCAGGGCTCTTTTTACATTGGACAGTTTGATAGAAGTATGATTTAGATATTGTCCTAAAGTTGTAGGATTGGATTAGATGCTGTCTCAAGATACCTTCTAATTTTAGCATTCAATTCATATTTTCCATGTTTGCTGGAAAAATGTCAAAATTTAGTTTTACAGTCACCAAAAAGTAGCATCATGAGTCTGTGTGCCACCACACCAAATGTTGTAAAAGAAGACAGATTTTTAATTGTTAAAAACATGGTAGACTTTCTAGGGTGATGGGAATGTCCTGTATATTGACGAAGGTTTGGATTATTGCAGGTGTGTATGCATTTGTTAAAACTTATCAAGTGATACACTTTCATGCATAAATTTTACCTCAAACAGAAAACAAAACCAAAACCGTAAACAAACATGAAATTCTAATTTAAATAAAAATACATGTAAAGGAATGTCAAAAGTATATGAAAGTAGTTCTATGAATTGTGAAAGGTCATGATTCTTTTTATTTTTTCATGCTGTAAAAATCAAATTTTTGGGCTTCCCTGGTGGCGCAGTGGTTGAGAGTCTGCCTGCAGGGGACACGGGTTCGTGCCCCGGTCCCGGAAGATCCCACATGCCGCGGAGTGGCTGGGCCCGTGAGCCATGGCCACTGAGCCTGTGCGTCCAGAGCCTGTGCTCCGCAACGGGAGAGGCCACAACAGTGAGAGGCCTGTGTACCGCAAAAAAAAAAAAAAAATCAAATTTTTAATTAGGGTAGAACATGAAAATACACTTATCATGTACATGGCAACTACCCTTCCCTGCTCCTCCTCTCCTCTTGTGTTATCAAGCTGTGCCTAGGCTGGTCAGCAAACTGTGCAGATCTATGAGAATGCCTGCAACTGTCATATTTAATACCTAAAATCAGAATACATGGAAACAATTCTTGGTATGTTTTAATTCCCTTTTTTTCACGACTGCCTCTGGAAGCGTCTACTCTTTTCTGGAAACTGGGCTTACCTTCATTTTAGTCAGTTGAGACGAATGTCCATGTCCTTTGTTATCAACTTCAGCTAAAGTTCTAGACCTAGAAGGATGAACCAAGTGACCTATCACCTGAATAGGAAATATGCCAGGAAGAATGGGGAAGGAATAATAGCACGGACTCTCAAATCAGTCATTCCCTTCTAGATATATTAACTTTGGTGTGGAACTTCATATTTTCAGAGTATATGCTCTATATCCTGAGTAATTTTCTCATTTCTCAGGAGAGAAAATACAGAGAAGTGGAGACCTGAGCAAGTGAATCTGTGTCATAACCAGGATTAGAATTTCACAAGCAGATTAACCACAGCAGAATGAGTGGCAGTGATAACTAGGAACTGTTACTTATAGCAGTACTGGTGAAGAATACTAACCAAATTGTGGGTTTAGGCTGGAAAGACTTTGGACTGACCCAAGATTGAAACTGTTCTATTGTAGGTAAAAGAGAATCTGCTTTCGTGCAAGATGCTGTTGCACTGCAAACGAGATGAGCTTCGGAAATTGTGGATTGAAGGAATTGAACACAAGCATGTCCTGAACCTGTTGGATGAAATCGAGAATATCAAGCAAGTGCCTCAAAAGCTGGAACAGTGCATGGCCAGCAAGCACTATCTCAGTGCCACCGACATGCTGGTAAGAGCACAGCCTGCGCTCCTGGGCATTTCTGCTAAGATAGAGTGCTTCCTTCTGTTCTCTGAATTCTGTCCTTCATGAAGCACATGACAAACTGCCCTCTTGGGATCCACGAGCCCTTGCAGGTGAAGCCTGCCGGTTCTCTTCCTAATGTCAGTGTTTGCAATAGTAGGCGATTCTCTTCCTAATGTCAGTGTTTGCGTTGTCTGCCTTTGGAACAGCGGCAAGAAGTATAATGGTAAGAAACCAGTACTTAAGTCGTGTTGGAATGGTCATGAGAGGTGTTTGTTTTAGTTTCAGAGGAAGATAGTTAATGAATCCCATTTTGAAGAATGAAATCTGCATGAGAGAGAAGTTTAGGAGATTTATAAACTATGTTCCAAAAATTCTGTGAAGGACTATTTATATTAGGGCTTTGTTTTTTTCCTTTAAGTTGATAAGAAAGAAAATAATTTTGGGGGGAATAATTCTGGAATAACTTTGTCCAGCAGGAGTATTCCACAGCCTAGCCTTTAGCCTGTATCTTCATCCATTCTGCTACTTTGTAAAAAAAAAAAAAAAAAAAAAAAAATTATTTAATTAATTTATTTTTGGCTGCGTTGGGTCTTCGTTGCTGTGAGCAGGCTTTCTCTAGATACTCTCTGTTGCGGTGTGTGGGCTTCTCATTGCGGTGGTTTCTCTTGTTGCGGAGCATGGGCTCTAGGCATGCAGGCTTCAATAGCTGTAGCACGTGAGCTCAGTAGTTGTGGCTAGTGGGCTCTAGAGCGCAGGCTTAGTAGTTGTGGTGCACGGGCTTAGTTGCTCTGTGGCATGTGGGATCTTCCTGGACCAGGGTTTGAACCCGTGTCCCCTGCGTTGGCAGGTGGATTCTTAACCCCTGTGCCATCAGGGAAGCCCATTTTGCTACTTTTTGAATTAGGAATGAAAATTCAGAGAAGGTTGCAGCTTGTGGTACATGTGGCTGATAAAAAAAAATACACATCTTGCTCCCTAAAAGCGCTAACTTTCCTAGGCCCTGTGGCTGTTAGCAAGGGCTGCTCATTCCACCTCCTCTTTCCACTCAAACTTCCCTACTTCCTTCTCACAGTTGTCTGGTGACTACGGAAACACTCAGGAGTAGATGGACTGTATTTGGATTTTCTTTTCACAGTAGGTGAAAGTCCCTTATCTTTGTTTCAACAAATTAGATTGGCTGTAGCGCTGGGGGGAAAAAGAAAACACTGAGAGGAATTAGTGGGAGAAAAACAGGTTAAATCCTCTAAGTGGTTCTAATTCATTCAGACTTTCAAGAGGAATTTTGCTCTAAGTCCGTCATAAGAAGCTTTAAAGGAAATTTGGTAACCAAGAGATGAGATGTGCCGTGATATTCTCTCATATATTAAAACCAGGTAGTGTGATAGTGAATAGTCAGTTTCCACAGTGGAGGAGATTAATAATGGTCTTTTCTTTGGAGTGGTAAAATAATTGGGTATTTTCAGTATCTTTATAATGTTATCTTCCTTAATGATGACTATACGGTGTCCAACAAAAAAATTAGGCACCTCTTTAGCTTTGCTGTTGGTTTATGTGTTAGGAAGGCATATATGTGCTAAATATTCAAGATTCAGCAATCAGAATAGATAAGCTTATATATATTTATGTGGCATTTACACATCTATTTGAATCATGATTTTTTGTTGTGGGCCTGCTTTTAAGTAAGTGCCATATATTAAAAATAGGTTGTTAGGGCTTCCCTGGTGGCGCAGTGGTTGAGGGTCTGCCTGCCGATGCAGGGGACACGGGTTCGTGCCCCGGTCCGGGAGGATCCCACATGCCGTGGAGCAGCTGGGCCCATGAGCCATGGCTGCTGAGCTTGCGCGTCCGGATCCTGTGCTCCGCAACGGGATAGGCCACGGCTGTGAGAGGCCCGCGTACTGCAAAAAAAAAAAAAAAAAGGTTTTTAGAACTTATTTTGGTGTTAATTATGCTCATTTTAGGATTTCAGATTTTAGGATTAGCCTTTATTCCTTAAGGGCAGATTTATTTAAGAGCTAATTAATAATGAATACTGTCTTTTCTTTGTTTGTTTTGACTTAAGGACCTCATTAAATACTTCTTTAAATTCTTGGCTGTAAGTTATAGAAATTCAGCTCTAGCTAGCTTAGGTAAAAGAATTGCTGTACTCATGTAACCAGTCTGCTAAAAGAACAGGAGTATATGTGCAATGCCATCTGTATGTTTTTGCATGTTTTTTCATTGTTTTACTATAGACTTTCTTCCACATGTGGGCGGGGTTTGGGTGTGTGGGGAAAAGAAGGGTTGTGAGCTGTATTTTACATTTTTCCAGCTTTGCAGAGGAAAATAATCTTCTAATTCAAAAATGAGGGTCAGATCTAGTTTAGGCAGCTTGGGTACTGTGATTGTCAGTTCCAACTAAAACTATTTTTTTGGGGGAAGGGTGGTCCTGGGGAGTTGTGTCGGAAGGAAGGGTAGTCACCTCTAGAAAAGAGTAAGTGTGAGAGAGATATTTCCCAGAAGTTCCTCTTTTTCTGTTGTAGTTCTTTATGTACTCTGGATACTTATCCTTTGTCTTTTAGATGGATTGTAAATATCTTTTCCCAGTTGGTAGTATATCTCTTTGTTTAGGGTGTCTTTTATTAAAAAGTTTTAAAATTTAATTCAATGATGTTTTTCATTCTTTATTTCCTTTTTTATGTGACTTATTTTGAGAAATTTTTTTATCCTACTGTCATAAAGAGAATCTTTTATATCATTGTCTTTAATCCATTTAAAATGTATTATCATATATGGTGTGAACTAGGGATCTAATTTTACCTTCTATATAGCCACTTGGCTCAGACCATTTATTGAATTCATTTCCTACCGATTTATAATTCCATCTTGGTCACATACCAAGTTTTCACATGTGCATGGGTCTGTTTCTGAGCTCTTTATGTTGTTCAGTTGGTCTTGTCTGTATTTGCACCAAAACCATGTTGTTTTAATTACTATAATTTTATAATATATCTTGATAGCAGGTGAAGACATTCCCTCACTTTGCTATTCAGAACTGTCTGTGCTATTCTTGGCCCTTTTCTCTTCCATATGAATTTTGGTATCAACTTGTCAAGTTCCATGCAAAGTGTGATGATATTTTGATTAAATTTAGGAGAATTTCATCTTTGTAATATCAGGTCTTTCAGAAAAGGATATCTCTCATTTATTGACGTCTTAATTTATGTGCTTTATAATAATGCTTAGTAATGTATTCCTTAGAGACGGTACATGTATTTTGTTAGTTTTACTTCTGGCTCTCAGCTCCTGGTTGCTTTTTAAAATAGTGGCTCTTTATTAATTATAATTTCTAGTTATTTGTTGCTGATGTATAGGGATGTGATAGATTTACTGTTTATGAATCGTAAATTTCCTTGAACCTAATCCTTATCCTGCTTGCTTGGAAGATGATGATTTATTCTTTAAGACTTGGCTCAAATTTCATCAAGTTTCTGAATGTCCCTGGTAATTAGATGCTTCTCTTTTTTTAAAAAAGAATTATTATATATTTTTATTGTGGCAAGAATACTTGACATGAGTAGATGCTTTTCTTTGTCTCCATAAGTTGTGTGTATTTCACTGAAATATAATTGCTTTTGTTTGTATGGTAGGTCATTGAGGGCAGGGACTATATCTTACCTATTTTTGTCTACCCTGTACTTAGCATAATGTACTTCACATGGTCACAGTTCACAGATGATTAGCCGAACGGGTAACTCTGTGGAAGACTTTGATACCACTAAACAGAGAAAAGGAAAATTCCTCTCTAGGAGCTCTGGTCTGATTTTTTTCTCCTCTGGTTTGGGGTTTTTGTTAGGTTTTATTTTTGTTTTTTTAATGGCAAGGTTCTCTAGTTTCTAACCGTTCCTTTCTGCAATATTTAAATGGACAACAAAAACAATAATTATAATAATAGCTAATATGTGTTGAGCCCTCACTGTGTGCTGGTACCATTTTAAGTATGTTACCTTTGTTAACACTTTGAATTCTCACAACAACCCTATGAGAGATAGGTTTCTGATGTCCTTCCCATTTTCCAGAGGAGGTAGTTGGTTTGGATGACCAGGGGGTTTAGCATATTCTAATATACAGTGAAGATTTCATGGAGGTAGGATTTAAGATGTGCTCAAAAGGTTGGAAATATTCTTCAATTTGGTCTTTTGTATATGAGTAAATAGTAAGGTCTATAATTGCTCTTTGATTGGACTTCATATGAGAAAATAATCACATTTCCTTTCCCCATGGTTATGTGCTATTAGAAGTAAAATCTACTTAAGGCATCTCAAGGGTCCAAATGGAAATCTTTGCTAAAAGACATCAGAGGAGGACTTACCTGGTGGCGCAGTGGTTAAGAATCCGCCTGCCAATACAGGGGACACAGGTTCGATCCCTTGTCCAGGAAGATCCCACATGCTGCGGAGTAACTAAGCCCACATGCCACAACTACTGAGCCTGTGCTGTGGAGTCCGTGAGCCACAACTGTTGAAGCCCATGTGCCTGGAGCCTGTGCTCCGCAACAGGGGAAGCCACTGCATGAGAAGCCCACACACCTCAACGAAGGGTAGCCCCTGCTCCCCCGCAAGTAGAGAAAGCCCATGCCCAGCAACGAAGACCCAAGGCAGCCAAAAATAAATAAATAAAGATAAATTTAAAAAAAAGAAAAAGTAATTTCCTTTAAAAGACATCAGAGGAAAGTGAAGACAGAACAATCTAGTCTTTCAAACCCCTCTGATTTGCTTAGATCTTTTTATCAAGAGATTTTGTCTTTCCTTTTTTTTTTTTTTTTTTTTTTTTTGCCGTACGCGGGCCTCTCACTGCTGTGGCCTCTCCCGCTGTAGAGCACAGGCTCTGGACGTGCAGGCTCAGCGGCCATGGCCCACTGGCCCAGCCGCTCCATGGTACGTGGGATCCTCCCGGACCGGGGCACAAACCCATGTCCCCTGCATCGGCAGGCGGACTCTCAACCACTGCGCCACCAGGGAAGCCCTGTCTTTCCATTTTTAAGGCAGGTGCAGGTGCCCAGTAATTTAATCCCTACTCAGGTTAATAAATTCAGAGTAAATAAATCAGTGGTGACCCATGGCTCTTGTCAGCCCCTGCAGTTCCTATTTCACCATCAGCCTGGGCTGATAGCTATAGACTTGGCTTCTAGATGGGATATTTATGTCTTTTGATAACTTGAGTAT
Source organism: Neophocaena asiaeorientalis asiaeorientalis (assembly GCF_003031525.2). Classification (NCBI taxonomy): domain Eukaryota; kingdom Metazoa; phylum Chordata; class Mammalia; order Artiodactyla; family Phocoenidae; genus Neophocaena; species Neophocaena asiaeorientalis. The sequence goes on along the minus strand of NW_020172457.1, from coordinate 2,824,334 downwards.
TGCATAAAATAAATTGTCATGACAGGGGATGTCTGCAAATAGGCATGGCCTTTTGTTTCCTCCTTCAAGGTAAACAGCTGCTGTTAGCCTATGAAAAGCTAAAAGTGATCCAACAAGAAGCCTGTATCCGTCATATTGAAATCAGAGACTTGATTAATACTGTAGCCTGTAGCTTTGTGATATGTACGGTTTAAATTAGACCTCTGCAGTCATTGTGCTGGGTTGATGCAAGCGCATTAATGACATAATTTCTGGTTGCTGCATCACATTTCTGCAGTTTGTCCTTTGTATTCCACTCACATTAATTGAAGTAATTTTGCCAGTGAAGCGTGTTTCAAACCTCTGCATTTAAATTGAAATTTTAATTCCCTTATTGTCTTGAAAAGACGGCTGAAGATGCCTTGTTACAGGTTTCATTATCACTCAAAACACTCCAGCTGCTGGTTCTAATGTACAATGACTGATTAATTCTGGGAAGAATTATTAATGTAAGAACAGCTTCTTCCCAGTGGCATGAGCTAACCAGGAAGGTATTTCATGATAGTTAATATTTTTATGAACTATTTTTTTAAGGAGAATTTTGTGTGGAAGTCTGCATTGAACTGAAATTGCACAGATGAGCTTTGAAAACCACTTACACAAGTTCTGATTTATCAGCCCATAGAAGTCAATTCATAATTGCATTCAATCAGTGGAAACCAAGCCAGTGTGAGTAGTTTTGAAGCACTTTAGCTGACAGTCACAAGGCTTGTGACTAAAATAAATTTTTCATTTCTAAGGCTTCCTGAGATTGTAGAGATTTTGAATGTCTCTTGATCATTTTGTCTTTAAAAAAATTTATATGCCTTTTTTAAAAGAATCCATAGCTGTATAGTCAGATAAGGATTATTATGATAATTATAATAATAACATATATATGTTGGATGCCTTCTTCCCAGAGGATCCCAGAGTGCTTTGCTGAAAGAATGGTATGGTGGAATTATTTCATTTACCCTATGAAGATGTGGCCACCTCTGGGGTGAAGAGAGTGAAACAGCTATTTAATTGCATAGTTTTTTAAGATCCTATAATAAAAATAGGTATATGTGTAATACTTTTAGTTTACAAGAGGCTTTGCAATTGTTGTACAATGTTCAAGGCTGCGAATGTCAGCGTGGGTCTTAGTGTGGGTCAGGTGGACCTGTGCTTGAATCCCAGCTTTGATCTTTACTAGCTGGATGACTTGGGGCTCCTTATTTAATTTGACTTTGCTGAAAGTTGGAGTTGAGAATAATTGTATGCCCCCAGAGTTGTTGGAGGGATTAAATGAAATATTGAGCTATGTATGTAAAGTACGCACAGTATACATAGTAAGACCTTAGAAATGTTATTTATAATTGATTATGTTTACTGATACTGTAAGAAAGGATGTAGTGATTGCTATCATGTTATACCCTCAAAAACCCGTCTGAGGTGGACTTGTTTTGAGCTGATAAGAGTTGAAGTAGGGCTGGCTAAGTTAGGCATTTTTGATTCCTTTTCTTCTTGCCCTGAATGAAAGACCACTCCACATTTTATATGGTCAAAGAATTCCTGCAGGCAGAGTTAGGATTTTTCTCGGAAAACAAGTCTAGTCTGCTCTAATACAGGCACAGATGGATGATCAAGACCCCAGAGCTCTAGGCCATATTTTCGGGATTTGGCATGAACAAATTTCGGTTTCTGTGTCATCAGTCACCTCTTCAGCTTACGTCAAGTATATGTTCGATGGGTACCCACTGACTGTCCAATTATGAGCGATGTAATTTGTTGGTAAACTATCCAAGACCAGTTTGTTGCAAAATCTAGTCTTAGGTGACTCTTGGGTATTGTTATCAGATACAAGCCAGTTCACTATAAGAGAGTGCTTATCAACAAATGTTGATTTTAGTATCAGAGTAGTTGATGTTCAGTTATTCTTTCTGTCATTGCTTAGATGGCAGGACCAGTGGACCAATGAGGTTGCTCCTGTTGGTGCCAGTAAAACTGTGTCATCAGCAAATAAACTAATGCCTCTTTTCTCAAATTATGGGCAGGCAAGGGGTGACCATGCATCCACTGATTCATGTACAAGAAAAAAGGGGCCAAAGTGCATATTCCTTTCATCTGGCTTGAAAGATTCTGAGATCTCACAGGGCTGATTTTTCCTACCCTGACTCTGGGAATGGTATTGAGGTGAAAGCACTGGGAATATCAGAGCCGAAACTCTAGCGAACCTATTGGACCTAACTTGACAGTGGTTCAGTGACTGCAAAATGTTTCAATATTCCATATAGATTTCCCTACATGATAAAAAAAAAAAATGTATCCGTGATCAATAATGAAACAGCCACCGTTAAAGCCCATCTGTTCATAGTGTAGAATACTGATCTGAAAGACAGATGCCAGTATTCTATACTAATAATTTGTCAGCAAAGAATTTGGCACATATTTTGATAGATGGACAAATGAATGTGACGATGCCATTGTTGATTACTTGTGTTGTTTCTATGTGGATCTGTGAAGGTGGCCTTAAACTTGAAGGAGCTTACTTGCTAGGAGGAAGGGACAGATGATGAAGAAATAAACAGCATCTCATATCATGATCAGTGCAACAGGAGTTCCAGGAATACAGGGGCTGGGAGTGGGGTAGTCTGGTGTGCTATTTTATTTTATTTTATTTTATTTTATTTATTTATTTATTTTTTGCGGTACGCGGGCCTCTCACTGCTGTGGCCTCTCCCGTTGTGGAGCACAGGCTCTGGACGCGCAGGCTCAGTGGCCATGGCTCACGGGCCCAGCGGCTCCGCGGCATGTGGGATCTTCCTGGACCGGGGCATGAACCCGCGTCCCCTGCATCGGCAGGTGGACTCTCAACCACTGCACCACCAGGGAAGCCCATGGTGTGCTATTTTCTGGTCAGCCGTAGCTGCTTTCAGCTGCATTTGGGAACCCTGAATTCCCTCAAACACCTACATCTGATTTTCTTGGCAAAAAGATAAAGGAAAAGCTGAAGATAAAGTTAGTAAATGAGTAACCTCGGTTTTTGGATCCCAAATTAAGTACGTAGCTTCAGTGTGGCAGCGTTATGTTTCTCCTAGAGAGTAAAAGTACAGGGCTTTGTAGTAACTATTTTTCTTGCCGCTCATTGCCCTTTTAATTTATGTTTGTTTTTGAAGGCTGGGGTTTTTAAAAGCCACACTGTTTGATAGGCACTGGCTTATTGTAATAACTTCCCTTCTCCTTTAGTTTTAGTTTGCTCTTTCTGTCTGCTCTTCATTTGCCTCTTATTTTAAAGCAAATAGAAATTGTTTTATTTCACTAAACCTCATAAGGTTCAGCAGTTTTCAGCTGGCTCACTTGGCTGTAGGGCAGTGGTTCCCAAACTCTGCACATTAGGGAATCCTTCAAGCATCCTAAAGCCCAGGTTGCAGCCTAGACGGATGACGTTGAAATCTCTGGGGGTGGGACGCTAGTTTCAGTAATTGTTGGCATTCTCCAAGGGATTCCAATGTTCAGACAGATTTGGAACCAGTGATGTGTAGGGTATAGCCTATGCTATGCAATAGACCAAAAACTAATTGTCCTTGACTTCATTTAACACTTACATTTGAAACCAAATATTTGTGTAAGACAGACATCACGTGGCAATATTGACCTTTATGTAGAAATGTTGTAGGTTGACTAAAGTTACTTTGTTGCTGTCCTCTAGTGCAGTTTTTGGATAGAGCTGATGAGTATTTGGCTCTTAGTCTGATTTTATAGCCTGATTATTTGGTCAATATGAGTTTTGTTGAATGGCTAAATTAGATGCTCTCCAGGTTTGAGCTGACTTGGAACTCTTTAGAGCTGTCATCTTGGTGCTCTGATTTCTGTATCTTTACTGTGTGTTCTTATCTGACTTGCTGCTGGGATTGAATGGATTGAAATTGGGGCAATAAATTTATTTATTGACAAGTGGTGTCTAGGTACAGCATGGTATAGTAAAAACAAAATGGGTTGAAAAGCCAGACGTTCTTAATTCTAGTCCTGACCCAACAACCCACTAGTTCTGTGAGGTTAGACAGATGCATCACTTTCTCTGTTTTCCAGTATCCTCTTCTGTAGAGTGGATATACAGATAGTTACTCCGTGTACATTATAGAATGGCTGTGAGAATAAAAATGAAACTTTGTACAGGTCAAGTGCTTTGGGAAACAGAAGGCGGTGTAGAAATTTACAGTGGTGTAGGTAGCATGACAGTCATCACTGTCACACGGGGCCAGGTGAAAAGAAAGCGGTAGTCTGGGGCTTCTCATGTTGAGCAGCATTTCTCTCCTGGCTCTACCATCACTAATGCTTACATGTTGGAATCAGGTTAACCACAGGCGCACGTGCTTACATTTACACACTTCAAGTCTGTAGGAGGAATGATCTCAGTCAAGAATGACACACAAGTCCTTTGCTGACCTCATCCTTCTTATGTCTGGTTTCAGCTTCACGTATGGATTTGCTTGAACAGGATTTTGACTGGTCAGTATGTGGCCAGGTGGGGACCCTAATGTATGTGTAAGAATGGCAGCAGATGGCAACGCCTGTTGTTGCTGGGAGCCCTCTCTCAACCTGGTGGTGGTCTGAGAATGCCGATCGGTAGTTTTTGCTTGGCTTTGACAAGACAGGGGGAGCTTGCTAAGGAAGTCTATTTTCTTTGAGATCCATCCCAATACTAATTACTTGTGGTTGCCTAGCTCTTAAAATGAAAAAAAGCCGTATTCCTCTCACATTCTTTTGTGGGATTTTAATAGTTCATGTTAGTAAAGAGCTGTAGAAGTGCTGAGCAGTGCTGTAGAAGAAGTGCTGAGCCCACCCCCCGCCCCAACCACTGCTATAAAACCCTCAGCAAATCCTGCTGGGTTGGGACACATTGAAGGCAGGAGCCCATTGTGGCCCCCTTTGCCTGCCAAAGTCATAAAGCTATTCTTTTCTACTTCACCCCAAACTCTGTCTCTGAGATTCTGAGATTTGATTTGGCACCAGTGTACAGAGAGGCCTAGAGCTTTTGGTAACAATGGCAACTGAGAATTGAAGGCATCATAAAATTAGGAACAAAGAAGGATTTTTTCATGAGCTTCTCCATAAGCAATTACAGTTCTTATAAGGTATTAGGTATAGTCTAATTTCATCAGGAAAGTGATTGTGAACAGAGTTGTTAAGTCCATTTAGAACAAAATAATGCTCTTAAGTTGGCATTATGCATCAGAAACCCTAAATAACTTTGGACTTGGAATTCTACTTCTTGAATATTATGTTAAGGAAAGAATTAAGAATTTTAATTGTGAAGTATTCAAAAACATGTATACAAGGATAATTATCACAGTAAGATTTATGGAAGTAAAAAAATTAGCAGTTACCTAAGTATAGTGAGTTGGTTTAAGTCATTTATGGAATATTCATATTATGGACTAGCAAGAAAATACTAAAAATCATGTTTAGTGATGGGCAGATGGTCCCAAAATATTTCCATATGAAAAAAGCATATTGAAAAGTAACAGTATTTTTGTAAAAACTCGGTGTGGAAAATGATTGGAAGGAGTCAGCTTAAAATGTATTTTATCTGATCAGTAAAAATACGGATCTTTTTTTCCTTGTGATTTGTTTTTCAAGTTTTCTTGAGTGCACATCTGTTACTTTTCTAATCTGAAAGAAAAAGGTTAAGAAAAACATTTTTGGGCCACACTTTTTTAAAAAAAATATGTAAAATTGGCATGGGGCCTCAGTCTTAACAACTTTTAACGACCCCTGAAAATAGAAAATTCTTACCTTTCATTTCTCGGATACTGTCATTCTGTGAGGCTTGTGCTAATGGGATGGCTATTTTAGAAGACCTAGTTGCCCATACTTTACAAGAGAAAAAAAAAATACTTGCTTTAATAAAATATGGGAATTAGATGTGGTAGAATGCCCTGATGTTTAAGAAAACCAAAAATAAGGGAGAACCCTCAAAAAAGCGTAAGAATAGTTTAGTAGACTGGTATGCTTTTAGAACAAGTCAGTGGTTCATGGCAGTCATAGGATGAGATCTTTGATGAAGTTGGAAGGCACATTTGATCTCTTTTGAGTTTTCTAAGATAGATTTGAAGATCCTTTACAGGAGAAATTCACAAGTAAAAGGCCTTTTCTTTGACAGCACTTGATTTTACAGGCACCCCTCCCTTCCTTCACTTATCAATAACTTCATCTCATTTGCTTTATCCTGTAAATTCCATTATTTCCCAGGCAGTCTATTGCATTAAGCCTTTAGTACCTACTGTCGCCTCATTTACATTGACACGCGCTTGACCTCAGCCCTTGTCCTCTCTTTGTTAATGCACCAGCAAGCACTGATATCTCTCTGGAGCTTTATCATTTGGCTGTTACCTCAACTACTAACAACCCTCCATTTGAGCTGATGAAGGTTTATTAAATAAAAACATGCAATAACCCTGGCAGTAATGAAGGGAGAATGGAGGTGGCTAGCATCCTGTTCGTAGTGGTGAGAGCCTGCTGAGGCCGCATAATAGGTATTGGGCTTCCTGAGGGAGAAGAAGGGGCACCTGAATGCGGCTGATCAATATTATGTCAGCAAACTGACTTATTCTAAGAATGGGCTTTTTTTTGATGGCCTGATTTGATCGTTGTTGATGGGCTACAAGCTGAGGAGTTGGGGTGGGGGTGGGGGGAAGTGTTCTTGCTCCAGGCGCTCGGCCTTGCCCTATACAGCTTTCTTGGGAAGTCTGTTTTAAGTGCCAAACTGTCAATAGCCCTGAGGCCTTCAGTCAGAGGCCAGGCTGAACCCTAGGGAGCCAAAAACCTCTATCTGCTCCAATGAAGCTGGGATCAGGGATTCTGTTTTTCCTCTAGACCCCTAGGACTCCCTGAAACCTCCACAGTAGGCTGAGCCCTTTATTCTCCCTTGTAAGTCCCATACTCTTTTCCTCCCTCCACCAACCACTTGCGTGTGCAGAGCAGTCTAAGCCGTCCTCTACTTAGGCCACATGTGGTGGCTCGTGTCATGCTATAAACACAGGTGAGCGGATGACGTTGGTCCTTAAAGTTTTTAAGTGCTGTTATCAAGTTTATATCTAACAGGTAGGAGTTTTGTGCACTAAATCCTTTGGGGTCACGTGCTTGTGTTTTATGTCCCATATAATATGATACTATATTCTGAAAGTAAAATTGTTGCTAGTTTCTCCATGCAGTTAAATACTTAGGACTCTATACGGGCCACAACATTCTACAAAGTACAGTGATTTCCTAGATGCATCAAGGCTTTCAGACTGGCTCCTTAAACTGTTCGATTGAAACAGCCGATATTTGATCATTTTTGACTCATGAAAACAGTAATTTTCGTATTTCAAACTAATACATGAAATCACGTTTTTTTTTTGTTTTTTTAAACTTGCATTTGGTTTCTTTTACCAGTTTCTGTCTGATAAAGAATAAAATCTCCGCATTGGGAAATACGGTATAGCTAAACGGGAATGTTTGGTAAGTGAATGATTTGGGATTCTTGTGAGAAACATCCTCCCTGCTTGTGTTGAGATGGGTATGAATCATACTTGATTCAGAGGGAGGCTTCTTGGGCCCATCTGGGACCCCCTGAGCTTGAATGTGGAGAATTCTAGATGGAGTACTGTCTTGAGGACTAGGGCCTGAAGACACCAGAGTTTGTCTTCCCACAGTTCAGGGGCCCATGGCAGCAGGCTGGTGACCTGGGTGCTAAGTAAATCTCAGGTTCCAAGGCATGTTTCTTTTGTTGTTCATAGCCAAAGATTTTTGGTGTTCTTATTTCGTTGAGGGTGTTCAGACTTGTGTCTTTTTATATACTTATGGGAAGGGATGGTATCGATTCTCTAGAATAGCCCAATTTCATATCTTTCTATTATATCTGTAAGTTGGGCCAAGGCAACATTTTCAGGATGGTTATGTTGTCTTACTAGAAAAATGCTTCCTTAAGGGAGATGTACTGACCTACTGAAAAGTGATAGAACATTTTGGAACCATGTAATTATCAGAGTCCTGAAGGAAATATTTGTTTTGGACTCAACAGTGGCAACACATTTGCTTTTTGTAGGGAACACTGTTGCCAAAATATTAGCCAGCAGATGGTTTAGTTATCAGGTTGGGTTTTTTTGCTTAAATTTGAAAGATTTTTTTGTTTGTTTTTTGGCTTGAACCTTAGTTCTATTTAGAAACAGTTACAGTTGTCATTCACCTTTGTGTATCTCACCTCCCCCAACCAAAAAAATAAAATAAAGATCAGTGGTTTCTTTTCTAGCGTTTTTTCAATGAAGCAGCTGTTGAGAATGGCTGACTTTGATGTTACTTAGACATTTCCATTGGTTCGTGTTAAAGCACAAAACTAGATCTTTTTACTTAATCGGCTTGAGTAAGACTGGTAGAAGACACGCACTTAACTATGAAATCATTATTCCTAGTTTAAACTAAAATGAAAATGAGAAATAGACATTTGGGAAAGAAAATTTAAGGACACTTGTAGTTTCTAATTACAAAGATTTCCTTTGTTGTAGGTTGATCTCTCAACTCAAGGCAAATTTCTTTTTTGAAAGCACCAGACGATTCTTGATTATGTACATTTTAACTACCTCTGACCTATTTTATTGAGTTAAGGAAATATTTCTCAGAACTTGTTTCCTAAATGGATAGGTTTTTAATAGTGAAGCATACTGTCTTGTTCGATATCATGTGTTAAAACATTTTGTAGATGTTTGCTTATCTTTGTAATCCTAAAAGAAATATTTGTTTTCAACTCAAACAGATTTCTGTTGTCTGTATGAGCAGTTTCTAACTCTGGTGAGTTAGAACATTAACGTTCTGTCAGATAATAGTAGGTGTTCTGTGAAAAAATCCTTGTTGGTAGTATCTATCTCCCCTCCCTCCCCCTCTCCCCACGTGGATTTATTTTTGAAAATATGTGTAAGAAAACTTCCAAATACATCTGGTTGTCTCATTATGTAGTACTCTACCTTTAAGAAATGGTGTGGGGACTCCACTCTTGGAGGGCACACACAAAGTAGTGTGTGCATCGGGGCCCAGGGGAAGGAGCAGTGACTCCATAGGAGACTGAATCAGACCTAACTGCTAGTGTTGGAGGGTCTCCTTCAGAGCCAGGGGGTGGCTGTGGCTCACTCTGGGGACAAGGACACTGGCAGCAGAAGTTCTGGGAAGTACACGTCGGTGTGAGCCCTGCCAGAGTCCGCCATTAGCTCCACCAAAGAGCCTGTAGCCTCCAGTGCTGGATTGCCTCAGGCCAAACAACCAACAGGAAGGGAACTCAGCCCTCCCCATCAGCAGACAAGCAGATTAAAGTTTTACTGAGCTTTGCCCACCAGAGCAACACCCAGCTCTACCCACCACCAGTCCTTCCCATCAGGAAGCTTGCACAAGCCTCTTAGATAGCCTCATCCACCAGAGGGCAGACAGCAGAAGGAAGTACTACAGTCCTGCAGCCTGTGGAAGGAAAACCACATTCACAGAAAGATAAGACAAAATGAAAAGGCAGAGGGTTATGTACCAGATGAAGGAACAAGATAAAACCCCAGAAAAACAACTAAATGAAGTGGAGATAGGCAACCTTCCAGAAAAAGAATTCAGCATAATGATAGTAAAGAAGATCTAGGACCTCAGAAAAAGAATGGAGGTAAAGATCGAGAAGATGAAAGAAATGTTTCACAAAGATCTAGAATTAAAGAACAAACACCTAGAAGAATTAAAGAACAAACAGAGACGAACAATACAATAAAATGAAAATACACTAGAAGGAATCAATAGCAGAATGACTGAGGCAGAAGAACAAGTAAGTGACCTGGAAGACAGAATGGTGGAATTCACTGCCACAGAACAGAATAAAGAATGAAAAGAAATGAAGATGGCCTGAGAGGCCTCTGGGACAACATTGAACACAACAACCTTCGCATTATAGGGGTCCCAGAAGGAGAAGAGAGAGAGAAAGGACCTGAGAAAATATTTGTCCTAAAAGAAATATTTGTTTTCAACGCAAACAGATTTCTGTTGTCTGTATGAGCAGTTTCTAACTCTGGTGAGTTAGAACATTAACGTTCTGTCAGATAATAGTAGGTGTTCTGTGAAAAAATCCTTGTTGGTAGTATCTATCTCCCCTCCCTCCCCCTCTCCCCACGTGGATTTATTTTTGAAAATATGTGTAAGAAAACTTCCAAATACATCTGGTTGTCTCATTATGTAGTACTCTACCTTTAAGAAATGGTGTGGGGACTCCACTCTTGGAGGGCACACACAAAGTAGTGTGTGCATCGGGGCCCAGGGGAAGGAGCAGTGACTCCATAGGAGACTGAATCAGACCTAACTGCTAGTGTTGGAGGGTCTCCTTCAGAGCCAGGGGGTGGCTGTGGCTCACTCTGGGGACAAGGACACTGGCAGCAGAAGTTCTGGGAAGTACACGTCGGTGTGAGCCCTGCCAGAGTCCGCCATTAGCTCCACCAAAGAGCCTGTAGCCTCCAGTGCTGGATTGCCTCAGGCCAAACAACCAACAGGAAGGGAACTCAGCCCTCCCCATCAGCAGACAAGCAGATTAAAGTTCACAAATTAAGCCTTGGTAAATTTAAGAAAATTGAAATCATATCAAGCATCTTTTCTGACCACAGTGCTATGAGATTAGAAATCAGTTACAGGGAAAACAAAACGTAAAACACACAATCACATGGAGCCTAAATGATACATTACTAAATAACCAAGAGATGACTGAAGAAATCAAAGAGGAAATCAAAAAATAACTAGAGACAAAGGACCATGAAAACACGACGATCCAAAACCTATGGGATGCAACTAAAGCAGTTATATACGACAAACCCACAGCAAATATCATTCTCAATGGTGAAAAACTGAAAGCATTTCTTCCAAGATCAGGAACAAAACAAGGATGTCCACTCTCACCACTCTTATTCAGCATAGTTTTGGAAGTCCTGGCCACAGCAGTCAGAAGAAAAAGAAACAAAAGGAAAAGAAATAGGAAAAGAAGAAGTAAAACTGTCACTGTTTGCAGATGACATGATACTATACATAGAGAATCCTGAAGATGCCACCAGAAAAGTATTAAAGGTAATCAATGAATTTGGTAAAGTTTCAGGATACAAAATTAATGCACAGAAATCTCTTGTATTCCTATACACTAACAATGAATAAGAAGAGAAATTAAGGAAAAAATCCCATTCACCATTGCAACAAAAAGAATAAAATATCTAGGAATAAACCTACGTAAGGAGGTAAAAGACCTGTACTCAGAAAACTGTAAGACACTGATGAAAGAAATCAAAGACACAAACAGATGGAGAGATGTAGCATGTTCTTGGATTGGAAGAATCAATATTGTGAAATGACTGTACCACTCAAAGCAATCTACAGATTCAGTGCAATCCCTATCAAATTACCAGTGGCATTTTTCACAGAACTAGAACAAAAAATTATAAAATTTCTGTGGAGACACAAACGACCCTGAATAGCCAAAGAAGTCTTGAGGGGGAAAAAAACAGAGCTGGAGGAATCAGACTCCCTGACTTCAGACTATACTGCAAAGCTACAGTAGTCAAGACAGTATGGTACTGGCACAAAAACAAATATAGATTAATGGAACAGGATAGAAAGCCCAGAGATAAACCCATGCACTTATGGTCAGCTAGTCTATGACAAAGGAGGCAAGGATATACAATGGAGAAAGCACAGTCTCTTCAATAAGTGGTGGTGGGAAAACTTAACAGCTACATGTAAAAGAATGAAATTAGAACACTTCCTAACACCATACAGAAAAGTAAACTCAAAATGGATCAGAGACCTAAATGTAAGACTGGACACTATAAAACTCTTAGAGGAAAGCAGGAAGAACACTCTTTGGCGTAAGTCACAGCAAGATCTTGTTTGGTCCACCTCCTAGAGTAATAGGAATAAAACCAAAATAAACAAATGGGACCTAATGAAACTTAAAAGCTTTTACAAAACAAAGGAAACTACAAACAAGACGAAAAGCAGATCCTCAAAATGGGAGAAAATATTTGCAAATGATTCAACAGAGAAAGGATTAATCTCCAAAATATATAAACAGCTCATACAGCTCAATATTAAAAAAAATCCCAATCAAAAAATGGGCAGAAGACCTAAATAGATGTTTCTCCAAGGAAGACATACAGGTGGCCAAGAAGCACATGAAAAGCTGCTCAACATGACTAATTATTAGAGAAATGCAAATCAAAACAACAATGAGGTGTCACCTCACACCAGTTAGAATGGGCATCATCAGAAAAATGTACAAACAACAAATGCTGGAGAGGGTATGGAGAAAAGGGAGCCCTATTGCACTGTTGGTGGGAATGTAAATTGATACAGCCACTATGGAGAAAATAGTATGGAGCTTCCTTAAAAAACTAAAAACAGAATTACCATATGACCTAGCAATCCCACTCCTGGGCATATACCTAGAGAAAACCATAATTCAAAAAGACACATGCATCCAGTGTTCAGTGCAGTGCTAACACAATGGAATATTACTCAGCCATAAAAAGGAACAAAATTGGGTTATTTGTAGAGACGTGGTTGGATTTAGAGGCTGTCATACAGGGTGAAGTAAGTCAGAACGAGAAAAACAAATATCATATTTTAACGTATATATGTGGAACCTAGAAAAATGGTAAAGATGAACCGGTTTGCAGGGCAGAAATAGAGACACAGATGTAGAGAACAAACGTATGGACACCAAGGAGGGAAGGTGGCAGGGGGTGTGGTGGTGGTGGGATGAATTGGCAGTTTGGGAGTGACATGTATACACTAATATGTGTAAAATAGATAACTAGTTAGAATCTGCTGTATAAAAAAATAAAATAAAATTCAAATATTCAAAAAAAAAAGAAATGGTGTGGCATACCTGAGAATTCTAGAAGGTCACAGTAGAGATCATTTGGCACATTAATTCATCATATTTCGATCTGTGAGTAGATGTATAGACAGCATTTTCCAGTGAACAGTTCCACTGTATGTTGTCTGATCTTTCATCTGCCTCATCTGCCGTGTCTTGTCCTGTAATTTTAATATTTATTTGTGATAGTATTCATTGTTGTATGTCACATTTCTGAAACCGATTTTGATTATTTCTCAAAGAATTAATCTGTTGCCGTCCACTTTAATCCAGCTGCATCTCTTGAATTCCTGTTGATGTTTCATCGGTGTGTTATTTAAAAAGTGCTCTGCAGTCATTAAATTTAGAAAACAGTGAAATAATTTACAAAATGACCACTTCCCATACATTAAAGAAAAAAATGGTGGTATTTTTATCAGTAATTACGCACATTTCTAACTGTAGATGGGTATTTAAGGATTTGTCCTCTATTAAAGGCGAAATGTTAGGAAATGCATAGAAACCAGACCCCCCAGTACAACAGAATTAATCATCAGTCATGGTGGGATTGACTGCTGCCCCACCGAGTTTTCCTTATGTGTAAGCTTTATGGTACAAGCTACTTAAAACCACAGAAGATAAAGTTCAGGTTTTTAAACTGATGTCCTAGGGATGAAATATATGCATTGACAACTATTTTCTGCAAATTGTTTCGAGTACCACTAAGCAAGGTTAGAGTCAGGGAAGACAGTGGCCTTGCTTAGCTTTCATAATTACAGCTTTATAAATAGACTTTTAGTTTGTGAAGGCCAGAAAATAAGGAACTGTATCTTCCTACAGAAATAGAGGCTATTTTCCTATTTGTGGTAAGGTTTTTAAATCTTTGAAGTTCTGAGACTACTCTTGATTGTATATATGGTAACTGTACTTGTATTTTCGGTTAAGAAAACATATTCAGAAAGTTTGTTTTCTACGTGATTAATAATAGTTCCATGATGGAAACAGCACTTTACTGAAAATGCTGCCTTAAAACGTGTTGGAAACACCCTCCGAGGTTTCTTTATCCACATGGTAAATAGGTTCTGTTAAAAATAATGTGAGGAGCCCTCAGTATGTGCCAGGCACTGTGTTGCTAAGTGCTTTACCTACATTTAAGAAAAATTAAGTGGCTTTGAAAGTTGACATCGTCATATAGTTTTGTAATTGGAACATGAGCTGTTTGGGTTAAAAATCTTCATGCAAATTCTTACAAACAAATTGAGTGTGGACGTGCAGTGGGTGGTTTTTAAGCTTAAATATCTCAGCTGGATTTAATTACCTTGAGGGATAAGGCTACATGATGGGCCAGTGGTTTACCAAATTATTTTTCATTTTCTGAATCTTGATGTCACTAAAGGTTAATGCATCCTCTTTTCTCTGCTAGAGACCTGAGTTAAAATCCATTTTAGAGCACACGTGTAAATGAATTTGTTGTTGTTTTTCCTCCTTGGGGACACTTTGGTCATTTCGTGAGGCAGCCTTTCCATTTGGAATTGCCCGCATCTTGCACCAGGCAGGGGGCTCTCATAGCAGGAGCGGTTGCGATTCAGCGTGAAAATGAACTGGCAGGCTTCAGAGGGCAGAGCTGGCCCAGGGCTTGTCACTCTTTCATTCCTCGATTCTGTCTTGGTTAACTTAAGGAAACTTATTTGTTGCTGACATTTCATTATAGCACATCACAAAACAAGTGATGTGTTTGTGGCTAAGCCATTGCATTTTCCTCCCCATCTCAGGCCGGTTTGTATTTGGCAGCTACAAAGCTTTCTGTGTTCACTGTCCACACTCTCGTAAGTGACTGCATATACTGGGATAGATCTGTGATCAACATTTTTGATCACTGATCTTTCATGAGTTCTATTATCTATTGATTGTTTTTGTATAAATGCTTGCTTTTTTAAGTAGTGTTATTAGTTATTGCCTTTATCTGTACAGATGAGGAATATTTAGATGTATAACCAAAGCAGGGAATAGTCTTTGCACATTAATTCCTTCAGGGAGCTTGGTAGGGCTCTTTTCCCAGAGTTCAGCTTGTAGTCAAGTCTTCTCCATTACTGTTGTTACGATTATTACTACTACTGCTACTATCATTATTATTATTAGTCTTTGTGTTTCTTTCTTCTTTTTTTCTCCCAAGGAATAGTACCTCTTCACTTTCTTTTTCTTTAAGAAAAATATGTAAGGTCTTTATACATAGAAAGACATAAATAAAATTTTATGTACATGGATAAATGGGATTATATAATACATACTGTCTTTTTTTCCCCTTTGCAGTTCTCACTTTGGTTTCAAAGTGAACTATTCCAAATTCCCTGATCCCTCGTCTTGTCCATTTGTTGTAGGTATTCCTACACCATTTTTATTCATTCAATCCTTTTTGTCTTAAAATCTCCCAAATTGCACTTTATGCCAAGAGAATCTCCCTTCTCATAGTTTATCTTCTGTTCACCTTTCAAATCCCGTTTCTTCTATCAGACTGAGTCAGTCCAAGGAGAGGTGATGATGCTGTTGTCTGCTTGTAACATTCATGTAAAAATGCATTTTCCTCTGTGTGTATGTGAATATGAGAAAGAGCTAGAGATGACTGTAAATACACTTGTAGACTTAGGCTTACCAAGCTCTGATTCATGATGGCCCTGAGAATTATTTAAAAAATTGATAAGGTGTGCTTTTATTGAGTCTTAGTCATAAGAGGCTAAGTTTGACTAAAAGTTGATCTAAATCATTAGTATGTGGACGTCTTGTGAGGATATAAACATTATAATTATTTCAGTAGGAGGTCATTTTACTTGTGTCCATGGATAGGCAATGTGTGTGGGAATAAATAGTATGTACAGCTTTGCTGAGGTGCTTTAGATGCCTTCATGTTTACCATGATTGTTTTCTTCAGCATTCTCTGTCTCCAGTGTTAAACCCTTCAAGAGCAGAACTAGGCCTATCCGCATTACACTGAAAGTCTGAAGTATGCTGATAAAGTTCTCAAACTCTTCTTACAGTATCTTTTATTTTTATTTTTTAAAAATTTATTTATTTTTGGCTGCGTTGGGTCTTTGCTGCTGTGTGCGGGCTTTCTCTAGTTGCGGCGAGCTGGAGCTACTCTTCGTTACGGTGCGCGGGCTTCTCATTGCGGTGGCTTCTCTTGTTGCAGAGCACGGGCTCTAGGGCGCGTGTGGTTCAGTAGCTGTGGTGCGTGGGCTCAGTAGTTGTGGCTTGCGGGCTCTAGAGCCCAGGCTCGGTAGTTGTGGCGCATGGGCTTGGTTGCTCCGCGGCATGTGGGATCGTCCGGGACCAGGGATCAAACCCATGTCCCCTGCATTGGCAGGCGGATTCTTAACCACTGGACCACTGGGGAAGTCCTGACAGTATCTTTTAAAAGGTAGTCTTTCTTATTTATAATATTACTAGATTATTTCGTTGTCTTAATCTTTTTTTTTTTTTGCCGTTTTCAGGTGTCTGCAGTCGAGTCTTTGGAGGGTCCCCTGCTTCAGGTGGAAGGACTGAGTGACCTTAGGCTGGAGCTTCACAGCAAGAAGATGAACCTCCACTTAGTTCTCATAGACGAGCTGCATCGGCACCTGTACATCAAATCCACTAGCCGAGTTGTGCAGCAGAACAAGGAAAAAGGCAGGATGAGGTTGGTTAAAGAGGCTCTTTGCCACAGTGTCTTGTGGCCATGTAGGATTTTAAGGAATATTATTTGTTTCCCAGAATATTGTTATAGTTTATTTTACTTCTCTTTTTAACATACTGTCTCTGAAAATGTAAGATAGTTTTATGATACCAAATACTCCATGTTCTGGAGGCTGACATTCAAAGTTTGTTCATTCCCTCACTGCACATTTCTTGTGGTCCTTTTATGTAAAGATACATAAGAAACATTTACTGTGGGTCTGTAAGTGGATCAGAGAGACCTCTGGTATATCTCAGAAGGAAGAGAAAAGAAATCCTTAAAATTGGATAGTGAAGTCCGCCTAATTGAGAAATATAGGTGTATGAATATGAAGTTAGGAGACTCTTTGTTACTTAGGGCTGTGTTCAGCTTTGGACAGTCCTCTTTCTGGAGTAGTTTAGGGAAGGTTTTGGATAGTGAAGTCCGCCTAATTGAGAAATATAGGTGTATGAATATGAAGTTAGAAGACTCTTTGTTACTTAGAGCTGTGTTCAGCTTTGGACAGTCCTTTTTGGAGTAGTTTAGGGAAGGTTTAGAGAGAGCATTTTTTTCTTTTTTTTACGCCTGGGCTCATTGTAGCACAGTCCTATGTTGAAGGGCCTGGGTGGACTCAGGACATTTATTAGGTTAGGAGAGACCTGGTAGGGAATAAGACCAGATGGTAAGACAGTAGAACGTTGGCGTTATTAACATGTATCAGATAGCTGTGCACATCATATGTCCTTCCAACATTCCTTTAAAATAGCCATAAGATTCTTCAGAGGGCAGTTGAGCACTATATACTGTTGATACTTTTTCATCAGACTATAGATGAGAGGAGCACTGGAAGCAGTGCATGCTGGGAGTGAAGTCTATAAAATCCTATTCTGTTCAAACCAGAATTTCCAACTTTGTGTGTGATGCTTCAGTCTAGTCAGAGACCCTGACAGAGAAAGAAGTTTGCATCTCTTCTCTGCAGATGGGCACGAGAAAAACTTAGGCACACAAATTGAGCTAAGGGTTATGTACCTTAGACTTAACTTCAGCACTGCATCTGAATACAATCTTGTTGGAGAGTAAAGTGGTAGATGGGAGCTGTGCTAAGGAAATACCTTCCAGAGTGTCTGGTGGTAAATAGTAGATCTAAATAGATTTCTACCCGTGCAAGGATTAAAAACAAACAGAATAACCCCACTCCCTTATAAGCCCAAGGGAAAAATACTTATTTTCCCTTATGCTGTAGAATAAGCATTAGGGAAAAAGCATTAAGTTGAGGTATCAAAGAAGAGCATTTATTTGAAGAAGAAGATTTATAAAGCAAAATAGCAAAAGTTTAGGAGACTTAAGCTCAAGTTTCTCAAAAGATGCAAGATGATGTAGTAGTTTAGAATTTTGCTAAAAATTATCACCCTTTCCCCTCCAGTTGAGTGGGAGGGAGTGTATTTCCTTCTCTTTGATTTTTGGGCTCTTGCTTTTGCTGATTGTTAGCATGTAGCATGAGGGGCTTGAAATTCCCTTGTGCCAGGGAGCATGCCCTGTCATGCCTCTGCCATTGCCATGATGGTGCTGGTCCCAGGAGGAGGAGGAGAGACATGTGGAATCGAGCCATGTTCAGCTGAGCTGCCTAGCCTGAACCAGCCAGTCACAAAAATATGTGCTTATTTTTGAACATGACTGAGATTCTGTGGTTGTATGCAGCAAGCATATAGCTTCTATGAAATGATAATGGGGAGCTATATGAATGGGATTGGGAGAAATGCAAAAAGAACTAACTACAACAGTAACAAAATGTAAGGAAAAACCAAAATGATAATAGGGAAATTAAGTCTTGTTTAAAACATTAGAAGAATTAAATCAGTGATATGAGGGAAAACTTATCGTGAAGAAGAAAAACGCAAGATGATAAAAGAAAGATAATGTGAAAGGTGGAGAATAGTGATCAAATGATTTTAGGCATTCTACAGAATGACACTAAAATGATAGTGTTATAGGTTGAATTGTGTCCCCTTAAAATTCATGCATTGAGGTCCTAACTCCCAGTACCTAACTGTGACTAAATGTGGAGATAGGGTCTTTCAATAGGTAAATAAGTTAAAATGAGGTCATTAGCATGGGCTCTAATTCAATATGACTGGTGTCCATATAAGAAGAGGAAATTTGGACACACACTTCCAAAGAGGGAAGACCATGTGAAGACACAGTGATAAGACGGCCGTCTGCAAACGTAGGAGAGAGGCCTCAGGAGAAACCAACTCTGCCAACAGCTTGAGCCTCCAGAACTGTGAGAAAACAAATTTCTGTTGTTTAAGCTACCCAGTCTGTGGTACTTTGTCATGGCAGCCCTAGCAAACTAATACAGACAGAAATAGTAGCAATAATTATAGTGTAAAGAAAGAAACTTAAACAGAAAAAAAGACCTTGGTCTGCAAATCAAAAGGATTCAAGGTAAGCTTAGTGAAAAACTTACTCTTAGATATGATCATGAAGTTTTTTATGAATTTCAAAAACAAATACTGTAAGCACGAAGGAGAAAAAGTATGTTACCTGCCCACCGATATCCATTCTCTCCTTTTTTTTTTTTTGCTGTGTCGGGTCTTAGTTGTGGCAAGCGTGATCTTTGTTGAGGCAAGTGGGATCTTTCCTTGCAGTGTGGGTTCTTTGTTGCGGCACGCAGGCTTCTCTCTAGTTGTGGCATGTGGGTTTTCTGTTTCTAGTTTGCGGCACACGGGCTCTCTCGTTGAGGTGCGTGAGCTCAGTAGTTGTGGTGCACGGGCTTAGTTGCCCCGTGGCATGTGGAATCTTAGTTCCCCAACCAGGGATGGGACCTGTGTCCCCTGCATTGGAAGGCGGATTCTTTACCACTGGACCACCAGGGGAGTCTCCCTCCTTCTTTTTTTTTGCGGTATGCGGGCTTCTCACTGCTGTGGCATGTGGGATCCTCCTGGACTGGGGCACGAACCCGCGTCCCCTGCATCGGCAGGCGGACTCTCAACCACTGTGCCACCATGGAAGCCCTCTCTCCTTCATTTTTAATGACAACTGTTGTTTTGTTCGTGGTGGCCATATGTCCAGCTAAAAGGCTACATTTTCCATCCTCCTGTGTAGTTAAAGGTGATTCGTGAGACTTCTGCTTGCAAGCTGTTGAATCAGGACTCACAGGAAAATTATTTAAAGGTGCCATCTAAACTGGTATGGTCACTCTTTTACTCTTCGCTTGCCTTCCTTTACTTTCTGTCGAGGGCATGGATTGATGCCATCGTCTTGGACACTAGTGACCTTGAGGATGAAAGCCAAATCGTAAACTTGTTAATGACATGGGGCCTCCATTATGGCTCTGAATGGGTTTGTATCTTTTATACGGGAAAAAGGAAGTCCTTTTGTTTTACTCAGGCCACGGCTATTTGGGTCTTCTGTTTTATACAGTTAAACTTAGTCCTGATAAACAGAAAGGAGTAAAAATCAGGTTCACTGGGATTTGCTGAACATGAAATGCAAGAAGACAGCAGAGGAAAGTCTACAAAGCGTTGAATGGGAAAGAATTGGGACCAAAGATTTCTATACCCAGCCAAGTGGCCATAGGCAACACAGAGACAAAACAGATATAAATTAACACAAAATGAAAAGCTAGTGTTCTTTTTCTGAGAAAAATACTCAAAAATGAACTATAAGATGCAAACCAAAATCAGCAACTTGAGAACAATAGAGTTGTAGGTGGTTTGAAACTGCTGCCAGGACTGACTGCACAGCATTAAATATGTAAATTTGTGTATAAATAACTGAAAAATATTTTTGTAAGATCAAAAATATAAGCTGAAAACTATTTTTGTAAAAGAAGGTCTGTGTGGTTGAAGAATACTCTATAATAGTAAACAGGATTAGAGAGCTAGTGGGAAGCAACTGCATAGCACAGGGAGATCAGCTCAGTGCTTTGTGACCACCTAGAGGGGTGGGATAGGGAGGGTGGGAGGGAGATGCAAGAGGGAGGAGATATTGGGATATATGTATATGTATAGCTGATTCACTTTGTTACAAAGCAGAAACTAACACACCATTGTAAAGCAATTATACTCCAATAAAGATGTTAAAAAAATAGTAAACAGGATTTATATCACCATATTAAGTTAGTAGAGACTGGGAAATTTGGATAAGCAGGAGATGCAAAGGAGTGCTGAATTCTTAAGATGTCAGAAGTTTTGGATTTTAATAATTAGAGAAAATGTTTAATTCATTTAATTTTGTGTTTATTAACCTACATATGTATATTTAAAGATTTTTATATTGAAAAGTCACTAGAGAAGACAGAATCAAGTAAAACATATTTTTTATTACAAAGGATGATGTTTTAGCCAACATTCTTGATAGCAAATAGCAGAAATCAGTCCTGGTAATAAAACAAGGAAAGAAATTTAGTGGAAAGTTATCAAGTAGGTCACAGAATCTAAGGAAAGGAAGTCTGTATAATCAGGCTCTAAAACCCTGGAGGGACCAAGGGAGATGCAGCAGCTGAGCTTACATCATAGACAAGCCATAGGAAGGGTCTGGTTGGGTTGCTGCATTATGCCTACAATTGCTGGATTTTTAACTCAAGTGAATGATCTCTAAATGTTGCTGCATCTTGCCTTTATTTCTTCAAGATTCAAAGTTTTGGCTGGAAGCATCCAATTGTTTGAGCTTGAGACATGTCAACTTGTATAGTAGGAAGAAGGGCCAGGCCCTCTTCCCTTTTTGCTTTGACCCAGACCATGGAGAGTGTCTCCAAATACAAAGACTGTTCCAATTGTTGGTATCCAAAAACAAACACAGATTTCTACTGAAGGAGAAAACAAAAGAAGTCACATGAAGGCACTTAAACATATAAAGTAGAACAGATATTTTTGAAGTAGAAGTGGGAAACTAGTAGAATTGATAAAAGGATACATGCCTGCATGGAAAAAATAAAAATGGTTTTTGGAGGCTATGAAACAAAACCCGAATAAATGGGGAGACTTTCCATGTTCTTAGCTCATAAAGATGTTAAGTCCCAGTTAAATCTCAGTTGAGGTTTTTGGAACTGTCAAATCTGTAGTTCACATGGAAGAATAAATGTGTAAGGATTGTTTAAAAAAAAATTGAGAGGGGAGATTATAAGGGATTTCCTTATCTAATATTAAAGTATAGTATAAATCTACTTTAATCAAAACAGTACAGACATGCAAACACAAAATCAGATTGTTGGAAGGAAATAGAATTTAGAATATTGAAATATTCAGGATATTTCAGGATATATGAAACTTCAATATTTTTAAACAGTAGTTCAGTGAAGCGAATGAAGGCTATTTAGTAATTTGTGTTGATACAATCAGCTGTGTGAAGAAAAGAAATTTAGCTGCCTGCCTACCTGTTATTATGTACAAAAAATTCTAACTTGGTTTAAAAAAATCACATGCAACTTTATTAGCATTAGGAAAAAATAGGAGAATATGTATGTGGGAGGCTTTCTAGGTACACATCCTACAAAAATAGTACCATTTCATAAAAATACATGTAACAGGATGTTGACTGGAACGTTTTGGGCAGAACGACAAAAATACACAAGCTCAATATTCAAGAGGACTATGGTTAAATGAATTATGGTGTATCCATGCTGTGTAATACTAGACATTAAAACGAATGAGAAAGATTTCTTAGTGCTGATAGGAAAAGATTTCCAAGGTGTATTCTTGGGTTCAAAAAAGCCAGGTGAAAAACAGCATGTATGTTATGAATCTATTTGTGTAAGAATTGAAAGAATATATACTTAAATATATATCCTTTATATATAGATGTAAAAATTTGTGTGTGTGTAAATGATTTCTTAGAAGGATAATGCTGAAAAACAATGATAAAAGGAATTACCTATGGGAAATGGAAATGGGGTGGCAGGGAATAGAAAAGAAGGACTTATTTCATACCCTCTGCACTGGGAATGTATTCACCAGGAGCATGTATTATTACTTTAATAATAATACTATTGATAATACATTTAAAAAAAATTATTTATTTTTGGCTGTGTTGCGTCTTCGTTTCTGTGTGAGGGCTTTCTCTAGTTGTGGCAAGCGGGGGCCACTCCTCATCGCGGTGCGCGGGCCTCACTGTCGTGGCCTCTCTTGTTGCGGAGCACAGGCTCCAGACGTGCAGGCTCAGTAATTGTGGCTCACGGGCCTAGTTGCTCCGTGGCATGTGGGATCCTCCCAGACCAGGGCTCGAACCTGCGTCCCCTGCATTAGCAGGCAGACTCCCAACCACTGCGCCACTAGGGAAGCCCTGATAATACTTTTGAAGATTACTTTTAATGAAATGGCAACATGTTTACTGTTAAAAGGAAAACCTAGGGTTTAATATTCTATACAGGGTGGTCCAAAGAATGTTGAAAAGCATGTGTACATTTTTGTGTGTATGCATGAGTAGGGGTGTGTGTGTGTGTGTGTGTGTAGGGATGGACAGACTCCTTTCTGTTAAATGTTTTGAAAGACATTATACTATAATTATATTAGATTATTTTCATTTTCTTTATATTTTCAAAAAAGAACATTTAATACCTTTATAAGCAGATAAAATCAATAAAAAATTATTTAAAAAATGGTTAATCCTTTTACTTGTTGCATGCATCCTGGTTTAATACTTGATCACCCCATTGTATTTCTTGCTCCCTAACTAATTTTTTCTTTTTATGTATGTCTGTTTTCTTTTTGTTATCTTTCAGTGCTTCCCTCCACCCTCCTGCTTTGCTTAGGTTTTAGCTTCACCTTATTTTGTATTGCATGTCTTCACTCTTGGTTTATCATTTGAGACCATGACTGTTTTTGACTTTTCTACCCTCTGAATCATTATTCTTTCTGTACGTTCAGGCAGATCTTAGAACTATAGAGAATTACTGTGCCAGACATTCCTGATTCATTATTCTGTTACATTTTCTTACGAAGGGCATATTATCTTTGACAGACACTTCTCAGCTGAGTTTGATTTGACAAACTATGAGCACTTGCTCTTTGACAGGTCCTGTGCCAGCTGTTGGGGTTATAGGGTGAATATATTAGTTATTAGATTTACAACTTAAAGTTCAACTCACCTCTGTTAAGTTTCAGTTTGACTAAAGTCAACCAAATGACCTGCTGCTGTGAATTTTGGGCAGCGTTGGACATATTTATTATTAAGTGAAGGAACAGAAATAAGTTATAATTAAAATGCAAATATTTAATAAGCTGTTAGCACTTCTAAACCTTCTTTTTTAAAAAAAAGACTTCATGGCCTGAAATACTGAAATCAGACACATTTTGAAGTAGATCCTTACTAGTTGGATGAGTGCTGAATGGTCAGAAAGTCCTAGGAGTTACGGTGGTAGGGGGTTGTTTTTGGTATGGTTAAATTTGCTTTATAGTTTTCCTGTCTGCCACCATGTGGTTATTAAATAGCAAACCACTCAATTACAAGATACAATTACTGATTTTGGGGGTCCTGTCTTATACTGGGAAGGATTTTATGTGCATCACCTGTCTTTTTCAGCTCGGCTATGAATGATTCTGAAAGAATTTAAAATAAAAATTTGTAATCATAGATCTTTAAGAAGAAAAATAATTTCTATCAGTATTTCTTTGAAATAAAGCTGTTCAGAGGATTCATACTAATTAGAAACTCAAAGAACAATCTAATTTTTTTTGTAGTAACATTGGTTTATACATTGTATTGAATATAAGTTTCACATGTGCAACATTACCTTTTGAATTCTGTATACACTACAGCCTACAGCGTGCTCACCACCCAAAATTTATTATCCATCACCCTTCAGTTGACCCACTTTACCTCTTCCGCCCTCCTCCCATTCCTCTTCCCCCTGGTAACCACTGCTCTGTTCTCTGTATTAGTGCTATTTGTTTTGTTCTGGTTTGCTCATTTATTTTGTTTGTGTTTGGTTTTTATTTTCCATACATGAGTGAAATGCTAGAGTTGTCTTTTTTTGTTTTATTTATTTCACTTATCCTAATGCCCTCAATGTCCATCCATGCTGTTGCAAATGAGGAAGATTTCATATTTTTTACGGCTGAGTAGTATTCCAGTGTGTGTGTGTGTATCACATCTTCTTTATCCATTTATCTGTTGATGGGCACTGAGGTTGTTTCCGTATCTTGACCACTGTAAATAGTGCCGCTATGAACATAGGATGCACGTATCTTTTCGAATTAGTGTTTTTGTATTCTTCAGATAAATACTCAGAAGTGGAGTAGCTGGGTCATATGGTAATTCTAGTTTTAATTTTTCCAGGAATCTCCATACTTCTTTCTGTAGTGGTGCACCAATTTACATTCCCACTAACAGTGTATGAGGGTTCCCTTTTTTCCACATTTCCTCCAAATTTGTTATTTCTTTCCTTTTAAGAACAATCTAGTTTTGATTTTATTTTTTTGTTCTCAAAAATACTTCCTCTGAGAGATTCAAAACTCTTTGAAGGTATTAATGAATACTTCTCAACTTTATTTCTGATGTATGTATTTCTTTATTTCAACTTTTCTCTCTTCTGAAATGGAAACTAAGGTATGTGATATTCTATAGTAGCAGGTACCTTTCTGTTGAGTTTCACGTCTGAGGTAACTACATGAGTGGGTGTGCCCCCTGTCTCTTGAACTCTTAAGACTAAGTCCTTCCGTAAAAGAACAAGAGAAAAACCAGAAGTCATTTCCAGAGTTACTTGCCTTTGGGTTAGTGTTCACAAAGGAGAAAATTGAAGCCCAAGGGAAAATTTTAGAAAGAGAAAAGAGTCTATGCAAATAGTTTTACAGTAAATTGACTTTCTAAGAGTTTATTGATGGCGTTTGAGGGCCCTTCTGGCTCTGATAATAAAGTCAGCAGGTTATGTTTTTTCAGAGTTAAAATGGCAAGCCATTTATCACCCTGTATTTAACTGAAATACGTGTTTAGGTTGAAACTGAGAAAATGATTGTAGGTTTTAATCTAAAGTGACTCATGTGCACATCTGTATTTATAGAAGTGTGTATTATACTTACAGATACACATAGCACTGTGCACGCACATCTGTACTAACTGCTCCCTCATTTACAGCCGTGGCGGGCAGTATTCCAGCTATGTACCTGAATTTCCTGCTAATGGATACCTTCATTTATTAATGCTTTCAAAATAACTCCTCCACTTCTGTTATGGAAATATTTATTAAATTTATCAAACCTTTTTTCTATCATGTAAAATTGAAATTAGCTTCTTCCTGATTATTCAGTCTCAGCACGGTAAACATCGGTGGCTATCCTCTGTCTCTTTGGGCATGTGTGT
This sequence comes from Neophocaena asiaeorientalis asiaeorientalis, assembly GCF_003031525.2. NCBI lineage: Eukaryota > Metazoa > Chordata > Mammalia > Artiodactyla > Phocoenidae > Neophocaena > Neophocaena asiaeorientalis. Next base: position 2,798,457 of record NW_020172457.1, on the reverse strand, counting down.
ATCCAGAGGCTGGGGAGATGTGTAGCACTAGTTTTCCACCTGTGAGTAAAATGCAGGTAGAAGAAGGGAGAGGTGGCTGAGGAGAAAAATGAGAATACAACAGTAGTCAGTATAGAAAAGATGAATGGGTAAATCTGAGCAAATTGCTTTTATGATCAGACTGTTGTAGCCAGTCAGTGGATTTGAAGGCTCTTTTGGGTTTTCTTAAGATAGTGTAGGCAAATAGGAACTTACAGCTTTATATTGGAGGAAGAGAGTCACTGGAGCTATGTCAGTTCAGATCCTGGGAAATGCTATTGCTGTTACTTTTATGTCTCATTCCTCGCTTGAGGTTTCGCGTTAGTCTGCAAATGATTCCAACACTTGGAAATGCATGAAGTTGGGTATAGCTCATATCTTACTCATACTTGGATGCTCGGCGCTGAGCGAAGTGCCAAGCACATAACAGAGGCTGAGACTTGTTTGAGTAATGCTTCCCCCTTCCCTGTAATAAGTGAAAAGGGAGAAGCTAATGACTGCCATAGTTAACCTCCGGGCCTAGGACAGTGGCTGTAAACATTGTTAACGCTAGATAAAAATAACACCTTGAAAGATAATTTTGCCTTTTAACCTATTTTTCAAAGTTTTCTGAAACATGTTTTTTTTTTTTTATTAGCTTAGAAATATACATGTACCTTGCATGTGGAAGTTTCAAAGGAGTGGTGGGAGGGAGATGGGGATATATCACTGTAGGGGGTCAATGTTCAAACTTCCACACATTTTTTTCTCCCATTTGGGGGAAGGTTTCTTGAAGGTGTAGTCTTGTTCCTGCTTCCCTCTGTCTGCCCTCCCTTTACAGCCCACTTTGAGAATCACTTCCGTGGTAGCCACTTTTACTGGGGATGTTATTGGGACTGGAGGAGGTGAGAACTATGGCTTTGACCTGTCTATCCTTGGAACATGAGTTAGAGAAGCCTTTCTGTTAGAGATGCAGTGTGACGAGATGATTCAGTTTCTTCAGGTTAGGGCACAGGTGTTATTTGCCTTGGCACTGCCTACATTCTTGGACTTAACAGATGCCTGTAAATGGGAATTATCTTGAAAATTTGTTTTTCATAGTCTTTGTGTCATTTAAAATTAATGTGTTTATTTTGGAGGCTCCAAAGTTAATTATTAAGATGAGTTGCTAGGCCTTTTTGGAAAAGGTGAAATGGGTAATCAAATACTGAATTAACCTGTTTGTGAATCCTTATATCATCTTTTATAAACCTGATTCTCAACTTGATGAAATTTATGAATCTTTTTTTAAAGGAAACTGAGTGCAGTGAACTCCCAGTATATGTCAAAAAAAAAAAGGTCCAGCTTGAAAGACACAAGCTAATCTAGGCTTAACTACTTAAACTTTCATTCAGTTATCATGATAAGGTGTTATTTGATCTTCCTTTGCTGATAAAATAATTTTAATATAGAAACAAAGGGGGTACTGAAGTGTGTGGCAGAATTTGGTTATAAGGTGGTCATCAGATGATCAGAATATACTTAAACTATTTTTTTAACCTAGTATTGTAATAAAAATGTAAATATTGATATTTGGAATCCTTCAAATACATTTTTATTCCCCTGTCTGTGACCACCACTTTACTTGAAGTAGACTTGAGATATTTGAAGTCAGAGTATAAAGAGGGTTCATGACAAAAGGAAAGCAATAAAGGATGGGCATGTTTTTGGACTTAAGTTGATTTTGGAGAAATCGCTAAGTAACTACTGCTACTTTCCCCCTTCAGCTCCCTCGTGAAAGATGCTTCTCCTGTTCCTCTGCTTGATGTTACAAACGTTCCTACTCCTCGAAAATTCCTCGATACCTCTCAGTATTCTACTCCTGGAAGCTCAAGTGGTAAGTATTTAATTCTTCAGCCACTCAACTTCTTTTTGGTGGGCTGCGGTTCCTGGGCCCAGGCCTGGGGAAGCCTGCGCAGCAGCCAGGGTTGGGAGGGCCTGAGGTTACTGCCTTGGAGCCTGTGATCAGCCCTTTGCTGCCCTCAGAGGGAAGAAGATAGAAGATGATTGGTTGGGCCTATTGCATTATCAGTTTTTAAAAAGTGGCAGCTGAAGCTGGCCTGTCTGCTGACTCCAACTGTGTTTTGTTTGACCAGCACTGCTTGTTTTTAAGTTGAATTTGAATGCTTTATTATTTTTTTATTTTATTTTATTTTTTTTTGCGGTACACGGGCCTCTCACTGTTGTGGTCTCTCCCGTTGTGGAGCACAGGCTCCGGACGCGCAGGCTCAGCGGCCATGGCTCACGGGCCTAGCCGCTCCGCGGCATGTGGGATCCTCTCGGACCTGGGCACGAACCCACGTCCCCTGCATTGGCAGGCGGACCCTCAACCACTGCACCACTAGGGAAGCCCCCTGAATGCTTTTTGATGGAGCATATGCTTTTTGTTTTGATGGTTTGCTGTAACTTCTGTTGATCCTGTTAGCTTTTACCCAGCTGCTGCACATGGTATGTTCCTGGTCTGGTCCGTGAGAGCTTTTGAGTGTGTGACCCCTGCCCTATATCTTGATTCCTTATATCTTCCAGTGGCCTCTCCACGTCTACATGCGCCTGCATGCGTGTGTGTGCATGCGCGGACACACACGATGCGCTTTGGGGACATATCCACAAACTAACCTTGTTTATTCCTGTGCAACCTAATATTGTGTTGAATAAGGCAGAGGAGAGCCATTTTTGCCTGTATTTAAAGTTGCGGGAGGGAAGGTGTACTTTGAATGTGGATGCAAAGATTTAAGGGAATTCTTCTGGAGTGGCTCAGACCTGCCTGCCCCATCAGAAGGTTCAGCTCAGCTGGATTCAGACCTTCTGGGGTCTGCAAACACCTGCCCTGTTTGTCACAGCTTTGGGCTAGGGAGAAGGTGACTGGATGTTTTTTTGTGGGCTGTCCCACCGTTGCCTTTGTGTGACGGCTAAAGTTCTCAATGCCTTTTAAAGAAAATAGTAATATTGATTATCATTGGCTTTTCAGATAAAACTTAGCTCCTACTAGTTCTGTAGTCCTATAGACCTTGAAATGATGAAGAGGTAGAAAAATAATTAGGATTCAGTCAATGTGTTTTGTGCAACTAACTGAAAGTGTTTCTTTCGAGAGCCTAACAATATATTGTTGCTGGGGCATATTTAATTACTTTATAAAATATAAGTTAATTAAAATTTATGGTTATTTAGGCCCGGAATCTTGAAGAGTATTGCTTTTACTGTAGGAAAAGTATAGGAATTGCTTTATAATAAAATTTTCTACTAGTCTTAGTTAATGATTTTTTTTTTCCTAAAACCCAAACACTTACTTTTATCATGACACTTTACAAAGGTTTGTGCTCAAGCTTCTTCCTGGAATTAACAGGTTTTGTTTTCTCCCCCTTTCTGTTGTAATATTGCTGTTCTTTGAATTTTGACACTGAGCTGTTAGAGAGTGTGCAATTATGAAATAGAAAATGCATTAATACTTTTGATCTGTAGTTTACCTCTACCTTTTGTGGAAATTACCAATTGTTAGATCTTTGTGTTTTTATAATGTGAATTATTGCTTAGCCTGGTTATATCAATTTACATAAATGTTGCTCAGTCAATGGCCAAGTGAAATAAAAATTTTAATTGTTCATGAAGAGATGATGGGTCAGGCATTTTGAAAATGAAAAGTATAAATACCAAAAAAGCTGAAGAAAATGCCAGTGATGGCAAATTTCAGTGGAAACTAATTTTGCAACATCTGTTATTTTTAGTAAGACAGCTCTTCCTCTTTGCGCGCTTTTCCTGTCAGGCCCTGTAGATAGCCTTTATCACTGAGTGGAGTTCATAGTGACACTTTGACTTCAGCAGTCTGTGGGGATGACTCTGGAAGAACTGTGTGATAGATGAGTGGAGCTTGGGACCATTATGGAGATGGCTTGTAGATATGTGCACAAACCTTCCGTTTTAGAAAAGCTCATTTCCTTGACTTGTTTGGAAGACTGTCGATCTCTTGATTTTTCTGGGGGGTGATTGAAAAAGAAGGTAATTAAATTATTATTGATTAAAGTCAATAGTAGCAGTAGTTAAGATGTGTTTAGTACCTTCTAACAGTAGAAATAAGTGCTTTACGTGAATTAACTCATTCAGTCCTTCAGCGATCTTATGAGAGAGGCACTATTAGCCCCATTTTACAGATAAGAAAACCAAGACTGAGGGTGGTTAATAATGGGTTTAAGTTGACACAGCTGACAAATAAATAGTAGCTGGGTTCCACAGTATGCTCAGTTTGTTTTCCTGAAAATAAGGTATTATGGGACTTCCCTGGTGTTACAGTGGTTAATACTCTGCCTTCTAGTGCAGGGAGAGCGGGTTCGATCCCTGGTCGGGGAGCTAAGATCCCACATGCCTCGTGGCCAAAAAACCAAAACATAAAACAGAAGCAATATTGTAACAAATTCAATGAAGACTTTAAAAATGGTCCACATCAAAAAAAAATCTTAAAAAAAAAAACACCAACCAAAAACTAGGTGTTAGTTTTCTATTGCTGCCACAACAAATGACACCATACATTGATCATCTTACGGTTGAAGTCCGTAAGAAGTCCGACATGGGTCTCATTGGGCTAAAATGAAGGCTGTAGGCAGGGCTATGTTCCTACCAGAGGTTCTACAGGAGTATCCATTTCCTTGCCTTTTCCTGCTCCTAGAGGCTCTTGCTTTCCTTGACTTGTGGCTCCCTTCCTCCATCTTCAAATCCAGGGATGGTGGGTCACATCTTTCTCGGGTCACATCCTTCCCACCTCACATTTCTCTGACCCACTCTTCTGTTTCCTTCTTCTTCTCTTATGGGCCCATGTGATTAAATTGTTTCCCACCTGGATAATTCAAGATCCTTTCCCCATCTCAAGGTCCTTAACCTTAATTTCATGTGCAACGTCTCCTTTGCCATGTAAAGCAGCATATTCACAGACTCTGGGTATTAGGACATGGATATCTTTCAGGGACCATTAGTCTGCTTATCACACTCTGCGCTACCTATCTTCTTGACTTAAGTTATTTTTAGGAGCCAGTGTATAAAAATTTGACTTTGTTGAAATTATGTGTGAAATCTTTGCAGTTCTAGTTTTTGGGACTATATTAATCCGGGTCACATTATTAAAGGGGATTGTATAAATGAGGAAGATGTAAATTATCTAGAGAACTGCATAAACTGTTACTAAGTAAATATAAAAGTGTGGGGTTGAAGAAATATACTGTAACAAAGGACAGAAATTTTGTCTTATTCTTAATAATGAACAGTAAGTCCCGGGAGTCTATTTGTGAAGTGCTCTGCAAGTCAGCCTAGAAAGTAATAGTCATTTTCAGCAGGGAATTTAACATAGGCTCTTAAAGCTCCTCTCTCATCTTGTGAAATAGTAGGATTGAGGGTGTAATCCATTAAAACTGACATTTTTATAGAGGAAGTTGCAACAGGGAATCCCTGGGTAGAATAGATCTCCCATCGGGGTGCCATAAATTAAAGTTACAGGTGATTCCTGAAAACTTTCAGATTATTATTAATTAAATGAGAATTTTGATGGCTTGTGAATGAGTCATTTTTCAGATGTCTTATTTAGAGGTAGAGTTGTGAGTGACTTTTCTATGAGAGGTATTCTTTTTTTTAAAATTTTATTTTTTATTTTATTTTTGGCTGCATTGGGTCTTGATTGCTGCGCGGGGGCTTTCTCTAGTTGCAGCGAGTGGGGGCTACTCTTCATTGTGGTGCGTGGGCTTCTCATTGCGGAGCACGGGCTCTAGGCGCGTGGGCTTCAGTAGTTGTGGCACGCGGGCTTCAGTAGTTGTGGCTTGTGGGCCCTAGAGCGCAGGCTCAGTAGTTGTGGCACATGGGCTTAGTTGCTCCACGGCATGTGGGATCTTCCCGGACCAGGGCTCGAACCCATGTCCCCTGCATTGGCAGGCGGATTCTTAACCACTGGGCCACCAGGGAAGTCCCTGAGAGGTGATCTTATCATAGTTTACATGTTATAGTTCGCGAGATACGTTACATCATTCAACTGATGCAGCAGTCCTACAAGGTAGTTGGGGCAGGTACTGTTGTCATTATCAGTGACAACACTGATATTGTCACTGTTAAGATTATTATATTTATATGACATATTTAAGTGTATTATCAGGTGTTTAAGTTATCCTAAAAGTTGTATGGAATTATATATGTCTATGCATCATTTAATTAAAAAATAAAACATTTACTTACAAAATGCAAAATCAAGGCACAGATTGGCAGAAGCAAGCAACGCATTAAGAGGAAAATGATTAGCATCCACTTAATTTTCTTACATAATAATGAAAAAAGCAATGGCATAATAAAGAACTGGGCAAATAATGTGCAATTCACAGAAGAGTCTGTGTACATGGAAAGATTGGCATTTATCTGACGGACGTTAAGTATTCAGAATATATAAAGAATCCCTATAAATCAATGAAGCAAGCAAGTAGAAAAATAGGCAAAAATATGAACAGGCAGTTTGCATAAGAGGACACCTATGCTAGTAAATATATGAAAAACTGCTTAGACTCCAGTTAGTCAAGTCTTATTTTTAAAACTCATTTTACAAATGTGGAAACTGAATCCAGGGAGGTTGAGTGATTGGTCCAGGTTCAACCAAGATGGTAATTGTTGGAGGCTGGCCTCATGCTGTCCTCACTCTGAATATGTAAAAGATGTATTTTGCAAGCCTTTTTTTTCTATTATTCTCATCAGTCACAGTATTTTGTAATATACAGGGAAACTAAAGTCTAATTTAGAAACGGTAATTCAACTATAACGTAGGTAGAAGGATGGGCGAAGTGTGGAGAAAAGCCAATAATTATAGTAAAATGTTGGTTTAAGCTTTTGGATTCCCATTATGTCTTTTTATTTGGCAAATTGCCTTTGGAACGTTTTGACTGAGCAATTACTCCCAAGATACACAGGCATTTCATTGTGGCTTCTTCATTCATTTTATTCACAGTCCTGCTGGGATTGCTGTGAATATAACTATAATGAAATTGGACTTCCTACTCTCTTCCTTTTTGGAACCAGCATAGGTTAAGCAGTAAAACTTAAAGAGATCACAAATGAAATGATTTTTTTTTTTCTTTTGCTGCTGTTTTCTTGATGTGTGTTTTATTTCATCAAACCTTGTTCTGAGACTTGATATTTATCTTAAGAATTTTGGGTCTGATACTTTAAAAATTCCCTTTACATGCGTTGGGAGCTATGAATCCTAACATAAAAGGAGATGAAGTTTCTCTTTTTGGAACTCAAATGTCTAGAATAGTGAAGATCTGATTCTCCAGAATCTTGACACTTTTTGAGTTACTTCTGTCCTCAGGACAGGACCTCCCTAGGTTTTTTTTTCTTTAATTAATTAATTTATTTTTGGCTGCATTGGGTCTTTGTTACTGCGTGTGGGCTTCCTCTAGTTGCGGTGAGCGGGGGCTACTCTTTATTGTGGTGCACTGGCTTCTCACTGCAGTGGCTTCTCTTGTTGTGGAGCATGGGCTCTAGGCATGCGGGCTTCAGTAGTTGTGGCAGGCGGGCTCAGTAGTTATGGCTTGTGGGCTCTAGAGCTCAGGCTCAGTAGATGTGGCGTATGGGCTTAGTTGCTCCGCGGCATGTGGGATCTTCCTGGACCAGGGCTCAAACCCGTGTCCCCTGCATTGGCAGGCAGATTCTTAACCACTGCACCACCAGGGAAGTCCCCTCCCTTACTATTTTAAATCAACTGTTTCTGAAGTATCCTTGCATTTGCTCTTATTAAATATCTTTGACTTCTATGATTGGTCAAAAGTAGAGTTGAGGAATATATACAAGGGAGACAAAATAGAACTAATAGTTCATATGTTTCTAAATGTAAAAATGAAGCAAGACCAGAGTTTATTTTAAGAAAAATATTAATTTTTAATGTATAAAAATGTATTTAATAATATAGTTTATAAATATGAATAAATATTGTATAACATATACACATATATAAATATATAGACCCAGAATTGCCAAAGTAAATCTGAGGAAAAAGAACAAAGCAGGAGGCATAACCCTCCTAGACTTCAGACAATACTACAAAGCTACAGTAATCAAAACAGTGTGGTATTGGGACAAAAACAGACATATGGATCAATATATAGAAACAATATATATAGTCTGCATTTACACATGTACAGCCTATATACACATATACATACATATACACAGTAAAAGTATGAAAACAAACAGGAAAAAGATACAGAATATAAATACAGGTATGCCTCAGAGGTAGTGTGGGTTTGGTTCCAGACCACCACAATGAAGTGAGTCACAGGAAGTTTATGGTTCCCTGTGCATGTAAAAGTTATGTTTACACTATACTGTAGACTATTAAGTATGCAATAGCACTATGTCTAAAAAAAACAATGTATATACATAATTTAAAAACATTTTATTGCTAAAAGATGCTAACCATCATCTTAGCCTTCAGTGAGTTGTAATCTTTTTACTGAAGTAAAGAGGTGGAGGGTCTTGCCTTGGAGTTGATGGCTGCTGACTGATCATCAGGTGGTAGTTGCTGAAGGCTGGGAAGGCTGTGACAATTTCTTAAAATAAGACAGCAATGAAGTTTGCCCTATTGACTGACTCTTCCTTTCACTTGAACACTTAGAGGCCATTGTAGGGTTATTAATTGGCCTAATTTCAGTATTGTTGTGTCCCTGGATATAGGGAGGCCTGAGGAGAGGGGAACAGCCAGTCAGTGGAGCAGTCAGAACACACACAATATTTATCCATTAAGTTTTCCATCTTACTTGGCTGTGGTTTGTGGCATCCCAAAACAGTTACAGTAGTTACATCAGAGATCACTGATCACCATAACAAATATAATAATAATAATGACAAAGTTTAGACAAATCGTGAGAATTACCAAAATGTGACAGAATGAGCAAATGCTGTTGGAAAAATGATGCTGATAGACTTGCTTGACTCAAGCTTGCTGCAAACCTTCAATTTGTAAAAAATGCAGTATCTGCAAAGCACAATAAAATGAAGCACAATAAAACAAGGTGTGCCTGTATTCTGTATTTATTAAAATATTTATAATCAATATGTATTATAAAATATGAATATTACATTATTCATGCATCAGAGATCAATATAACCATCACCTATGTACTTCCCACTAGATTAATAAATCTTACTATTTTTCTATATTTGCTCCAGATTCTTTTTTAAAAAAATAAAACATTACATGTGTAATTGAAGCTCCCATGAATTCACGACTTCTTTCCCAATTCTTTCCTCTCCCTTCTACCCCAGAGGTTAGCTGCTATTTTGAAATTGTTCTGTATCTTTTTCCTGTATGTTTTCATACTTTTACTATGTGTATGCATGTATATGTGTACATATTTTGGGCATTTGTCAAATAGAAACAGTGCATGTAGTTTATATATATTTATATTTATATATAAATTTTATGTTTACACATCCAAACTGTATTGTCCTTTGAATATTTTAAGGCTTAAGTAAATTAATTTACTTATTTACTTAATTTTAATTATATAATTGCTTAATTAACTTATAATTAATACAATATGTATCATTCTACTACTGGAGTGTTTCATTCAACATTGTATTTTTGGATTTTCTCATGTGCTATAACTTTAGTTTATTAATTTTACTACTGTCATAGTATTTTATTATATAACTAGATCATACTTTATTCATTCTGTTATAGATAGACAAGGTATAAGTTGTTTCTTGTTTTTCATTATTGGGAACTTTACAGCAATGAAGATTCTTGTACGTATTTCTCTAAGACAGTTTCCCAACCCCTGGAATGGTTTATAGTATTTCTAAGATAAACATTTCAGCCTTTGGAATAGCCAGTTGGGGCAGTCAGAATCTCTCGGCAAGTCCTTTCTAGCCACATGCAGCCACCTTCATATACCCTAGCTGTGCTATAAAAGTACTATTATTTTCTGTATGTGCCATGATGCCCAGGAGGTAGGGAAGCCTTGCTCTTAGGGTGCATATGTGTGTATGGATAGGAATGTTGTGCCTTTTAAAGTTTACTTGCAATTGATTTTTAAAGTAGTTATATCAATGTAGAATTCTCCAAGCAGTGCATGTTTCTCTACCTCTTGCTGTTAAATTGGCTTTGTTAGACTTTAATTTTTACAAATTGATTTCTCTAAATGTGACAGGTTTTTTTTTTTAACATCTTTATTGGAGTATAATTGCTTTACAAAGTGAATCAGTTATACTATACATATCTTCCCATATCTCTTCCCTCTTGCGTCTCCCTCCCTCCCACCCTCCCTATCCCTCCCCTCTAGGTGGTCACAAACCACCAAGCTGATCTCCCTGTGCTATGAGGCTGCTTCCCACTAGCTATCTATTTTACATTTGGTAGTGTATATATGTCCATGGCCCTCACTCACTTTGTCACAGCTTACCCTTTCCCCTCCCTGTATCCTCAAGTCCATTCTCTAGTAGGTCTGTGTCTCTATTCCTGTCTTACCCCTAGATCCTGCATGACATTTTTTTTCTTAGATTCCATATATATGTGTTAGCATACGGTATTTGTCTTTCTCTTTCTGACTTACTTCACTCTGTATGACAGACTCTAGGTCCATACACCTCATTACAAATAGCTCAATTTCGTTTCTTTTTATGGCTGAGCAATATTCCGTTGTATATATGTGCCACATCTTCTTTATCCATTCATCCGATGATGGACACTTAGGTTGTTTCCATCTCCGGGCTATTGTAAATAGAGCTGCAATGAACATTTTGGTACATGACTCCTTTTGAATTATGGTTTTCATAGGGTATATGCCCAGTAGTGGGATTGCTGTGTCATATGGTAGTTCTATTTGTAGTTTTTAAAGGAACCTCCGTACTGTTCTTCATAGTGGCTGTACTAATTCACATTTCCACCAGCAGTGCAAGAGTGTTCCCCTTCTCCACAGCCTCTCCAGCATTTATTGTTTCTAGATTTTTTGATGATGGCCATTCTGACTGGTGTACTTATCCGTTCTTCTGCCTCAGTTATTCTCCTATTGATCCCATCTACAGTATTTTTAGTCATTTATTGTGTTGTTCATCGTTGCTTGTTTCATCTTTAGTTCTTCTAGGTCCTTGTTAAATGTTTCTTGCATTTTGTCTATTCTATTTCCACGATTTTGCATCATCTTTGCTATCATTATTCTGAATTCTTTTTCAGGTATACTGCCTATTTCCTCTTCATTTGTTAGGTCTGGTGGGTTTTTATCTTGCTCCTTCATCTGCTATGTGCTTTTCTATCTTCTCATTTTGCTTATCTTACTGTGTTTGGGATCTCCATTTTGCTGGCTGCAGGTTTGTAGTTCCTGTTGTTTTTGGTGTCTGTCCCCAGTGGCTAAAGTTGGTTCAGTGCGTTGTGTAGGCCTCCTGGTGGAGGGGACTAGTGCCTGTGTTGTGGTGGATGAGGCTGGATCTTGTCTTTCTGGTGGGCAGGTCCACGTCTGATGGTTTGTTTTGGGGTGTCTGTTGACTAATTATGATTTTAGGCAGCCTCTCTGCTAATGGGTGGGGTTGTGTTCCTGTCTTGCTAGTTGTTTGGCATAGGCTGTCTAGCACTGTAGCTTGCTGATCCTTGAGTGAAGCTGGGTACTGGTGTTGAGATGGAGATCCTTGGGAGATTTTCGCCATTTGATATTATGTGGAGCTGGGAGGTCGCTTGTGGACCAGTGTCCTGAAGTTGTCTCTCCCACGTCAGAGGCACAGCACTGACTCCTGGCTGTAGCACTGAGAGCCTTTCATCCACATGGCTCAGAAGAAAAGGGAGAAAAAGTAGAAAGAAAGGAAGGAAGAAAGAAAGAGGATAAAATAAAATTAAATAAGATAAAATAAAGTTATTAAAATAAAAAATAATTACTAAGAAAAAAAATTTTTTAAAGAAAAAAAACAAATGAACGGATAGAACCCTAGGACAAATGGTGAAAGCAGAGCTGTACAGACAAAATCTCACACAGAAGCATACACATACAAACTCACAAAAACAGGAAAAGGGGAAAAATAATAAATCTTGCTCTTAAAGTCCACCTCCTCAATTTGGGACGATTCGTTGTCTATTCAGGTATTCCACAGATGCAGGGTACATCAAGTTGACTGTGGAGCTTTAATCCGCAGCTTCTGAGGCTGCTGGGAGGGATTTCCCTTTCTCTTCTTTGTTCTCACAGCTCCCAGGGGCTCCGCTTTGGATTTGGCCCTGCCTGTGCATGTAGGTCACCTGAGGGCGTCTGTTCTTTCCTCAGACAGGACCGGTTAAATGAGCAGCTGATTCGGGGACTCTGGCTCACTCAGGCCCGGGGGGAGGGAGGGGTACGGAGTGCGGGGAGAGCCTGCCACAGCAGAGGCCGACATGACGTTGCACCAGCCTGAGGCGTGCCGTGCGTTCTCCTGGGGAAGTTGTCCCTGGATCCCGGGACCCTGGCAGTGGCGGGCTGCACAGGCTCCCCAGAAGGGAGGTGTGGATAGTGACCTGTGCTTGCACAGAGGCTTCTTGGAGGCGGCAGCAGTAGCCTTTGCGTCTCATGCCCATCTCTGGGGTTCGCGCTCATAGCCGTGGCTCGCACCTGTCTCTGGAGCTCCTTTACGCAGAGCTCTTAGTCCCCTCTCCTCTTGCACAGCAGGGAAGAAAAAGCCTCTTGCCTCTTTGGCAGGTCCAGAATTGTTCCCAGACTCCCTCCTGGCTATCCGTGGTGCAGTAACCCCTTCAGGCTGTGTTCACGCTGCCATTCCTCTCGCTGCACTGAAGCCGGAGCCTCACCTCCCAGCCCCGCCTGCCCCGGTGGGTGAGCATACAAGCCTTTCGGGCTGGTGAGTGCCGGTCGGCACCGATCCTCTGTGCAGGAATCTCTCCGCTTTGACCTGTGCACCCCTCTTTTCTGTGCTCTCCTCCATGGCCCTGAAGCTTTCCCCCTCCGCCACCCACAGTCTCCACCGGCAAAGGGGCTTCCTAGTTTGTGGAAACCTTTCCTCCTTTGCAGCTCCCTCCCACTGGTGCAGGTCCCGTCACTATTCTTTTGTCTCTGTGTTTTCTTTTTTCTTTTGCCCTACCCAGGTACGTGGGGGGAGTTTCTTGCCTTTTGGGAGGTCCGAGGTCTTCTGCCAGAGTTCAGTAGGTGTTCTGTAGGAGTTGTTCCACGTGTAGATATATTTCTGGTGTATCTGTGGGGAGGAAGGTGATCTACCGGTCTTACTCTTCTGCCATCTTCCCCCTCTCATTCCCTAGTCATCTCTTGATTGGATGAAGTTTATTACCTAAAAAATTCCTCAAGAAGTGGTCATGGGTGCAGAGTTCCTTTATTTGAAAACTTTTTTTTTTCCCCCTTTCCCTGTAGCCTTGTTAGTTAAAGGACAACTTGGGGATATGAATTCTTTGGTTTACACTTTCAATTATTGAATTGTTTTTTAAAAAATGCTGTTTTATTGTTTTTTTCCTTTGAGTGCTTTAGGAAAATTCTGATGCCTAATTTTTTTTCCCCGTGTAAGTTCCTTATTCTGTAGGCCTTAAGGATTTTTTAATCTTAGGAACTTAATAGTTTTAGCAGGATATGTCTTGGAGTTTTGATATTTTTTTGCTGTTACTTTTCCAAGATACCCAATGAACTATTGTTTCATTTTGTACATTCCTTATTTTTCCTAAGTTTTCTTTGTTTACAATTTTAAGTGTTCTGTTGTTTGCTTTCCCTCTTTATCACTTATTTTTTCTTCACCTGTCTTCCATTTCTACTACCTTCTTTTTCATCTTTTCATTTCTTTTCTTTATCTCTGTTTTATCCTCTACTTTGGTTCCCTGCATTTCATTAGTATCCTTTATAAATTATTTATTTCAGTTTATTCTGCCATAGGTATTTTGTATTTTTTCTTCATATCTGAGGTAATTTTGTCTTTTTCTTCCATCTCTTTCCTGAGTTTGGTAAGTTTTCTTTTCACAGTTTGCTTTTGATTGTCCACGTCTGTCATAATTTTTGACTCAAGGTGGCTTTTCATATCCCCAAATTCTTGTTTGAGTATATTAATCCCACCTGGAGTGTCATCTTCTAGTTTTCTTGTCCTTCATGTTTCTTCTATTGGATGAAATTCTCCTCTGTTGATGTGTGTTGGGTTTTTTTTTTTTTGGTAGTACTCTCATGAGAATGTGTTCATTGTTTTTTCTGTTTATTTTTATATTGGGGTGTTTTGTAGGATTCCTAGCTCATTGGCTCCCTCCTCTGTCATTATAGCAAATTCCAGATACTTTAGCTGACTTTGTTTTGGCAGAGGGGGAAGCTTGTTTGTTCTCTGAATTTTGACTCTCCTGTTTCTCTTTTTGTTTCTTTCTCTCTTCATCATCCAATAGCCAAAGGGCATTTCTCTCTTTCTTTCTGTCTTATTTCTGTCTCAGGGGCTGTGTATTTTCAAACACTGCTCTTTCAAATTGTGTCTGCTTTTGAGTCCCTATAGTCCATGCTGTGATCTGCTTGGATACTTCTTTAGTATTTTGACACTCAGGGTGGAATTTGTCTTTCTAAAACTTGGGTGGTTTTAGATCAATCTTAGGCTCATCACTAACTCCCTTTTAATCTCTTCGTCATAGTTTTTCATAGTCTACCTTTGCTTATAACAAAGCCTTGTGGCAAAGCAGGGGTGGGGCAGGAGCATGAGATATTACTTCCTGGGATTAGGTGGGTTCTTTTTTCTTATTTTTATTTACAGTTATTTTGAATTTGGGGCAGTTTCTGTCTTTAGGTTATCCCGAAGGCATAGTTTTTATGAGTTTTGTTTATTCTTCTTCTTCTTTTATGTTGGTTTTGGAGGAAATGTTGAGAAATGGGGATCTAAGCCACCACCCTTGTCTTCAGCAACCCTGGAGTTCCTAAAGCTAGAATTTTTAAAAATACATTTTTTTACTTTTGGGAATTTCTCTTGATGTCATATTATCTCATTAATAGGCACAATTCTATTGGTAATGTTATCTACACTTTACAGATGAAGAAATTTGAGGTCCAGCAAGATTTAATAACTTGAGAGACATCACACAACTAGAAAGTGGTAGACATGATAATTAAATCTAAAGTGATGCCAAGTTCTTGTTCTTTCTACATACTATCTCCCTGGGCAATTGAACTTACAAACTCATACATTAACAACTACCACAGTCTAATACATTTTAGGGAATATTAATATAAACTGTCTATTTATCTGTTCCTTGTCTGTTATCCTGTATCCCTGTTACATTTCTAGTAGCCTCTTCTCCATTGGTTGCTACTCCTTGACTTACAAAGGTGCATCCTCCTTGCTCTAGGTGATACAATGCACATTAAGTACTGTCCCAAGGAAAATTGATTCAATAGATGTTAGTTTTGTTTGTTTTTATCCTAATAGAGTATTCCACTCTACATTCTCCCCAATCAAACATGCCGTCATTTCCCCCTTAACCCAGTTTCACTATGGAAGGATCAGTGTACATTCATTGTGTTTTCAAAACTCACTGCAGTGTGAGGTTCCGTCCTGCTGAATTGAAACTATCCCTGTGCCGAGGCTGTAAAATCTCCTAGCTCAGTGTAAATGATCGTCCCACTGTAGCAGCTGGCAACAGCTTTTGGCGGTCTCCTTTCAGGAGTGGGGTGTAATTTAATCTGCACCTTAGGGGTGCGTAGTTGACATTTGAAGTACCTTAATCAGGAATGCATACTCTAGGGGTAGTTAGTTAACATTTGAAAGCCCCTAATCAAGATTCTATACTCCAGAGGCAACCAGTGCATCCAATACTGCTCTCTCAGTCTGCACCAGTGGGTGTGTTAATTAGAATAAAAGATGTTAGAGGTAATTTTTCATTGGTGAACTGAATGGTATTTAAGATAAGTAGTTGACCAAGTCCCTCCACTGGGATGTAAATGGAGGATAAGGATTTGATGAGGCCAGTAGCCTACCACGGTAGGTCTAGAGCTTGTTTGGCCCTGTGCTTGCAGCCTTTGGTGGAGGATTTTGTCAGCTCACCTGGCCAGTGGAGCATGTTAAGTCTATAACCCTACGTGGGCCAAATCCTGGTTGACTGCCTGCTTCTCCACCCAGAGCTCATTGCACACACACTCTGGCTCGACTTGTTTGCATTTCTTGTCCACAGACATGTTATTCTCAATTTTGAGCCCACTATTTCTTTTTAATTTCTTAATTTATATTTTGTGTATAATTGTGTTTAGAGCAGATTGGATATCTCAAGTATGAATTTACAGTGCCATTTTGATCAGAAGCATAAGAATTATTTTTAAGTGGTAACTTTCTTATTTTCTACTTGAGAACACTGACAGTGTTCTGAGGCCAGGCTCCCATCTTTGGGGGCAGCTTTGTGAATGTGTAGTTCTCTGGATATTTTGTGGTCTAATTAAGCTTGGTAATTTTTTGAAGGTTCTTTCTTATATTGAATTCTGTTCAATAGTGACACATAGTTCTCCTATTAAATAGGGGTAATGTTTTTGAACACAACATGTAAATTAAGTTCTATAGATTGAAATCATTTATATGAACTTTACATAATTTTTGTCCTGTGCATAGTGTAAGGAGTGACGTCTATAGGAGTTTATAGTAAACACTACTATTATCTCTTGTACTTTAATTGACATGTATAAATATAAATGATAAATGAAATAAAATAGCATATTTAATAAAACTTTAAGTGTATTACCAGGGCCCTTATCTTCTGCAGTTGGATGAAATATGTGTATAGGCATGGCATGGGTTACTGGTCTTCTTACCAAACATACTGAGAAAAGAAAGCAGCCAGGGACTAGTCTAGATTGCTTTCCATATTCACTGGGAAACAAAAAAGTAGTTTTCTTTTATAAGATACTTAGCTGCATAAATGGATTATTCACCTTGCTTATCTGTTATTAAATGGGCTTTTATAATATTGGTATACATAATTAACTATAAGCCTTGGAACTAGAGATATCCAGAGTTAAACCCTAGTTAATGGAATCAGGGAATTACAGAGTTTGAAAAGACCTTAGATAGCATCTACTTAATCCTTGCATGACTACCAAAGTGTCCTAGTTAAACCCTCCTTCCATGATACCACATGGACATGATTTATACCCACTTAGGCATATATGTCTGTACAGATATATACCGATCTGTCTGCCTTACCTGTCTGATCTGTTTATCTGTCTAGGACTATGTGTGTGTGTATAAAAGAAACAATTGGGACCAATAGCATTTTAGTAGAAATAATTGGTTAAAGAACATCAGAGTCGTAACAGTGCTAAATGTTTACTTTTAGCACTGTCCTGTCAGTGAAAATCTTCAAAACCAAGCTGAAGAAATCGTCACTTGATAAGGTCCTCAGCAAAAATAAAAAAGAGAATTGGGAGGGACTTCCCTGGTTGCGCAGTGGTTAAGAATCCGCCTGCCGATGCAGGGGACACAGGTTAGAGCCCTGGTCTGAGAAGATCTTTCATGCCATAGAGCAACTAAGCCCATGTGCCACAACTAGTGAGCCTGCGCTCTAAAGCCTGCGTTCCACAGCTACTGAAGCCTGCGCGCCTAGAGCCTGTGCTCCGCAACAAGAGAAGCCACTACAATGAGAAGCCCATGCACTGCAACGAAGAGTAGTCCCCGCTCGCTGCAACTAGAGAAAGCCTGGGCGCAGCAAAGAAAACCCAATGCAGCAAAAATAAATAAACTTATTTAAAAAAATAAGAGAATTGGGAAAGGAAGTAAAGTATTTATAATTTTAAAGTGTTCTAAAACCAACACGTTGAGTACATAGTATAACAATAGAGATACATACAAGAGAATGATTTAGGGTTTATTAGTTTGGAAAGATGTATATTTTGTGCTAATGGTCGTGTGAGGCCTTACTGAACTTCAGCTAAATTATTTTTATACAAGGTTTTTTCCTTAAAGCACCAATAATTCTATCTGACCTCACAGGCTTTTTGTGGTTATCAGACTAGTCTTCATGGTTGATTATATTCTTCTTCTTCTTTTTTTTTTTTTTTTGCGGTACACGGGCCTCTCACTGTTGTGGCCTCTCCTGTTGCGGAGCACAGGCTCCGGACGCGCAGGCTCAGTGGCCATGGCTCACGGGCCCAGCCGCTCCGTGGCATGTGGGATCTTCCTGGACCAGGGCACGAACCTGTGTCCCCTGCATCAGCAGGTGGACTCTCAACCACTGTGCCACCAGGGAAGCCCTCTTCTTTTTTATTTTAACATCTTTATTGGAGTATAATTGCTTTACAGTGTTGTGTTAGTTTCTGCTGTATAACAGTAAATCACCTATACATATACATATATCCCAATATCCCCTCCCTCTTGGGTCTCCCTCCCACCCTCCCTATCCCACCCCTCTAGGTGGTGGTAAAGCACCTAGCTGATCGCCCTGTGCTATGTGGCTGCTTTCCACTAGCTATTGCTTTTACATTTGGTAGTGTATATATGTCAGTGCCACTCTCTCAGGTCGTCCCAGCTTACCTTTCCCCTTCCCCATGTCCTCAAGTCCATTCTCTAAGTCTGTGTCTTTATTCCTTTCCTGCCCCTACGTTCTTCAGAAGCATTTTTTTTTTTTTTTTTTAGATTCAATGTATGTGTTAGCATACGGTATTTGTTTTTCCCTTTTTAACTTACTTCACTTTGTATGACAGACTCTAGGGCCATCCACCTGACTACAAATAACTCAATTTCATTTCTTTTTATGGCTGAGTAATATTCCATTGTATATATGTGACACATCTTCCTTATCCATTCATTTGTTGATGGATACTTAGGTTGCTTCCGTGTCCTGGCTATTGTAAATAGTGCTGCAATGAACATTGTGATACATGACACTTTTTGAATTATGGTTTTCTAAGCATATATGCCCAGTAGTAGGATTGCTGGGTCATATGGTAGTTCTATTTTTAGTTTTTAAGGAACCTCCATACTGTTCTCCATAGGGGCTGTATGAATTTTTATTCCCACCCACAGTGTATGAGAGTTCCCTTTTCTCCACACCCTCTCCAGCATTTATTGTTTCTAGATTTTTTTGATGATGGCCATTCAGTCTGGTGTGAGGTGATACCTCACTGTAGTTTTGAATTGCATTTCTCCAGGGATTAGTGATGTTGAGCATCCTTTTGTGTGTGTTGGCAATCTGTATATCTTCTTTGGAGAAATGTCTATTTAGGTCCTCTGCCCATTTTTGGATTGGGTTCTTTGTTTTTTTGATATTGAGCTGCATGAGCTGCTTGTATGTTTTGGAGATTAATCCTTTGTCAGTTGCTTCATTTGCAGATATTTTCTCCCATTCTGAGGGTTGTCTTTTCATCTTGTTTATAGTTTCCTTTGCTGTGCAAAAGCTTTGAAGTTTCATTAGGTCCCATTTGTTTATTTTTGTTTTTATTTCCATTTCTCTAGGAGGTGGGTCAAAAAGATCTTGCGTTGATTTATGTCATAAAGTGTTCTGCCTATATTTTCCTCTAAGAGTTTGATAGTTTCTGGCCTTACATTTAGGTCTTTAATCCATTTTGAGTTTATTTTTGTGTATGGTGTTAGGGAGTGTTCTAATTTCATTCTTTTACATGTAGCTGTCCAGTTTTCCCAGCACCACTTATTAAAGGGGCTGTCTTTTCTCCATTGTATATTCTTGCCTCCTTTATCAAAGGTAAGGTGACCATATGTGCGTGTGTTTATCTCTGGGTTTTCTATCCTGTTCTATTGATCGGTATTTCTTTTTTTGGTGCCAGGACTCCACTGTCTTGATTACTGTAGCTTTGTAGTATAGTCTGAAGTCAGGGAGCCTCATTTCTTCAGGTCCGTTTTTCTTCCTCAAGATTGGTTTAGCTATTTGGTGTCTTTTGTGCTTCCATACAAATTGTGCAATTTTCTGTTCTAGTTTTGTGAAAAATGCCATTGGTAGTTTGATAGGGATTGCATTGAATCTGTAGATTGCTTTGGGTAGTATAGTCTTTTTCACAATGTTGATTCTTCCAATCCAGGAACATGGTATGTCTCTCTTTCTGTTTGTATCATCTTTAATTTCTTTCATCAGCGTCTTATAGTTTTCTGCATATAGGTCTGTTGTCTCCTTAGGTAGGTTTAGTCCTAGATATTTTATTCTTTTTGTTGCAGTGGTAAATGGGCATTTTCCCTTAATTTCTCTTTCAGATTTTTCATCATTAGTGTATAGGAATGCAAGAGATTTCTGTGCATTAATTTTGTATCCTGCTATTTTACCACATCCATTGATTAGCTCTTGTAGTTTTCTGGTAGCATCTTTAGGGTTCTCTATGTATAGTATTATGTCATCTGTAAGCAGTGACAGTTTTACTTCTCTGATTTTGATTCCTTTTCTTTTTCTTCTCTGATTGCTGTGGCTAAAAGTTCCAAAACTATGTTGAATAACAGTGTTGAGAGTGGGCAACCTTGTCTTGTTCCTGATCTTAGTGGAAATGCTTTCAGTTTTTCACCATTGAAAACGATGTTGGCTGTGGGTTTGTCATATATGGCCTTTAGTATGTTGAGGTAAGTTCTCTTCGTGCCTACTTCTGGAGGGTTTTTATCATAAATAGGTGTTGAATTTTGTCAAAAGGTTTTTCTGCATCTATTGAGATTATCATATGGTTTTTATCCTTCAGTTTGTTAATATTTTGTGTCACATTAATTGATTTGCATATATTGAAGAATCCTTGCATTCCTGGGATAAACACCACTTTATTATGGTGTATGATCCTTTTAATCTGCTCTTGGATTCTGTTTGCTAGTGTTTTGTGGAGGATTTTTGCATTTATGTTCATCAGTGATATTGGCCTGTAGTTTTCTTTCTTTGTGATATCTTCATCTGTTTTTGGTATCAGGGTGATGGTGGCCTCATAGAATGAGTTTGGGAGTGTTCCTCCCTCTGCTATGTTTTGGAAGAGTTTGAGAAGGATAGGTGTTAGCTCTTCTCTTAATGTTTGATAGAATTTGCCTGTGAAGCCATGTGGTACTGGGCTTTTGTTTGTTGGGAGATGTTTAATCACAGTTTCAATTTCAGTCCTTGTGACTTGTCTGTTTATATTTTCTAATTCTTCCTGGTTCAGTCTCAGAAGGTTGTGCTTTTCTAAGAATTTGTCCATTTCTTCCAGGTTGTCCATTTTACTGGCATAAATTTGCTTGCAGTAATCTCTCATGATCCTTTGTATTTCTGCAGTGTCAGTTGTTACTTCTCCTTTTTTATTTCAAATTCTGTTGATTTCAGTCTTCTCCCTTATTTTCTTGATGAGTCTGGCTAGTGGTTTATCAATTTTGTTTATCTTCTTAAATAACCCAGATTTTAGTTTTAGTGATCTTTGCTGTCATTTCCTTCATTTCTTTTTCATTTATTTCTGATCTGATCCTTATGATTTTTTTTTCCTTCTGCTAACTTTGGGTTTCTTTTGTTCTTCTTTCTCTGATTGCTTTAGGTGTAAAGTTAGGTTGTTTATTTGAGGTGTTTCTTGTTTCTTGAGGTAGAACTGTATTGCTGTAAACTTCCCTCTTAGCACTCTTTTGCTGCATCCCATAGGTATTGGGTCGTCGTGTTTTCATTGTCATTTGTTTCTAGTTATTTTTGATTTCCTCTTTGATTTCTTCAGTGATCTCTTGGTTATTTAGCAGTGTATTGCTTATCATCCATGTGTTTGTATTTTTTAGTCTTTTTTTGAATTGAAAGAATTTATGTCTATTTTGCAATGAACAAAACTAGGTATTATACATACTTGAATAGACAGAAAAATATGACTTTCACAATATAAATAAATGCAGTGTTCCAGTAGGAAGTAAATACAATTCAGTAAAATGGCACTGTTTTAGAAATCAATCATAAGGAATAAACAGAGAGAAATGCAGACAAGTATGTGTATAAAGTAATGTTTGCTCTAACAAATATTAAACTAAATGTTCAACAATGAGGAAATTGTTAAATATACTCTGAGATACTATGCACATCTTTAAAGTTACATTTGTTTTTTTATCACATTTAAAAAAAATTCAAACAGAAAGTCACAAAAATTATAATCATCCTCATCAGTTCACTCAGTCCCATGTAATTAATCTTTTTTTCATCTTGATCTTTTGTTAGCACTTTTATGAATTCATCAGTTTTCCATTAGATTTCTGAAAATGCTTATCCATTCAGTTCAGCCGTATAGTCAGTTACCAGAAGCCTGTACTTGTCAGAGTCTTTTCCATGAATTCCTTGAAGATGAAACCCTTTTATAGGAACATTTTTGCAAAAGCATCAGAGTACACCCAGGACTGTCTGTAAATGACAAAAGACTTAAAAATGACCACGGTTAAAGATTTGATGAAAGTTCATAATAATGCAATTGACAAGGAAATTTCGTTATTTCTGAGATATATGTTTAAAAGTAATAACTAGAATTATGACATAACATTATACCAGAACATATAAGATTTTTAGGAATTTCATGTAATGTCTGAAACATTTATATTAACATATTTCCATGCAAATAACCCAAAGAAATTTAGTATTAGTTGTTTTTTAATTTTTACATTTTATTTATTTTCTTATACAGCATGTTTTTATTAGTCATCAATTTTATACACATCAGTGTGTACATGTCAATCCCAGTCGCCCAATTCAGCACACTACCATCTCCCCCCCCACCCGTGGCTTTCCCTCCTTGTTGTCCATACATTTGTTCTCTACATCTGTGTCTCAACTTCTGCCCTGCAAACCGGTTCATCTGTACCATTTTTCTGTGTTCCACATACATGCTTTAATATACGATATTTGTTTTTCTCTTTCTGACTTACTTCACTCTGTATGACAGTCTCTAGGTCCATCCACGTGTCAACAAATGACTCAATTTCATTCCTTTTTATGGCTAATATTCCATTGTATATATATACCACAACTTCTTTATCCATTTGTCTGTCGATGGGCATTTAGGTTGCTTCCATGACCTGGCTGTTGTAAATATTGCTGCAAAGAACATTGGGGTGCATGTGTCTTTTGAGTTATGGTTTTCTCTGGGTATATGCCCCATAGTGGGATTGCTGGATCATATGGTAATTATGTTTTTATTTTTTTAAGGAACCTACATGCTGTTCTCTAGAGTGGCTGTATCAATTTTCATGCCCACCAACAGTGCAAGAGGTTTCCCTTTTCTCCACACCCTCTCCAGCATTTGTTGTTTGTAGATTTTCTGATGATGCCCATTCTAACTGGTGTGAGGTGGTCCTGTAATTGATATGTAGTCTCATAGTGTTGTGGTCGGAAAAGATAGTTGATACGATTTCAGTTTTCTTAAATTTACCAAGGCTTGATTTGTGACCCAAGGTATGATCTATCCTGGAGAATGTTCCATGAGTACTAGAGAAGAAAGTGTGTTCTGTTGTTTTTGGATGGAATGTCTTATAAATATCAATTAAGTCCATCTTGTTTAATGTGTCATTTAAAGCTTGTGTTTCCTTATTTATTTACGTTTTGGATGATCTGTGCATTGGTGAAACTGGGGTGTTAAAGTCCCCTGATATTATTGTGTTACTGTCGATTTCCCCTTTTATGGCTGTTAGCATTTGCCTTATGTATTGAGGTGCTCCTCTGTTGGGTGCATAAATATTTTGCAGTTGTTATATCTTCTTCTTGGATTGATGCCTTGATCATAATGTAGTGTACTTCTTTGTTTCTTGTAGTAGTCTTTATTTTAAAGTCTATTTTGTTTGATGTGAGAATTGCTACTCCAGCTTTCTTTTGATTTCCATTTGCATGGAATATCTTTTTCCATCCCCTCACTTTCAGTCTCTCTGTGTCCCTAGGTCTGAAGTGGGTTTCTTATCGACAGCATATATACGGGTCTTGTTTTTGTATCCATTCAACCAGTCTGTGTGTTTTGGTTGGAGCATTTAATCTACTTACACTTAAGGTAATTATAGATATGTATGTTCCTGTTACCATTTTCTTAATTGTTTTGTGCTTGTTTTGTAGGTCTTTTCCTTCTCTTGTTTTTCCTGCCTAGAACAGTTCCTTTAGCATTTGTTGTAAAGCTGGTTTGGTGGTGCTGAATTCTCTTAGCTTTTGCTTGTCTGTAAGGGTTTTAATTTCTCCATCGAATCTGAATGAGATCCTTGCTGGGTAGAGTAATCTTGGTTGTAGGTTTTTCTCTTTCATCACTTTAAATATATCTTGCCACTCCCTTCTGGCTTGCAGAGTTTCTGCTGAAAGAGCAGCTGTTAGCCTTATGGGGATTCCCTTGTATGTTATTTGTTGTTTTCCCTTGCCGCTTTTAATATTTTTTGTTTGTATTTAATTTTTGATAGTTTGATTAATATGTGTCTTGGTGTGTTTCTCCTTGGATTTATCCTGTATGGGGCTGTGTGCTTCCTGGACTTGATTGACTATTTCCTTTCACATATTAGGGGAGTTTTCAACTATAATCCCTTCAAATATTTTCTCAGTCCTTTTCTTTTTCTTTTCTTCTTCTGGGACCCCTGTAATTCAAATATTGGTGTGTTTAAAATCCCAGAGGTCTCTGAGACTGTCCTCAATTCTTTTCATTCTTTTTTCTTTATTCTGCTCTGCGTTAGTTATTTCCACTATTTTATCTTCCAGGTCACTTACCCATACTTCTACCTCAGTTATTCTGCTATTGATTCCTTCTAGAGAATTTTAAATTTAAGTTATTCTGTTGTTCATCATTGTTTGCTCTTTAGATCTTCTAAGTCCTTGTTAAATGGTTCTTGTATTTTCTCCATTCTAGTTGCAAGATTTTGGATCGTTTTTACTGTCATTACTCTGAATTCTTTTTAAGGTAGACTTCCTATTTCCTCTTCGTTTGGTCTGGTTGGCTTTTACCTTACTCCGTCATCTGCTGTGTTTCTCTGTCTTCTCGTTTTGCTTAACTTACTGTGTTTGGGGTCTCCTTTTTGTAGGCTGCATGTTTGTATTTCCCACTTTTTGGTGTCTGCCCCCGTGGGTAACGTTGGTTTAGTGGGCTGTGTAGGATTCTTGGTGGAGGGGACTGGTGCCTGTGTTCTGGTGGATGAGGTTGGATCTTGTTCTGGCTTGCAGAGTTTCTGCTGAAAGAGCAGCTGTTAGCCTTATGGGGATTCCCTTGTATGTTATTTGTTGTTTTCCCTTGCCGCTTTTAATATTTTTTGTTTGTATTTAATTTTTGATAGTTTGATTAATATGTGTCTTGGTGTGTTTCTCCTTGGATTTATCCTGTATGGGGCTGTGTGCTTCCTGGACTTGATTGACTATTTCCTTTCACATATTAGGGGAGTTTTCAACTATAATCCCTTCAAATATTTTCTCAGTCCTTTTCTTTTTCTTTTCTTCTTCTGGGACCCCTGTAATTCAAATATTGGTGTGTTTAAAATCCCAGAGGTCTCTGAGACTGTCCTCAATTCTTTTCATTCTTTTTTCTTTATTCTGCTCTGCGTTAGTTATTTCCACTATTTTATCTTCCAGGTCACTTACCCATACTTCTACCTCAGTTATTCTGCTATTGATTCCTTCTAGAGAATTTTAAATTTAAGTTATTCTGTTGTTCATCATTGTTTGCTCTTTAGATCTTCTAAGTCCTTGTTAAATGGTTCTTGTATTTTCTCCATTCTAGTTGCAAGATTTTGGATCGTTTTTACTGTCATTACTCTGAATTCTTTTTAAGGTAGACTTCCTATTTCCTCTTCGTTTGGTCTGGTTGGCTTTTACCTTACTCCGTCATCTGCTGTGTTTCTCTGTCTTCTCGTTTTGCTTAACTTACTGTGTTTGGGGTCTCCTTTTTGTAGGCTGCATGTTTGTATTTCCCACTTTTTGGTGTCTGCCCCCGTGGGTAACGTTGGTTTAGTGGGCTGTGTAGGATTCTTGGTGGAGGGGACTGGTGCCTGTGTTCTGGTGGATAAGGTTGGATCTTGTCTTTCTGGTTGGCAGGACTCCGTCAGGTGGTGTGTTTTGGGGTGTCTGTTAACTTATTATGATTTTAAGCAGCCTCTCTGCTAATGGGTGGGTTTGTGTTCCTGTCTTGCCGGTTGTTTGGCATGGGGTGTCCAGCACTGTAGCTTGCTGGTCGTTGAGTGGAGATGGATCTTATCATTGAGATAGAGATCTCTGGAAGAGCTCTCCCCTATTGATATTACATGGGGGCAGGAGGTCTCTGGTGGTCAAATGTCCTGAACTCGGCTCTCCCACCTCAGAGGCTGAGGCCTGACACCCCGCTGGAGCACAAGACCCTGTCAGCCACAGAGCTCTGAGGAAAAGAGAGAAAGAAAAGGAAAGATAGGAAAAAAATAAAATAAGTTATTAAAATAAAAGTTAAAAAATACTATTAAAATAAAAAAATTATAAAAATAGAGCAACGAAACCAATAAACAAATCCACCAATGATAACGAGTCCTAAATACTATACTAAGATAAACATAAAAATCAGAAACTAGTCAGTCACATACAGCAAACCCCAAGTCTACAGTTGCTCCTGAAGTCCACTGCCTCAGTTCTGTGATGATTCCTTGTGTACTCAGGTGTTCCACAGATGCAGGGCACATCAAGTTGATTGTGGAGATTTAATCCGCTGCTTCTGAGGCTGCTGGGAGAAATTTTCCTTTCTCTTCTTTGTTTGCACAGCTCCTGGGGCTCAGCTTTGGATTTGGCCCCGCCTATGTGTGTAGGTCACCTGAGGGTGTCTGTTCCCCACCCAGTTAGGACGGGGTTAAAGGAGTGGCTGATTGGGGGGCTCTGGCTCACTCAGTCTGGGGGAGGGAGGGGTACGGAATGCGGGGTGAGCCTGTGGCAGCAGAGGCCAGTGTGACATTGCAGAGGCCTGAGGTGCGCCGTGTGTTCTGGGTAGGTTGTCCCTGGATCCCGAGACCCTTGCAGGGGCGGGCTGCACAGGCTCCCAGGAGAGGAGGTGTGGAGAGTGACCTGTGTTTGCACGCAAGCTTTTTGGTGGCTGCGCAGCCTTAGCCTTTCATGCCCGTCTCTGGTGTGCGCTCTGATATCTGTGGCTTGAGCCTGTCTCTGAAGTTCGTTTAGGTGGTACTCTGAATCCCCTCTCCTTACCCATCCTGCAACAATGGTGTTTTGACTTGTAGGCACTTCCAGACTTTTTCCCAGGCTCCCTCCCGGTTAGCTGTGGTGCACTAGCCCCCATCAGGCTGTGTTCACGCAGCCGACCCCAGTCTTCTCCCTGGGATCTGATCTCCGAAGCCCGAGCCTCAGCTCTATATTATTTTTTAAATTGCCTTTTAATTTTCAGCTGGTGTAAGTGAAATAGATAATATAAATTAATTAATACTGGCTCTTTTCAGTGTTTATGCTCTAGGAGATTTTGGGAGACAAACAGATAAGGTTGTAAACAAATGTGCCATTTGGGGCTGTGACATTTTATTATTCATACCTTGCTTATTTGTTACTTTTTAATAGGCTATCATATTAGTGTGCATATAAGTAGCCATACGCCACTTAATCTAGGGGCTTATTGATTTCAACTACGTGTACCTCATTACCCAAGCACTCTTGCAGCAGGTGCCTTAGATGTTTAGGTGGCCCTTTGCATGTGTCCTGTGTATGATTCATATGTGCTCTTGGGAAGATCACTTTTTTCCCAGCTAAGTTTCTGTTACCTTCTTGCCTGCTTAAAGCTCTGCTTATAGTTTTGTTTCATTTTCCCCCTCTGCCATGCTGAATTTAGATGGCTCCCTGGTTGCTAAGTACTTCGCTGCTGTTGAGGTTGGTTTTGCAGCATGGAGTGATTCTGTGACCTGAGGTGTCTACCTCTTCATGTGTGAAACAAAACCAGTAACGAAAATGTCTGTTATTGGAATGTCACGTCTGGAAATATCGATGACTTTTTTCGACTTGCCTTCAGAATTGTCATGTCAGTTTAGAGGCTTTAAGCCTTCTTGGTTCTACACCCAGTTTGCTACTATTAAGATATTTAAAATTAAATATGGTATCATCACATGCCCTGTACACTGTGAAGGAAACCATATGGATTTGGTCATTCTCTGTGTGCTTCTCTCTTGTGGGTTTCAGGGGTCTAGTGAGTTGAAGTAAGGCAGCAGAATTATGCATAAATCTGTAGAGGACTTATTCACTTAAGAACAAATTTGTGTAAGTAATTATATCATGGGTGTCATTAAATGTTCGTACTTAAGTGCATTTTATGAGTTGCGAGCAAAAAAAGAGATTGAGAATAGCCTACATGTCATCTGAATTAGAGGTTTCAGAGATGTTATACAGTGGTTAGAAGGACTTATTCCATATACTGGGATATTCTCATTCTTCCTTAAATAAGTAGATTTCAAAACGCTCCAGTGGTGTTAAACAACTTGGAGTGGTTTGTGTTGTATAGTTGAGCTTGAATCTAGTAAAGAATGTATATGTTCTTTCAGGATATCGCATTTTAAAAACCTTTCAGTTGTTTAGAGGAGTGGAGGAGAGGGGAGGATGGGGACAACTTTGTTAGGGTCCATAGGCTGGTATTCACTTTTGCTTTTGTCTATCTTAATCCAGCCATTTGTAAAATGAGAGAATTATTTTTGGGCCAGAGGTTTTCAACCTGCAGTTCTTTTGGTAGTTGTGGAAACCCCTGAAGTCATATGAGAAGTTTTGTGTATATACATGTTAGCTCGAGGGAAACGCCTGTGGTTTTCAGTAGGTGACAGAAGTCTCAGATCCCAGCCCTGCCTTCTCCCCAGCTCCTGCAGGGGTTAAGAACCACTGTTAGAAACCAGATGGTTTGGATGAAAGTTGTAGTCTAAACATCTGCAGAGACTTTCGACATATAATACTACTCAGAAAACTTCCATGGTTTAGCAAGACCTGTCTTCAATAGATAATGATGCTTTGGTGGACATGTTTTTAAATAAAAATAGAATGTTGTTCTTTTGTATTTATGAGATGCTCTTCATTACTCTTTTCCTCAGTCTTGTCTCACTTGTACCTATTATTTTTCCTTTCTTTTTCTTCATCTCTCTTATTGGTTATAATTTTAACTTATTTACCTTTTCTTTTCCACATGTATGTATAATGTCTTTTTATCAAGCTACTTATCTCTAACTAATAAGTAGGAATTTTAGACTATGGTCTGGCTCTTTGGAATTCTCCTGCAGCACCAAGTATGGCATTTTATAAACAGTGAAGGTTAATAAATGTCACCAATGTTAATAAATGACTCACTGTAGAAATGGTAGTCTGGAAAAATTTCTGTGGAGATTTGCTTACTTTTAATTTCTTCTCTCTCATATTAATTGATGGGTATTAATATGAGGGACGTAACTGTTTTTGTATGTGTTTGTGTGATTCTTAGATAGTTACTGTGTAAGTATAATTTAATTTCAAATTTAATTGAAAAACCTCTCTGATTCCTTTAAGGGAATAATTGCATTTTTTTAGACTCGTTCTGTTTTTTGATTTGCTGATAGAATCTGTGGCTATTTATTAATTTTTTTACAGTGAAGGAGATAAACCTTCAGGACATCAAGGAGGATTTGGAGTTGGATCCAGAGGAGAACAGCACCCTTTTTATGGGTATCCTCATCAAGGGGCTGGCCAAACTGAAGAAGATCCCAGAGACAGTTAAGGCGATCAAAGAACGCTTGGAGCGGGAGCTGAAACAAATTGTGAAGAGGTCTACAACCCAGGTGGCTGACAGTGGTTACCAGAGGGGAGAGAACCTCACGGCTGAGAACCAACCAAGGTAGGTGGGGGTGTGGTTTGTGTGGGTTTTTTTTTTTTGGTTGCGTTGGGTCTTCACTGCTGTGTGCAGGCGTTCTCTAGTTGAGGCGAGCAGACGCTACTCTTTGTTGCAGTGCACGGGCTTCTCATTGCAGTGGCTTCTGTTGTTGCGGAGTGTGAGGTCTAGGCATGTGGGTTCAGTAGTTGCATCCCATGGGCCCTAGAGTGCACAGGCTTCAGTAGTTGTGGCGTGTGGGCTCAGTAGTTGTGACACGTGGGCTCAGTAGTTGAGCCATGCTGGGCTCTAGGGCACACGGGCTTCAGTAGTTGTGGTGTGCAGGCTCAGTAGTTGTGGCACACGGGTTTAGCTGCTCCACAGCATGTGGGATCTTCCCGGACCAGGGATGCAACCTATGTCCCCTGTATTGGCAGGCGGATTCTTAATCACTGTGCCACCAGGGAAGTCCCATGGTTTGTGGTTTTGATCATTGTATTTACTGTACCTTTTCTAGGGTGGGTGGGGTAAGTAAATATCTTAGGTTTATGTTGTTTCTTGAACTCTGTATACTATGGCCCATACAAACTCAGACTGGTGAAAACAGCTTGAAGAGGCATAGTTCAGGTGGTTTTTGAGGTAGTTGAGAAGTTTTAAAGCATGTTGTCCATACTCAAATGAAAGAATGTAGCAATTATTGAATATTTCTTAAGCACTTAACTATATTCAAGGCAACTTATGTATATTATTTAATTCTCACTATAACTTTTTGAGCTGATTACTTAGTACCCACATTTTATAGTTAAGGAAACTGGGGTTCAGAGCTGAAGTAATTAGCTTAAGGTCACAGAACAAGTGGCTGGCCTTCCAGGTGAATGCAAGTCCATGGTATTTCCTCTGTCCCGTGCTTTCTTCTTGAATGTGTAGTGATATTTGCCAATAGGCAAATCAGTCTCAGGGATTCCTTGATGTACTTAAAACAACTAATAAGGTTTGGATTTCATAATTCTTCTTTCATAAGGGGAAAACTGAAATTGTCCTCTGATCCTAACTCGGTCTTGACTGTGATACACTGGGAGCTCATGTCTGCCAAACCAGAGCTTAGGGCACTAGTGTAATGTCATCTGATGGTGGCAGAAGATATTTCAAATTGAGGCTTTCCTAGAAAATCCAAGATTCACTCTACGTGGATCTTTGTTCCCTCCTTCCCTTTCTCTGTTCTATTCCCCAGCCCTCCACGTACACCAGATATGGGCAAGGCAGGAATTTGTCGTTTGAAGGGAAAAGGCCAATGGAAACTACAATTTTATCTGAGAACAGAGGGCAAAGTAGGGCATTTCTTCTGAGTTGCTCAAATAATGTGTGTTCCTGGGAGGCGTGAGATAGTGTGTGTTCGACAGAGTTCATAATCTTGTTGACACGTTGTGAAGGAAATTCTGTTTGTACTTAGGACTTAAATTTTTTTTTTTTTAAAGAAGATAAACAAATTTAAGGAGAAATAATAATAGCTTAGTATGGAGTTCCCCACTTTAAAATTTTGAAGAAAATAATGTATTCTGTTTACATTTTCTATATTCTTTTGTTTTTTCTAAATAATAGTGATCTTAATTATACTTTAGAAGTCTTCAAAAATTAATTCCCTTGTACACTTCATTTAGAAGTACGATTGGTGAAGAAAACATTCTCCACCCCTCTTATGCCACAGAGTATTTCAAAGCACATGTTTTGAGGAGCATGGGTTTTGGAGCTGAGCAAACCTGACTTTGAATTTCAGCTCTGTAACTGAGGAAAACAGAACCTGTCTTACAGGGTTGCTCGTGTTAGATGAGGTTATATGGTTAGAGCTTGTTAGAGCAGTGCCAGTAGGTACCATTACATGTATCTGTGCGTGTGTGTGAATACATAAGTTTATTTATTCTTGGTTCCTTTCTCAACTTTCATGTTCTTTGATCACTCACACTGTGATCCAGAGAAGCTGGGAATGGTTCTGAATGGAACTGTGCTTTTCTTCTTTCTTTGCCTGGTGCCTGGATTTTTGTGTAGACCTTTTGCCTCCTTACTAATGAACACTCCAGAATTCTGATTTGCTGTTTGCCCAGTTGCTGCAAGTCCCAAGATGAGTACAATGAACTTTCATAGGGAAATAGCATGACTATAGTATAAATTGGAAATAAAACGAAAAGGGCACGGGTCAGTAACTGTTCCGTAGTTCTCATTACAGTCCCCTTAGCAGCAGTGTGTCTTTCCTAGGATTTTGACCTCTTCCTCTTCCGTTCCTTCAGCACCTTCCAAAATTCACAAGTGGAAATTACAGAAACAGAAGTGGAAATTCGGCATACTGCCCCAGGAAATAATAAATGTTTCTCTGTGAAGAATGAGTCAGCAGGAGGGTATTTTTCCCTCTTTAAGTTTCATTTTTTTGTCAGTATTTTAGGTAGGATATATTGGACACCTGCAAGTGAGCAAGCTATTTGTCTTGATTTCATGCCTATAACATGATCCCATTTTATAAAATGTACAAATATGAAATATTGGGCCAAAACTCCTTATTATTAGATAAAATAGTACAGAGTAAGCAAATATTTGGAACCACTCTTTTCGAAAATCAAAGATTAAATTCTTGGGTTGGTGTTCCAAATGGCTGATAATTTGGAGCTAGTCTATGGTAGCTGTGTGCCAACAAATGCTTTAAAACTCCTCAAGAATTAATTACCTGGGAAACTTCATTCAAAAGTGATTGCATTGTCGCTTCTAGAGGTTTAGAAGTTTAGAAAGGATATTGTCAGATTATCCTTGAAGCTTGCATGATACCTTGTGTTAAACTGTACTGGGAGGTGTGAGTGACATTATTTTAGAGAGAAGTAAAGTCAGAATACTTTACATTATTATTAATATTATCTTTTACCATTCAAGAAATCTTACGTTAAAGGTGTAAGAGACTGTTTTCCTTAAAGGAAGTTGGAGCATAGGCAAAAACAACCATGAATCCTTCTTCCACAAAATGATTCTCTCCCTCACTACCCCCCACCCCCACCCCGCCAATGAAATAACCGATTCCAAATCGTTAGCATATAAATGCTACTCTGAGGCTAGGCACCAGAATTGTAACTTTCCCTAAAAGTCTCATTGTTCAGCATCATCTTCTTAAATATATTCTGGTTGTGATGCATTGCAGGCCTGTTTTCATTTGTCTTTATGTAAAGAGAATTAATGTTGTGTGCTATTTTGCTAGAAAAGTAGTAGGAACCAGACTAGTGAACTCTGTTTTGCTTTCACTTCCTGCAGAGCCAGAATACTTTCACAGACAGTTTTCAAAAATC
Organism: Neophocaena asiaeorientalis asiaeorientalis; assembly: GCF_003031525.2. Classification (NCBI taxonomy): domain Eukaryota; kingdom Metazoa; phylum Chordata; class Mammalia; order Artiodactyla; family Phocoenidae; genus Neophocaena; species Neophocaena asiaeorientalis. Next base: position 2,765,477 of record NW_020172457.1, on the reverse strand, counting down.
ACTTTGGTCACCCACTTACTATTTTATTTTATTCTTGATCCCCCAACCTATCTATTGTCTATTTATAGGAGAAATATTTTGTCTTCCTGTTCATTCATTATCAAGTGTCTACAAACCTCTGTTTACTATGAAAGGAAAATATTCAACTACTATTGTTGCCAAGTTGATAAACATTAGGGTAACAAGGGCTTTTTAAATCTCCCAGAACCACCTGCTACCCATAATTTCCTCAGAAAGGCAGGCAATGTCTTCAATATCAGATGGCTTGTGTGGTCTGCAGCCTGTGCAGCTCATAACCAGTTTCTTCAACTCCTGCTGCCTAGCTATTGGTTCTTGCCCAAAATCTAGCTCATGAACATTTTCATTTTTGTTCAGAAAAGCTGTAGGAAGTCCTTTACTATTTAGCAAATAAGAAAAGCGTGAAAAATACATGGAACAAAATCTTCTCAAAGGTGTGATACCTTGTTAAGAATATGTGAGAGAGAAGAATGTGGGAAAAGAGAGGGATTGGCATGTAACAGCTACTTGACTTACTTGAAAGTGGTCCTGGTTAAAAGTGAAAGCAGACTGGGGAGGTGCTGGAGGCCTGCTCCACTTTGGTAAGACTATTGATCTGAAGAGGGCAGAAAGGATTGAATGAATGGACAGTGGCTGCCAGGGAGACCTTTTCCCTTTTTGGAAGGAGACCATTTTGTGATGTTCCTTGATCTCTATTATGAATGAGGGAAGATTAAGCGTCTGATATAAAAAGCAGAGAACATTGCATATTCTGTGCTCACTGTTATACTGAGGAAAAATTCATGGAAGAAACGGGAGAGAAATATGCTTTAATGCTAAAAGTAGTTGTGTTTGGATAGTAAGGTTATAGGCTCCCTCCCCCTTTATTTTGCAACTGTTATTAAGTTATAGTGAAAAATAAATTCATTATTTAAGAGTTAATTTAAAGTATTACTCAAGTTATTTTAATCAAAAGAAATCATTACAAATGGAAATGCTGATTGGGGGTATTAGTGTGGAAAAACAGTACGTGTTTGCAGATCAACTGGATCATGTTCATTAAGTTACTTTTTATGGTGTGTATGTGTGTGTGAATGTGTGTGTGTGTGTGTGTGTGTGTGTGTGTGCATGTTTGGTTATTTTCTGACTACTCCTAGAATGGAAGCTTCAAGAGAAGAGAGAACTAGTTTGCCTTGTTCAGCACCATATATCCAGAATGTAGGCACAGAGCCCACCAGACCCATAATAAATATATTTTGAATGAAAGAATGAATTCCACTTATATTGAATATCAGTCATGGACCAGGAACTGGGCTCAAATGCCACACAAATACGACATGATCCCTGTCCTTATGGAGTTTAAAGTCTAGAGGGGAAGAAAGGCATTAATAAGAGAACCTTTAGATAAGTGTATTATTATAAACTGTGATAAGTGCTGCAGAGGAAAAGCAAAATGTGCCATGAGAGCATATAACCATGGGGACCTAATCTGGTCTGGGTAGGTGGGCATTAGTGTGTGTCTTGTGTCTGGGGGGGATGGTGTGTGTGTGTATTTTAAATAATAAAGTAAGGCAGCTTTTACTGTTGTTTTATACAAGTTGTAGTTATCAAGCTCCATTCATTTGATAGCACCTGCTAGTTATTCTTCTAGTTGTGCAGTTACCTTGACGATGACATACAAGATGTGAGAAGGAGAGCATCCGATTCTTGTTGTGCCATTTTCAGAGTTCTTTGCTGGTTGATTAGATTTTTGTGGTTTATTCGATTTTGATAATTATTGCCAAGTGTGTTTTTCTTAGAGATAATACCAAGTTTTCATGTCATCAGTAATGTTTGAGAGTTCCTGTAGTCTCTAGTAAACAGATTGTATTATCAGAATGTTTTTATCTTTGTCAATCTGATCGGTGAAAAATGGTATTTCCAAGGTGGTTTTGATTTGTATTTTTTAGAGAAAATTTGAGTGAGGTTAAACTTCTTATTTGTGTAAAAAGTAATTCATTGTTATGATATCTATGTTATATATGGATATATTATTTCATAATAATCTGGGTTGAGGGTGACTGTAGTTATAGCTAAAACAAGATTAGTGATAAATGATACTTATTGAATCAGGGTGATAAGTACAGGATGGTTCATTATCCTATCCTAAAAGCCGACTTGTTTAAAAGTTGAAATTTTCAATAGTACAGTGGTCAAATAATGTTTTATTTCCTTACTGAAAAGTAGTGAACATCTATTTTTCCAGTATGTTTGTCTTTCTATTGATTTACAGGAACTTTTTATATATCAAGAAAATTAGTTCTTTGGGATTTATATTCTAATTTCACTCCAGCTTCTTTCTCTTTTGACTTTATGATGTCTGATCATGTATACATTGTTTTTATTTTTATGAGGTTGTATTTATCAATGTTTCCTTTTAAAGTGTCTGGGTTTTGTGTCAGAACTTAGGTCTTCTTCACTCTTAGATTATAAATAAAATTTCCCAAACTTTCTTCTAGTCTTTATATTTTTGATCTGGAATCTGAAGGAGTGGCCATGCTACTTTTAAATAGTCATAACACGTATTACATTGTATTGTAATGGACTGTATACCCTTTTCGTTTCTGCCTCCTAAGTGTCTGTCATGTAATTGATTGTCAGTGTTAGGTGAATACTCGCTGAATAATTCTAACATTGAATCATCCACTTTATAGTCATGTTTTTCTTCATAGTTGGTATTTGCCTCATTTCCTAAAACTCCCCACTCCCCCAGCCCCCGATTTCTCAGTCTCTGCAGGCTTTAGATTTGTAGAGATACATTGAATTACTGCTCTAAAAGTTAGAGCAATGTACTTTAAAAATTCAGAAGTGAATGAATGAAATGAGGGCATACTGTTGTAATAGGCCAGTCATACAAAGTGGTTTTATCTATGAGACAGTCAAAAGGCTCAAGCCCCAAGTTTAGTTTTGTGGTACAAGTACAGTGTTTATGGAAAGAGAAATAAATATTTCTCGTGATTTCTTTATATCTGTGGCTAGAGTCAGGCATGTATTTCTTTTTCAAATAAGTAGCATTTCCTTTCATCTCTTCTTTCTCTATTAGTTACTCTTCACCTAAGTATCTGAAATGTAGGATTTGGTGGAATTGGTCATTTTATTTTACAGAAAAATCATTTAAGAGCAGCTTTGAAGCAAGGTCAAGCATTTGTCCTTGTGGCTTCTTGTAGCCATTCCCAAGCACTGCGTGTAGCACCTGGACATGCTTGGAATCAGGAAGGGCCTCGATGTAATTTAGATGAGTCGTTAATTTGAATCAAAGCAAGCGGGAAGCAAGTAAATTTAACTTCAGTGATTATGATTCCATTTGATTAAATCTCTACTTTTGATTACATGTATCAGTGAGAACATGCTCTAAATACACCCAACTATTAAATACTGAAGAGTATGAATAGGATGAACCAGGGACATATGGAAGAAATTCCACTATTCCTCAACTAGAATATAATCCCCTGCAGCTTTACTAAAATATTTTTAGAACAAATGAAAGGAATTACTTCTTTACATATGGGGTTTATTCACCATTTGTTAACTAAAATATAGAGTTCATTACCATGGAAGGTAGTACTGGTCCCAAATCTACATACTTTCTTGTAAGACTTAATTGATGATAGCTTCTTCTTTTTTTTTTTTAACATTTTATTTTATATTGGAGTATAGTTGATTAACAATGTTGTGTTAGTTTCAGGTGTACAGCAAGGTGATTCAATTATACATGTACACCTATCTATTCTTTTTCAAATTCTTTTCCTAATTAGTTGTTACAGAATACTGAGCAGAGTTCCCTGTGCTATACAGTAAGTCCCTGTTGGTTATCCATTTTAAATATAGCAGTGTGTACATGTCAATCCACACTCCCTAACTGTCCCCCCACCACCTTCCCCCTGGTAATCATAAGTTCCTTCTCTAAGTCTGGGACTCTGTTTCTGTTCTGTAAATAAGTTCATTTGTATGTTTTTTTTTTTTTTTTTTTTTAGATTTCCCAGGTAAGCAATAGATGATAGCCTCTTAGCATATCAGGTGAATTAATAATGTGGGTAATGTTCATAGCTCTTTGGTAAACGTGCAGTTGGACAGCTGTCTTTCTGATCCTTATGTTGTCCTTTGGTTATAGTCCCTGGAGAAAGGGAGCTTGGCTGAATGCGCTAGAGGTCTTACCCAGTGTTACATTTCTTAAATATTTATTTTATATTTGTCAGGGTAAAAACAAAATGCTTTTTATTTCTCTTGTTTTGCACGCTGTAGGAGGTTCTTATTAGAGATGGGGCCAGTTAAGGAAATGATGGATGAAATCTACATTCTAGGTTATTGATAACGTTATTTAGGTGTCTGCCTTCGTGTTGCATCAAGGCCACTTCTTTATTTGGCAGATAGTAGGAGCTGCCTTAGATCTTTTCATTTTCTGTGTGCTTGCTGGTGTCATAATCCAAAGATACTCCACACTCAAACCGGCACTGAATCTTTCTCATAGCAAAAACACACAAACAAAAACTTGTGTCAGCTTTCCTCAGCTACCGCTGAGCCGCTCCGTCCTTCTGAGGAAGCTAAGGCTGCGTTGGGGTGAGGCCCTCACTTCATCAGGCGACTAGCACCGCACCCGGCAGCCCCTCCCTAGCGCTCGCCCGCACCATGGCCTCCGCCTTGGAGCTCGCCTGCATCTACTTGGCCCTCATCCTGCATGATGATGAGGTGACGGTCACGGAGGAAAAGATCAATGCCCTCATTAAAGCAGCCGGTGTAAATGTTGAGTCTTTTTGGCCAGGCTTGTTGGCAAAGGCTTTGGCCGGTGTCAGCATCCGGAGCCTCATCCACGGTGCGAGGCAGGTGACCTGCCCCCTCCACCACTGCTGCCCCAGCTGAGGAGAAGAAGGTGGAAGCGAAGAAAGAAGAATCTGAAGAGTCTGACGATGACCTGGGCTTTGCTCTTTTTGACTAAAACCTCTTTAGTAATACATTCAATAAAAAGCTGAGCTGTTTGGTGCTAAAAAAAAAAAAAAAAAGTGTGTCAAATGAAATTCTTCCCTTGGTGATGTTTAGGGGTGAGGTCAGATATGATTAGAGCACCTTTGTGTGTATCTTAGGCTGTACTTTATTTTTCTGGGTTCCTCTAGTTCCTGGCCCATATCATCATTATGTTCTCTAATCAGATTGGCTGTAAGTTTTTAAGAGGGGGGTTAACTTTGTGTTTGCAGCCTGATTTAGGGCTGGGCACGTACTAAGTGCCCAGGAAGTTTAATGAATGAATAACTAAGAAAAATGCAAAGAAGACAATTTTAAAATAAGAGGAAACGATTTTTATTTTTTAAAAAATCTCAGCACTACACAGAGGGGGGTCTAAGGACCAGCACTACCAATGTCACTTGAAAGTTAGAAATGTAAATTATCCCTGTGGGGAGGGGTGATTAAATTGGAATCCCTGAGTGCAGGGCCTACAGGAGTCTCTAGATGATTCTACACATGCTAAAATTTGAGAACACTCTTTGTAACATCACAGACATCACGGAGTTCTGTAGTTTTGTAGCATTTATGCTTCGCAAAGCAGTCTGCCATCTGGCATCTCACCTGAGTGAGCCTTACTGTTGGCCTCATCACAGGTAGGGGCGTTATTATTAATCCCAGATTTACCCAAGGAAGTGGGAAAGCTGCAATAATTTGACAGTTTCACAAAGCTGGTTGGTGGTGGAATTAAGAGGATAAGTTGTCTGTATCCTCCATGGAAGTTTGCTTTCTGGCTTATGTAAAGATCACAGTCCTAACTCATTTCCTGGGCCTGATTTTGTTCTTCCTCAGGAGAAGGGCGGTATTTACGCTGACACATCCATTCCCGCACCCGTACAGTCTCCACCCCACACCCCGCTGTGATCAGTGGCAGGCCTCTCAGCGATAGCTGGACATGTTAAGAAGTGTGATCAGCTGCCACAGAGTAAATGAGTCTTAATTGACTCACTTGAGAATCAGACTGATGACTTAGAGACACGTAAACAGTTCCCCTAGAAACCTTGTACGTTCTTGTACTAAGACCAGTATACAACTAAGTACTAAGAATATACACCTAAAATCATAACTTTTCTTCTTTGGGAAGTGGATTTGCGGATACATTTTCCAATGTTCCATTATGATGAAATATGATTTTTCAAATGGGTGAAAGGCTTTTCTTCCCCCTAGCTTTATTGAGATAATAACTGACATAACATTGTGTAGGTTTAAGGTGTACAATGTGTTGATTTGATATACTTAAATATTGCAGAATGATGACTACCCTAGCATTGGCTAACACCTGCATCACATCACATAATTACCATTTCTTTTTTGTGGTGATAACTTTTAAGATGTACTGTCTTAGTAACTTTCAAGTATTATAAAATACAGTATTAACTATAATCACTATGCTTTACCTTAGTTCCTCAGATCTTACTCATCTTATAACTTGAAGGTTGTACTCCTTGACCACCATCACCCGTTTTCCATAGCCCCTGGCAGCCACCACTCTAGTCTCTGTTCCTTTGACTTTGGCTCTTTTAGGTTCCGCATATGAGTGAGAACATATATTTGTCTTTCTCTGTCTGACTTATTTCACTTAACCTAATGCCCTCAAGGTCCATTCATGTTGTCGCAAATGGCAGGATGTCCTTCTTTCTCATGGCTGAATAATAGTCCACTGTGTGTGTGTGTGTGTGTGTGTGTGTGTGTGTGTGTGTGTGTGTGTTTGTGTGTGTGTGTTGTGGCCATGCCGCGCAGCATGCGGGATCCTAGTTCTGCGACCAGGGATCGAACCCCTGTTTCCTGCAGTGGAAACGTGGGGTTGTGCGTGTGTGTGTGTATGTTATCTATTCATTCATTGATGGACACTTAGGTTGTTTCCGTGTCTTCGCTCTTGTGAATAATGCTGCAATAAACATGGGAGTGCAGATATTTTTTGAGAGTCTGTTTTCATTTCTATTGGATATATGCCCAGAAGTGGGATTGCAGGATCATATGGTAGTTCTTTTAATTTTTTGAGGAACCTCCATACTGTTTTTCATAGTGGCTGCATCAATTTACATTCCCACCCAGCAGTGTACAAGGGTTCCCTTTTCTCCACATCCTCCCTGACACTTGTTATCTCTTGTCTTTTTGATGATAGCCCTTCTGTCAGGTGTGTGGTGATAGCTCCTTATGGTCTGATTTGCATTTCCCTGATGATTAGTGATGTTGAGCACCATTTTGTGTACCTTTTGGTCATTTGTTTGTCTTTGGAAAAATGTCTATTCAGTTTCTCTGCCCATTAATCGGATTGTGTTTTGTGTTGTTGTTTTTGAGTTGTGTGAGTTCTTTATACATTTGGGATATTAACTTTTTATCATATATATGGTTTGCAAATATTTCCTCTCATTCATAGGTTGCTTTTCATTCTGTTGATGGTGTCCTTTGCTGTGCAGAAGCTTTTAATTTGATGTGGTTCTCTACTTGTTTATCTTTGCTTTTGGTGTCAAATCCAAAGAGTCATTGCCAAGACTAATGTCAAGGCTCTTATTCCTGTGTTTTCATGTAAGAGTTATATGGTTTCAGTTCTAAGTTCAAGTCTTTAATTCATTTTGAGTTGATTTTTGTGTATGGTGTAAGAGAGTGTTCCAGTTTCATTCTTTTGCATATGACCATTCAGTTTTTTGATCATCTTTTGTTGAGGAGACTGTCCTAGGAAAGGCTTTTGAAGAATGATACTAATACTTTAATTCAAACAAAAAGGGCCTGGGTTTATTTTCTAATTTCACTCCCTAATTTGCCACACGTTAGAACTAGAAGTTCATTCGAGGTTATCTACCAAGAATTCAGAAACTGAGCATGAGAGGCTGACTTGACAAGTGGGGAAGTGACACAGGAAGGCAATTACTAGAGCCAGGACTGGTTCTTTTTATTTTTACTGTGTTTCATTCTATATTGCTAATAATTTTTTCCTATTCTTTTCATAGTGCAGATGGAGAATTAGTCAGCACTCCTCAAATAGTAACTGCTCTTTACATGAAGATTGTTATTAATAAAAGTGGTGAAACTAATCTCTATCCCTTAGAAGTAGGTATTAGATAACCTTGAAGATAAATGGCATCTATGTCCTGTTTGAAATGAAAAATACTAGCTCAGCCAAGCTTATTATGAAAATGTGTATGTGAGATACAGGAGTGTAAAACAAAGACCATTTTGATATGAAATAATTGATGATCAGTTTCTTTTAATTTTTCATATAAAACCTTATAAGACCTAAGCTCAGAGTTCAGTATTTTCTTATCTTTTAGAACATAGAAGTAGGGAAATAAGTATTTTGTGGTTAATGCCTTTGTCTGTCAGTGGGAAAACGCAGAAACCTGATATTAAGGTCTCAGCAGATAAGTAGTAGAACAGGACTGATTTTCTACCTTGTGTGTGTATCTTCGTGACCAAGCAAGGCAGCTTCTTGGCTGCTAACATGGATTTTCCAGCCAAATGACTAATTCAAGGTTCCCTGGATGTTAAATTTAGATCCAGATAGTTGAATCTCACCTTAAATATTGAACATTTTTCACAGCTTGATGATATAGCTTTATACCACAGACATTTCTTGACTTGTGCAACTGTGACTATTCCTTAACATTTTCTTCTCCGTAATTCTCTGCCTTTTTTCATGGTGGCACTCCAAGATGAGATACATAGGAGTAGTTATGGGTAGGAAGTTAGTAGGCTATCTGGAAGAACAGGTAACATTTTGCTTGTATTTATAAGAAGCCTGTTTTTAAAACCTGCCAGGTAATTGGAAGTATGTTTAAAGAACAAATATTTGCGTCTTCTTGACTCTTTCATGTTTTTTAATACAAAATAGATTTTAACACAGTATTATTAAAGTTAGCTCTGAATGCATATATATCTTTCAGCTTGTGACTATATTTCTTTTCATTCTCATGTTTATGTTGATGAGGTTATCTTTCTGAGAGGAGAATTTTGTGTGAAATATTTTTGTTGTGGTCATCTAATTTCCCTCCAGGAGATCACTGTCAGTGATACATATTTCCTTGCCACTTGTTATCTGTAATCCGGTCTCTATCTCCCCCATCTGCTGGAGCTCATTGTTTCATTCTTTCTTTGAACAAATACTCATTTATTGCCTGTCATATGCTTACTATTATGACAAATACTAGAATACTGTGGTAAATCAGGCATAGTTCTTACTCTCATTGAATTTATAGTCTAGAGAAGGAGAGGCAAGGACTGGAGGAAAGGAGTGTCTCCTCTAAGGGTTGTTTTAAAAATCCAGGGAAGAGATGATAAGGCCTGCATTAGCAGAGTAACAGTGGCAATGGGCTAAAGTAGGCCCATGGTAGAGGTAGTAAAGAGGTAGAAATAAAAGAGGTTGGTAGTTGATTGGATTTGAGGAAGAGGGGAGGGGAGGATGATTTTCTGGGGTAAGTGATACCGTTCACTGACTTAGGTAAATGGGTAAGTAGGTTTGGGTAGGAGAATGATGAGTTTTATTTAAGACGTGTTAGGTTTGATGTCTACAGCTCAGGAGAGCCGTCTGGACAGAAGATACGTTTGGGAGTCATTAGCAGGTGGATGATTGAAGACATAAGTGGTGGATGAGCTCACCCAGAGAGAGTATGAGGATTGAGAAGAGTTGACAGCATTTAAGGAACAGGCTGAGGAAGAGATTCTTGAGAAGGCGCAACCAGGGAGGTGGAAGGAGAGTGGGAGAGTATAGGGTTGGAGCCCGTGGAAGGCAGTGTTTCAAGGAGGAGTGAGTGGTCAGTAGAAACAAGCACTGCACCTCCTTGAATGAGGGCTGAAGAGGTCTTATTTATTTAGAGGTATAGTTGATTTATAATGTTGTGTTAGTTTCAGGTGTACAGCAGAGTGATTCAGTTATACATGTGTATGTATCTCTTCTTTTTCAGATTCTTCTCCCTTATAGGTTATTATAAAATATTAAGTATAGTTCCCTGTGCTGTAGACTAGGTCCTTGTTGGTTATCTATTTTATATAGAGTAGTGTGTATATCTTAGATTGAGCAAAATGGTGATTTGAGACTTTTGCAGGAATTGTTTTAGTAGAGTACCAGGGGTAAACTGGTTGGCAGTGAGAAAATAGAGGCAGGATAGACTTCTGTTGATGCTCTTTCCAGCCTTGGTTTCTGTAGCATTTGATAGTACTGATAACTCTGGCCTCTTCTCTTAAATTACTTTTTTTCCTAACATCCTTTAAAAGAAACATTCTCCAAAATCGAGTCCTTTGGTCTCTCTTTATCTCTGAGCTTTCGTCCCCTTGTCTATAATGTGGGGATAAAAGTAGTACCTTCCTCATTGGGTTCTCCCAAGGATAAAGTGTGCGCTTCACACAGCGCCTGGCCTGTTGTCATCAGTGTGGCTGTGAAGACGTAGTTGTCTTTGTTGTGGTTGTCGTCGTTGTCATCATCATTATCTCACTCTAGCCTCACCGTTTAAGGGCTCTCGTCCATCATGACAGCTTTAGCTGCTGGCCGCATGCAGAGGACCCCAGGCTGGTGGCTGTAGTCCTGGACTTACCCGAATACTGCCACCCTAAATTGCTTATTCTTTTACTCATATGTACTCAGGCACCCACAGCTTAACTGTTTTCTCCACTCTAGGCATTGGGCCATGTGTTGGGGGAGAGGTGTGGGTACATAACCACACATAAACAGGGACTGTGTTCTTATTCTCTGGCCCAGGAGGCCATGCATGTTGCTCTTTTGTCACTTCTCTCAGTCCATTGTGATCATCTGCTTTTTTTTGAGGGATTATAGAATGAAAGGGGAATGAAAGAATTGGCTGTTATTCTGTGAATTAGACCTCTTTTAGTTAGCAGTGACAGAACCCACCTCCAGCTCGCAGAATTAAAGAGGGGTTCTATTGGGATGATACTAGTGTATCTTATGGAATACAAGCAGGACTTCACTAAGCTGGGGGAAGGACAGAGATGCAGCTGGGCCACGGGGACATCTGGAGTATCTCTTGTCGTCCCCCCCGCCCCCTGCCTTTTCCCCCTCTAGATGGTAACCGTTAAAGGAAGCAATTTACTATTGTTTTGAGCTTGCTTTTTAGTATACTTTCACTTACATTATTGCATTTAATTCTCACAGTTTGTGATTAGGAAATTGTAATTGAGGAAATTTGTGTTTGAGGAGCCTGAGACTTGGAACAGTCCCATGATGTACTGAAAATCCCATGGCTATTCAGTAGAGAGCTGGTACCAAGTCCAGCTTTCTAATGCCAGTCCTTTATACCGGCATTTATACCACATTGCCATCCCAGGATTGAAGTTTTCTTTCACTGACTGTGGTGTTGTATTGCATATTATTGCATACTGTTTTGTGACTCTGGAAATAACCTCTGTGTGTGCGTGTGTGCGCACGCGCGCCTTTGCACGCACAATTTTCTTCTGACTGGTAGAAATTGCAATTAACTGAAATTCTAATCTCTATGGTTCTTAGGCTTATTCCTGTCTGAGGCCTTTTTTTATTCAATTCAATTTAAGGCATCTCTAGTAATTTAATGATTCTGCCTGCTCTTTTGTCATTTGGATCAGTGGTGAAAACCTTGATCCTAACAGGATTTAAGCAACTGAGCTAGTTGCAGTGTCATGTTTTATATCATCTTTTATTTAGTCGATATTTTGGTGGTGGAGTAGGGTTGGGAATGACTTTTTTCTTTTTTTAACATCTTTATTGGAGTATAATTGCTTTACAGTGGTGTGTTAGTTTCTGCTGTATAACAAAGTGAATCAGCTATACATATACATACATCCCCATATCTCCTCCCTCTTGCGTCTCCCTCCCACACTCCCTATCCCACCCCTCCAGGTGGTCACAAAGCACCGAGCTGTTCTCCCCGTGCTATGTGGCTGCTTCCCACTAGCTTTCTGTTTGACATTTGGTAGTGTATATAAGTCCATGCCACTCTCTCACTTCGTCCCAGCTTACCCTCCCCCCTCCCCGTGTCCTCAATTTCAGGGGATGACTTTTGTGGGGCTCTGTGTGTGCAGGTCATCCTGAGTGTGTCTGCAGTGAAAGGCAAACACTTGTTTTCTCGATCTAGTGTCAGGTGGGCAGCCAGCGAGTGCATGTGAATATTAACAGCATATTTCAGTTTATTTCTGGTAGCTTTAAATTGGGCCAGACTACTGCATTTTATGTCTCGTTCATGTGAGTGATTCCTGGTCTCTCTTATTCTTGCTGCATTGGGAGAGAGTCACTTGCTTTTTCATTTTCTTTTTTTAGGAGGGCATGTGTTGGTGAGGAATGGTCAGCCTTTGCAAAGTGTGTAATCGACTTGGATTCTTTCCCTTCTTAGCCATTCACTCCTTATCCCGCTGCTGAGTTCAGCATCCAGTGCTCCCCTGAAACCCTTCTTGCCAAGGTCACTGGGACCTGTGAGTTGTACATTTCTGTCTTTACTTCAGCTGGCTGCCCTGTAGCCTTGGCTCTGTTGCTATTCTCTTCTCCACTGTGTTCTACAATTTTCCTTCCTGTCGTCGTTTTCCTGCCTTGCTACTTCCTGAACATCTCTTCACTGCTGCTATTTCGGGGAATGTTGGCTTGCTTGTCTTACTCTGCATATTATCCCTGAGTAATCTCATCCTCTCAAATATTTATCACTTTGTAAATTTCCAAAAATCAGTCTCTCTCCTGGGCTCCAGACTTACATATCCGAGGACCGGTATGTAACACCTTAAACTTAACATCTTCAGATCTAAACCCAACAGCTCTCCTTTTCAACAGTTTCTGTCTTCACTTCATTCTCATTCTCTCTCCCTCTCCCCACTCTCTCTTTCTCTTTCTCTCAGGAAGGGTAACCATTGTCTTCAGAGTTGCTCAAGCCAGAAATCCATACAAAAGGATCCTGAAACCTCCTCTCTCTCTAATACAGTACAGTTACCTCAACTAATTCTGTCCATTTTCTAACGTGATCCATCCATCAGTTGTGTGAGGCTCCTGGAACAGGTATTAATTAATACTTTGGTTTTACAGATAGGAACACTTGAAGAAGTTGAGAGATTTTCTCATAATTACAGAGTTAGGAATTATCAATGTTGGGAAAGAATGTGCATCTTTTGTTTCTTTACCGGTTACTTATGTAAGAAGGAAAAACAAACAAAAAAACAAGTGAACCAATAGAGAGAAACTAATGTCCTCCTGGTAGTAAGATTCTGAAGGAGTCAGTGTTCATAATACTTCACTTTTTGAGACATCAGTTTCCTTTTTTCGCTGTTCTATATGTTTTCACTTCACCACAGGGGAGGTGTTGGGCCCTCACTGGCCTGACTCAGAGCCACAGCTGATGATTTAAAAAACAAAAACAAAAAACAGCCAAATTGAGATATAATTCACGTACTACACAAATCACCCCTTGAAACACTGGTTTTTGGTGTATTCACAGGGTGTGCAACCATCACCATTCTGTAGTTCCAGAACATTTTTGTCCCCTCTACAAAACAAACCCCATATGCTTTAGTGGGTAATTCCCACCTACCTAAGAACCACTAACATATTTTCCATCTGTGTAATTTGCCTATTCTGGATATTTCATATAAATAGAATCACACAAAGTCACAACGTAGTCTTCTGTGACTTTTTTCACTTTGCATAATGTTTTCAAGGTTCATGTTGTAATATGTATCAGTACTTCATCTCCTTTTATAGCCAAATAATACTCTATTGTATGAATATACCTCGGGTTTTTTGGGTCCATTTGTTAGTTGATGGACACTTGGATTATTTCCACTTTATGATTTTGCTATTACTATTTTACTACTATTTTAATATTTTACTATTATGAATAATGCTGCTGTGAGCACTTGTGTACACATTTTTGTGCACATGTGTGTTTTTGTTTTTCTTGGGTATATACCTAGGAGTGGAATTGCTGGGTACGTATGGTAACTCTATGTTAAATGTTTTGAGGAACTGCCAAAGTGTTTCCCAAAGCAGTTGTACCATTTTTACATTCTCACCAGTGCTGTATGAGAGTTCAAATTTCTCTACATCCTTACCAGTACTTTGTATTGTCTGTCTTTTTGATTATAACCATCCAAAAACTGGTATCTCCTGGTTTTGATTTGTATTTCTCTGATGGCTAAGATGTTGAGCATCTTCTGTTTGCCTACTGGTCATTCATATATCTTCTTTGGAGAAATGCATATTCAAATCCTTTGTCCATTTTAAAATTTGGTTGTCTTGTTACTAGTTGTAAGAAATCTTGAGGTATTCTAGATACAAATCAGGTAAATTATTTGCAAATGTTTTCTCCCGTTTCTTGGGTTGCCTTTTCACTTTCTTGATGGCATCATTTGCAGCACAAAAGTTTTAAGTTTTACTGTCAGAGCTGCGGGTTTTATTAGTATTGTCGAGACTGTGCTGTGGTGAGGCAGAGGAGAGCTTCCCTCTCTTTGAAATTGGTGGATGTTTCAAGGTAGGCAGAGCGGCAAATAGAGTGTCTTGATTTCCAGCCTGGCTCTTCTTGTTTTCTTCCCTCTGTAGCCTGTCTTATGGCTCTGATAGTCATACTACAACACATCTGTCTTGGTCTTGATCCTCCAGGTGTGGCCGAAGGTGGTCGTGTGGTGCATTTTATCCAGGGATTGCTATTTCCATACTGTTAAGATACCATGGATCTCATTTTACACCTCAGTTCCCTCTTAGGTCTCTTTTCTAAACAGAGCACTGCCCCTGGTTGCTGAGTTGCTCTTGTCCTTGAGTGGCAGCCAAGGTGTGTGTAGTCATGGAGTCTAGTGGCCCTGGAGATAACCAGACAGCAGCCCCTCCATTCAGAGGAGCCACTCCTCTTCCAGTGTTTTCTGCTTTATTGCTGGTTTGTAGGCCTGTACCTAGAACTTCATGCCATTGGGAAGTTGGATACCAGCATGCCTTACGCTTCTGAATGTCATGAATTGACATCATTTCAACAGAAACAGACGCACAAAGAGAACAAACTAGTGGTTACCAAAGGGGAAAGGGGAGGGAGAGGGATAAATTAGGAGGTTCATTAACATGTACATACTGCTATACATAAAATAGGTAATCAACAGGGACCTACAGTATAGCACAGAGAACTCTCCTCAGTACTCTGTAATAACCTATCTGGGAAAAGAATCTGAAAAAGAATAGATATATGTATAACTAAATAACTTTACTGTACACTTGAGACTAACACAACATTGTAAATCAACTATACACCAATATAAAATAAAAATTAAAAAAGAATCATTCCAGAAATGTTTGGGTATAGCATAAGGTTACTACGTTTTAATTTTGTCAAGTAAGGGCATTTAGCAATATAACTGCAGTCATGGGAGAAAATAACAGATTTTTCTTACCAAGAGAATACCAAAAATATCAAACAAATTTACCTGTGTGAAACGTGAATATATGGTCTTATTTTTCTGTCTACCACTGAAAAATACATTGTGGTCTGTGGATTGACATTTGGGAACCACAGGCTTTTACATACACAGCATAAATCTTTATTTGAAAAGTAGAACCTACCTTAATCAGGCATTTTCTCTGTATGATGCCAGATACCAGTCTTACACAGATTATTTACCAACACTGAATTAACTATTTTAGTTAAGTTAGATACAACTTCCTGTACTTTGTACCTCTTTCTGCTGATTTTGAGTAGTTCTTATATAACACAGATGAAAGTGAAGAATTGTTTTAGGTAAATGTGAGTATAAATATGAATTTACCTTTAAAAGATTTTAAAAAATCATCATTCAAAGGTAGAATGGCTCCTATTTACAACTATGATGTGTAATTTCTGGATTTTATATATATATTCTAGACTGGGAGGAATATGTATATTTTTATTGATTCTGTCTTGTCTAAATCAAAATGTCAGAGATATTAGGGTTTTATCATAAGATAATTATTGGCTGTCACATTGGCACATTAATTACAGTAATTGGGCAATAAAGAAGCCATAGGAATAGGTATTATGCTATACGTTTTGATGAGATTGTAGTTACAGCCTCTTATTTATGGTAATAAAATCTTGTTAATCGACACTGCTGACAAGATGTTTTGCTTTCTTTTTCTACTTTCCAGGTTGGTTTATAAGTCTACTTAGGAACTATGAACTGAGAGCCACAGATGATACAATAAAGGTCACATTCCAAAATTGTACTCATTCATGGTATACACATTAAATTCATTCAGCCAATATTTGCTGCTCACTGTTCTGAGTGCTCCTGCGTATACAGAGATGTATAAAGCAGTGCCTGCTCTAAAGGACTCATAATGGGGAAGGGAGGTAAAATGTCTATATATAAATAAATGTGACCCACATTGATTGAGTCACATATGTGAGCCATATGTGTGGTAAGTTCCTTAAACGTGGAATAAAATACAACTTCAGAGGAGGAAAGGATGATTCCAAGTGTGAGTGATCAGTGATGCTGTAAGGCTCAGTGATGGGGGAATTACTTTGCATCCATGACATGAAGCTCTGAGCCATCTCTGAATATACATCTACACTGTAAAACTATAGAGAGAGGTAGGTGGCTCAGTGCTCTGACATGAAAATCAACTTTTGTCCTGGGGTCAGCTGCCTTGCAACCTCATCTTGTGTCCTTGAGTATATAAAATTCATGTAATAATATGTGTCCATCTCTCAGGATGCAAAATGAGATAATGCGGAGGTCCAAGCTGCTCCCTGTGGTGAAAGTCAGATTTCTCGGCAGGTGTGTAGTTTTTTCAGGCAAGTTAGGCCACACATTTGAATGGGAGTAAGCGCAGCTTTCCATGACTAAAAGGATTAGTGTCCTTACCAAAGTGCCCAATTTATTGCTAGAGAATAGCACATTCTCTGTAACATTCGAACTGTTGTCTGAAAAATTGCCTGAATTCCTTAGAAAAACTACCTATATAAAAGAGTATAGTGATCACTGAATTATGTTAAAAAGGAAACAAATGTTTACTGAGCTGCTACTGCTGGTTTAGGGACTTAAAAATTGTCTTTAAAATTTTTACACCATGTTCATTTTTTTAAATTGAAGTTTATTGATTTACAATATTATGTTAGTTTCAGGTGTGCAGCAAAGTGATTCAGTTATACATATATATTTTTCAGATTATTTTCCATTATAGGTTATTATAAGATATGGAATATAGTTCCCTGCACTATATAGTAAATTCTGTTGCTTACCTATTTTATGTATAGTAGTTTGCATTTGTTAGTCCCATACTCCGAATTTATCCTTCCCCCTTCCCTTCCGCCTTTGGTAACTATAAGTTTGTCTTCTACATCTGTGAGTCTGTTTCTGTTTTGTATATAGATTCATTTGTATTATGTTTTAGATCACACGTATAAGTGATCATATAATACTTTGTCTGTCTGACTTCACCATGTCCATTTTATAGCAGAGGAAACAAACACTTAGGTAAATTTTCAAAAGTTACTTAGATCAGACAACTGTTTGAAATGAAATCTGTTGAAATTTAATGAGCTGTTTACATGGTAGTGTGCTACTTCACTTTAGTTTGATGTTTTTCTTGCAGGCCAGCGTCAATCATTTTGTGTTTGTTTGTATGTAAATGTTTATTTTTTTCACTAGGTTACTTCTAGAACTGCTGGAGTTGCTGTTTGACAAGTTTAATGCTGTAGCTGCTGCACACTCTGTGGTCCTGGGGTACCTGCAAGACACTGTTGTGACTCCACTGACTCAGCAGGAAGATGTCAAATTGTATGACATGGCAGACGTGTGGGTGAAGATCCAAGATGTTCTGCAGGTAAGGTCCTTTTACAGAGGGTGCCATCTTGATTCAGAATAACAGGTAGGAACATAAAAAAAATCAGCCACCTGAAATATTCTCTTAATCATAAACAGTGAGAATGTAGTGTTCCTATTTAAAGGTGATGCTTGCTGATGTTATGAACTTCTATCATTTTCAAAAGACCTTTTAAACAAACTTCTTTTGGCCAGGCTTTAAAATTAGGAGATTCTCAATACGTAGCAATCAAGGATCTAAACATATGTAGCTTAAGTTTATGACCATTTTCTTACAGTCAGCTCTTGCATATGTTGGGGTAAAAGACAGGTCAAGAGCTTATTTTAAGAGATGAAGATAAACCTGTAAGGTATAAATGTACCACTTTGATTGATCTGTTGAAGATCGGAGGAATGATATTACTGTTTGGTATGATGCTGCAGAGGGGGTATTTAGAAATTTTATTATGTTTTCTCTCCATGCGCCAGGAAAATATATTTGATATGGCCAGATGAAAATGAGAAATACGATTAAGAGTTAGCTGAAGCAAATTTGACATAGCTATATAGAAGTGACTTGGTTAGACAGTATCTACTAATAGGAAAGAAATTAAGTATATATAGGGAATTGAAAAATATAACTGTGTAGAAATGAAATTATTTGCATGGCAAATAGGATTCTTTGCAGGAAAAAAATAAATCATGTATGTAGATTGTAGTTATTTTTGAGAGTATAGGCATGCTCTTGGTGGATTGATTGATTCCTGATTATTCATTCATTAGACAGTTTTTGGGATACAGTCTGTGTGCTTTATTGATGGTTCAGTAGAAAGAATATAGGTTGCAACTATATTCCATGAGTTTGTTTTGCTGCTATGTCAATTACCACGTGCCCATAGTAGGTGCTTGATGAATATTTGTGTGTTGATTAAAATATCTTTATTGCTTGGAAACTGGTTATTTAAGATTTTATATCTTGGTTTGCTAATCTGTCATGGAAATATATGCTTTTCAGGTTACATGTTTATTTTAATGATGAAATAAGATAATAGATTTTAAAGCTATTTCAAAAATAGTTAGAATTAAGGACTTCTGGTTCTGTCCATTATGTGGTTACCTCCTACCATAAGTAACTTGAAAACTGGGTGGACTCAGGCGATCAGCATCATCAGTTGAGAGAAGAGAATACATGAGGTCACTTTCACATACCTCCCAGCTTCTTCTCTGGGGACACTTTCAAACTATGACATAGGAAAATGAACAAACATCAGCAGGCTCTAAGTAGTAGATGAAGCAGAGTTCAGGGTTCAGGGGTGCGGAGGCAGCTGCAGTTTGTGGGTTAGGATACTGAAGGAGAGGAAATTGCAGAGAGAAGGAACCCCAGAAATATGAAAAGAGTAGTGTTGAGCCTTTGGTCAGATGTGAAGTTTCACCCACTCCAAGGCAGAATATAGCTACTGTGGGACTGTGAGCTGAATGGAAATTGCAGAAGTTGCCAAATGCTCAGAAACATTGGAATTCAGACCAGCCAGTGTGGGGAGAACTTAGTGAACATCCTGTGCTTTCATATGTGGCCTCAGATGTTTTAGGAATTGGGCTGTTCTAGCCATAGTGTACGTGATACTGTAATTTCATGTAATAAAGCCCCAAACCAAGTCTCTACAGTATTAGTCTGATCCACCTGTAAATAAAGTAATATAAGCTAGTATCTCAATAATGAAGCATCCACGTTGTGCAGCATACGATTATTATACTTGCAAAAAAGCAGAAAAATGTGACTAATAACCAGAATTTTAAAAATTTGATGAAAATATCTGAAATGAAAAATTTACCAGATTGATTTAGCAACAGATTGCATGCTGTATAAGAAAGGATCAGAAAACTTGAAGAAAAATCAATCAAAACCAATCTAAACTAAAGTACAGGGAGAAAATAGACTGAAAAGAAAAATGAGCACAGCCATAATGTCCTGTGGGACAGTATCATGCTGTCTAACATTTGTGTGGTTGGAACTACAGAGGGAGAGCAGGGAGAGAGATTGGGGCAGTTAATTATTGGAAGAAACAATGACCCAAAATTTCTAAATTTGTTGAAAAACATAAACCCACAAATCAAGAAGTTCAACAAATCCAAGGAAGTTTAACACAAAGAAAACTATATCTAGACACATTATCGTAAGGTAGCTGAAAAGCAAGGAAAAAAATCTTAAATATTGCCAGAGGAAAAAGAGTGCATTGCCTACAGGGAACCAGTGATAAAGATGTTCACTAATGTCTCATCAGAAACAATACAAGCCAGAAATTGATGTATGTCATCTTGAAAGTGCTATAAAATACGAAAATTGTCAATCTAGAATTTTATATTAACTGAAAAAATCATTTGAAATGAAGGTGAAATAGTGACGTTTTCACATTAACTAAAGCTGAAAGAATTTGTTTTCACTGGCCCTGCACTTAAAGAAATGTTAAAGAAAGTTTTTCAGGCTAAAGGAAAACAATACCAGATAGTAACTCATCTACAGGAAAATATAAAGAAGTCCAGAAGTGGTAAATATTGGGTAAAAATAAAATATATTTTTCTCATTTCTTAATTTTTGTTTAAAGCAAAACCAATAGTAATGTATGTGGGTTTTATAATATATTTTGAAGTAAAATGTATGACAATAATTGCACAAAAGATGGGAATAGGGTAAATGAAACTCTACTGTAAGTTTCTTACATTATACATGAAGAGATACAATGTTTAAGGTAAACTGTGGTAAGTTAAGGATGCATATTATAATCCCTAGAGCAAACATTAAATTGTAAAATAGATGTATAGCTGAAAAGCCAGTAAAGGGCATAAAACTGAATAGTGAACAAATATTTGATTAATCCAAAAGAAAAAAGCAGGAAAGGAAGAAAAGAACAATGAAGAAAGAAAAGATAAAGTACAAAACAAAGATAGGATGACTAGAAAACAAATAGCAACATATTAGACTTATACCGCCCATGTAAGTAATTACATTAAATGTAAATGGACTAGATACTTCAATTTAAAGGCAGAGTTTGTCAGATTGGTTTAAAAAAAGAAAAACCCAACCATACTGTTTACAAGAGATATGTTTTATGTTGTTTTTTTGAAATTTTAAAATAACTTCAAACTTTTAGAAAGGTAAGAATAGTACAAAGCGTGCCCATATAACTCTTAACTCAAATTCAACTGCTGTTAGCATTTTGTCACTTTATCAATTGTTTTCTCTCTCTCTATATGTACTTGTGTGTGTTTTCTCTGTTATCTATTTTCTATTTCCTAGTTTTGTTGATTGACCCAGTAATGTTCTTTAGGACAGTTTTTTTTTTTTTTTTTTTTTTTTTTGCTCCTCCAGTAGAAAATCCAGTCTAGCATTAGATACTGTATCTGCTTTTCATGCCTCTTTAGTTTCCTTTAAGCTTGAACATTTCCATAGCTTTTCTTTACCTTTTATTATAACAGTGGCATTTTGAAGAATATATCCCCATCTTTTAATTCAAGTTCCTCATTTTGGGCTTAAGAGATTTTAAACATAAAGATATAGACAGATTAAAAGTATATGAATGGAAAGAGATGTACCATGAAATACTAATAAAAATATTTGTGTTATGCAAATGTATTGGACAGTATTAGAATATAATATTATCAAATGGAATTATTTGTATCGGTACTTATGGCATTTAAAACCTGAATACGTTAAGCCCTAGGAAGTATGTTATAGACTATGTAATCCTGTTGTCACAAGGTTATAAAATGCTTTATGAATAAGTTTTTGATATCTGATATTTGAATAAGACTAATGTTCTAAGTTTAAAACAACTTTTGAATCTACTAGGATCCTATTTATGGGATTTATGAAGAATTAATTATGGTTATGAACAAAGTAAGATATGCCTTACTTAGCCCTACTTACTTTGGATTTGTCAAATGTATATAATTCCTACACTTCTGAAAACAAAACCCATTATCTCATATTAAAAATGTTTATAATAAACTAAGGAAATTTAAGTTCCATCAGACATTAACTTGAAATGAAAAAATGAAAGTATGTTTCTGGCTTATTAAATGAGATATACCTTTCACACATGTCATTTCAAAAGATGATTGGGGAGCCTATCTTCCGTATTATGGAATGAGTTATTCATTTGTTTATTTAAAGAGCTTTATTGAGATTTAATGTACCTGCCACAAGGTTTACCTGTTTAAGGTATAGATTTCAATGCTTTTTAGTATATTTATGGAGTTGTGCAACCATCACCATGATATGATTTTATAAAATTTTCATCACCCTAAAAAGAAACCTTGTTTGTATCCATTCAATATTTATTTATTTGGTTGTGCCGGGTCCTAGTTGTGGCTCTCTGGCTGCTTAGTTGCGGCATGTGGGCCCCCTAGTTATGGCATGCTAACTCTTAGTTGTGGCATGCATGTGGGATCTAGTTCCCTGACCAGGGATCGAACCCGATCCTCCTGCATTAGGAGCATGGAGTCTTATCCACCATGCCACCAGGGAAGTCCCTGTTTGTATCCATTAGAAATCACTTCCCATTCCCCACTCCCTTCACCCTTAAGATGTATTTAAGACACTAAAGAGGCATCAACTGTGTGTTAAATCTCTGAGTAACTTGTAGTCCCCAAATCATACACTTGGCAATACTGTTGCCATTTCATGTTAATGTGTACATATACTGTTGGCATAAGCTATTTGACAGATAAAGAACATAAAACTAAAACTGATCTAATAGTACAAGGTGATGGGTCTAAAGTAGAAATAACATTTCATTTCATGTATTATGTTTACTTGTTTTGAGGTCAAGGTATGACAGTGTTCTTTGCTTTTTTCCTTTCTTTCTTTTCCTCTATTTTTCTCCTCCTCTTACTTTTCTACTTTTCTGCCCCCAGTTTGTGTTTTCTTAGACATGTAGTGGAAGAGTGATATTAGTCATGACTTGAATTAATCTCTGGTTGATTGTTTCTTAGCTCTCTATTGTACTCATCTTTATTAATCCACAGATTCAAGAATAAAGCATTTTAAAGTAAGAGGTCATCTACATATTTTAAATGATTACTATTATGTAATAAAAATTGGGCTTCCCTGGTTGTGCAGTGGTTGAGAATCTGCCTGCTAATGCAGGGGACACGGGTTCGAGCCCTGGTCTGGGAAGATGCCACATGCCACGGAGCAACTAGGCCCGTGAGCCACAACTACTGAGCCTGCGAGTCTGGAGCCTGTGCTCCACAACAAGAGAGGCCGTGATAGTGAGAGACCTGTGCACCATGATGAAGAGTGGTCCCCGCTTGCCACAACTAGAGAAAGCCCTTGCACAGAAACGAAGACCCAACACAGCCAAAAATAAAAATAAATAAATTAAAAGAAGGCTCAACATTAAAAAAAAAATTGTTATACAATTTTTAAATCGGTTTTAGTTTTCTGTATTTTCTAGTTCCTTAAAAAATTCTTTCAGGTTACAGATTACTTACAGATTTCTTACAGTGTAATATTAGGTTATATACCCATTAATAAACTGGATATGCAGTGACACAGACACACAAATGGTCTAATGTTGCTAAATATAAGAATGGTAGTTGGCACAGTGTGTCATATAATCATCCTGAAACATGTTAAATGGACCAAAAAAGGTGTTCAGGATTGTTGAACAGCTGATCCTTGGAGGTTTTGCAGAGGTAGAGAAGATGCAAATGGCATTCTAGATAGCTGGAATGGCAAGTGAGATACTGGTAAGTGGCACAGAAGGAATGAATGGACAAGGATATTCACGGATAAGTAAGAAAAGAATGGTTTAGCTGTAACTGAGGGTTTATTTTGTGCACTAGAAGATAAGGTCAGATAGGTAGGTTTGGGTTCAGGTTGTGGAAGCCCTTAAGTGTCATCTAAGGGGATTGTGATTTGTCTTTAGGCTAATGGTTCCTGAAGCTGAGTATGCATTAGATTTACCTCTGGATTGATTCCTAGTCCCATCCTTGACCTTCTGATTAAGGATCACTGTGGATAAGGACTGGATTTTGTGGGGTTTTTTGTTGCTGTTGTTGTTTTTTTAGCTCCTAAGATGATTCTGATAATTTGTTTGGGATCCTGTAATTGGGAACTGTTGCTTTGGGTCAGTGGTTCTCAAAGTATGTTTCCTGGACCAGCAGCATTAGTGTTACCAAGGAGCATGTTAAAAAAGAAATGTGTGTTCCTACTTCATAGTTACTGATTCAAAAGCTCAAGGAGTGAGGCCATACAATCTGTATTTTAATAAGCCCTTCACGTGATTCGTATGCACGCTCAAGTTTGAGGACCCTTTTTTTAGGTGATACCGGGCCACTTTGGATTTGGATTGGCATGTGGTGAGATGAAGTAGGATTAATATGGTAGCACTGAAAAGGATTGGGTGTAGAGGCTGGAGACTAAGGCAAGGAAACTAGTGTGTAGGCTAGTGGAGAGTCTGGGTTATATTACTTGAGATATTGTCTAATAGTAGAACAAATCACAGGCTTTCATGGAGCATGTTAGAGGAATACAAAGAAGAGGGAAGGATTTGTAAACCTTTAGGGAGTCTTTTGGAAAATCTATAAAACCACGTAGTCAACGTGTCATGCTGGTTTCCAGTATGACTGATATTTTAGTGATGTTTTAGTGTTAAGTTATTAGGGCCAACTATGTGCTAAGTATTCGGGAATAAAGCTGAACACAAGATAGAGAGCTCACTCTGGTGAAGTGAGAGGAGTGGGCAAGAGTGTGTGTTTTTACTTCAGTGTTAGCCAGCTGGCATGGGAAGTAGCACAGGAGAATATTTGCCAATGTGGAGGGCTTAGAAAAGAAGACTTTTGGTTTAAGTTTTCATGCAGAGGTTTATGCTTAGGGCCAATTTAGTTTTCTGATACTTGTTGGTGGAATGCTCTTTAGGTTAAAATCTTTTCTGGAAAACAGACATAGTTGAGAACAGTAGACGCCTGCAGTTAGCATGTACCAGCATGTATGAAGGTGATGGGATCATATGCTGAATGGAGTTACAGGTGTTCAGACTTCGAATTTCAGTGTTTCTTTGAATCGAAAACGTTTCTTGCTGAAAAATGGAAATGCTCTTTTGTTTACTAAATCTTGGAAAAGAAAATAATTTTTGATCACGTAGAGACTTCGGCAGCTTTTCTCCACTGGAACCTGGGCTGTCCCTGGCAGGCAGAATCCATCCTGTAGCTGGAAGGCTCATTTGTCTCGGCGTGTTTGTGTCTGGAGACAGCCATGTGTGGAGACACGGCTGTCGCTATCATAGTAACAGGGTGTCAGAGTTTTCTCCTGGTGTCATCCCTGTGACCACACACCACTGAACTCCCTTTTCAGTTTTACACACTCTTTAGAACTGTGATAATAGAAATACATGTTTTTGCCCTTTGAGTAGCAACAGCACCTTCCGAAATGTCACCTACTTGGTGACATGCCTGTCATACCGTTGGCTGCACATTTTCAAGTGTGTTAAGACCGAGGTACACTAGAAACACAAAATACTCCATTTCTTGTGGGATTTAACATAACAGAGGAAATAAGAGGATCACTTTGAACAAACCTATTCTTCAGGTGTTACGATTCTGAAAAAAAATCTCATTTTTTTATTCACATCTCTTTTCAAAGCCAAACTGCCCGTTTAGCCATTGTCGGCTTAAGTGTGTAACCCCGAGTGTGCTAAGTAGTATTCTACAGATGGAGGCTGTGGGTTGTAATTACACTGTTGAACCACTGACAGTGACACCACAAGTCACTTCACTTTTTAGTGCCCTGATCTCTCTTTCTGGAGCTTATCAGAGACAGAATGGAAAATCATTTTACTTGTGTTAACTGCCACTTAAATGTCTAAATAGTGATAAAATTAACCTCATGCAGAGAGAACTTGAAGTTTGCTGTCAGGTAAGAAAATCCACAAATCTTACTGGTACCGATCCATGACCTAGAGGAGTTTTTCGAGGAGACAGATGCAATTTCTATTTTGAATTCAGGTCTGAAACTAGGTTATTCTTAGCGTTTGTTTCATGTGATATTTTGGTTAGCTGAGGATTCCATTCCTCAAAGTAAAACTAGCTTTTTTTTTTTTGCTGTATTCTAGGCCAGATAACTTGTGCGATTATTCTTGCAGAAATAGTTTTTCTTCATTTCTCAACCTTTAACACTTTTTGATAGCCTCTGTTTGGGGTGGCATATTAAAGTCATGTTGTTGGCCAGGCCACTGAGTCTCCAGGAAGGTGCTTGCTCCTCGATTTTTTGTTCTGTCTGGTCAATGGATAGTATGCTGCCCGATGCATAGAATTAAGTGAACATGTGAAAGTTAAAGTAGAAATCTTCCTCTAAATTGAAGTCAGCTTCTGTAGCATCAGGACTCTCTGTAGGTTGTTTTATGTTCACTACTTAAAGCAGGAAATGATGGGCAGCCAAGGAGATTCCTCTGGCTCCCCGTGCACATGTGGCAGTTGTGCAAGTCAGAGTGCTAGGGTGTCTGAGGCCCAGTGAAAGTTGTGGTGAATGTCATGGATATCTTAATACACTGGGCCAAACTTTAAAAAATAGTAGCCCGGTGGCTGATGCCCCAGAATTAGGTGGATTTGGTGGAAAGTCTGCTCTCCTTAAATTTCTAATTGCCCAGGAAGTATCTGCTTGGGTCTGATTGGGTCTTGGTCTAGAGGACCCAAGAGTAGAAATGACAGGGCTTCCTTACAGTCCACCACCTCCAAAGCTTTTCTCTTTGTCTGTTTTTTTAAAAATTATTTTATTTTATTTATTTTTGGCTGCATTGGGTCTTCGTTGCTGCACGCAGGCTTTCTCTAGGTGTGGCGAGCAGTGGCTACTCTTTGTTGCGGTGTGCGGGCTTCTCATTGCGGTGGCTTCTCTTGTTGCGGAGCACGGGCTCAGTAGTTGTGGCTCACGGGCTCTAGAGCACAGGCTCAGTAGTTGTGGTGCACGGGCTTAGTTGCTCCGCGGCATGTGGGATCTTCCCGGACCAGGGCTCGAACCCGTGTCCCTTGCATTGGCAGGAGGATTTTTAACCACTGTACCACCAGGGAAGTCCCTCTCTTTGTCTGGTTTTGTCTGAGATCCTGGAGGGTGGACCACTGAAAGCCAAGGCAGATTTGTACTGCCCCTGGTGATTTAAACGGCCTTAGTCCTTAAGGAGGCTGTGTGCTTATCAAGGTTTGGTGCACCTGGGCCCAAGCAAGGGGGTTGCTCGTAACCAAGAGGCCATAATTAAGTGGTGATGATTAATGATAATAGGTGGGATAGTGTGAGGTACAGTATCAGTATATGATTTGAGTGAAATTAAAGCAACTGGCATTGCTTCACTGGTACTGCTCTTACCTACCTGAGAAGATTTTAGAGCAACAATGATGATATCTTCCTGAATTGATAATACTTAAAAAAAAAAAACGTTCTTTCTCTTAAACCTATTCTGATTGTGGAAGTAATTTGAGAGTATGCCTACATTCTTGAGTATAGTTATAGTTCTTTTGGTTTGATTGTCTGTTGCTGCATACCACATTCCTCAAACTTCATGGCTTCTATTTGCTCTCAGTTTTATGAGTCAGAAATTCACTCAGGGCTCAGCAGGGTGGTGCTTCTACTTTACATGGCGTCAACTGAGAACATTCACTTGGCTACTTCAGCTAAAGGCTGGGCTGCGTTACAAGCTTTCTCTCTCTCTCTCCGTAGGACCTCATAGCATGACAGTCTCAGGGTAGTTGGACTTCTTACATGAATGCTGGCTTCCAGTCTGGAGCAGTCAAAAAGGTGAAGGTGGAGGCTGATGATCCCTTAAGGCCCTGCCTTGTATATTACATGGTGTCACATCTGCCACATTCTATTGGTCAAAGTGGAGGGAAAATAGAGTCCATTCAGTGGGAAGAGTAGCAAGGAATTCTTGGCAATCTTTACTCCACCACAACATTGTAAGGTTTGTAAGTTGGCTTTTAGAATAATCCATCAGACACTGGCATTAGATTATTGTTGCTGGGTCTTTGTCACAAGATAAAGATCAAGATTTTTTTTTTTTTTTTTTTTTTTTTTTTTTTTTTTAAGCTGTACGCGGGCCTCTCACTGTTGTGGCCTCTCCCGTTGCGGAGCACAGGCTCCGGACGCGCAGGCTCAGCGGCCATGGCTCACGGGCCCAGCCGCTCCGCGGCATGTGGGATCTTCCCAGACCGGGGCACAAACTCGTGTCCCCTGCATTGGCAGGCGGACTCTCAACCACTGCGCCACCAGGGAAGCCCTAGATCAAGATTTTATTCTTGCCTACTGATCTTTTTTTTTCTTATTTTAATTTATTTAAAAAAATTTTTGGGCTGCGTTGGGTCTTCGTTGCCGCGCGCGGGCTTTTTCTAGTTGTGGCTAGCAGGGGCTACTCTTTGTTGCAGTGTGCGGGCTTCTCATTGCTGTGGCTTCTCTTGTTGTGGAGCACAGGCTCTAGGTATGTGGGCTTCAGTAGTTGTGGCACACGGGCTCAGTCGCTGTGGCTCACGGGCTCTAGAGCGCAGGCTCAGTAGTTGTGGCGCACGGGCTTAGTTGCTCTGCAGCATGTGGGATCTTCCCGGACCAGGGCTCGAACCCGTGTCCCCTGCATTGGCAGGCGGATTCTCAGCCACTGCGCCACCAGGGAAGCCCCTTGCCTATTGATCTTAATTGGTTAGAGAATATTTAAATGATTATCAGGCTCAGCAAATCTTACCATTTCAATCATATTAAAACAAAGACCATTTACAATACATTTAGGAAAATACAGCTCTTTCATGGAGTTACTTGGTTCAAGTGAGTTTATGAAATTCTTAAGTAATTTCACTTATCTGTCACTTTAGACTCAAGCACTAAAATGATTTCTTGCATCTTATGAATCCCTTTGTCCTTTCTGTTCTTACCATTCATCATATTGTTCCCATTTTAGAGCTGGAGAAACTGAGATAAGAGTTTTAAATCATGGTTATAGCACCAAAGAGTCAAATGTAGAACTCAGCTTGCCCTAGCTTTCTTTCTTTTTTTTAATTTATAAATTTATTTTATTTTATTATCATTATTATTTATTTATTTATTTATTTTTGGCCGCACTGGGTCTTTGTTGCTGCACGCGGGCTTTCTCTAGTTGCGGCAAGCAGGGGCTACTCTTCCTTGCAGTGCACAGGCTTCTTACTGCGGTGGCTCCTCTTGTTGCGGAGCATGGGCTCTAGGCACGCGGGCTTCAGTAATTGTGGCACGCAGGCTCAGTAGTTGTGGCTTGTGGGCTCTAGAGCACAGACTCAGTAGTTGTGGCGCACGGGCTTAGTTGCTTCGCAGCATGTGGGAATCTTCCTGGACCAGGGCTCGAACCTGTGTCCCCTGCATTGGCAGGCAGATTCTTAGCCACTGTGCCACCAGGGAAGTCCCCCTAGCTTTCTTTTTAAATGTTTAAGTCAGTGATTTACACGCCTACTTTGGCTTGGACTTTGACATCTTGACATTTCACTTGAGAATCTGTGATACTTTCAGGTGATTCATTTAGTTGAAATGATCTTAGTTCTCATAATTTTAAAATGAGGACTCGGTGTTGAGGAATATGTCTCACTAGGCATTTTACTAAGTATATGTATATAAAGTAGTGTATTTACACCTATATATGTATACATATTTTCAAATTGTGAAAATTGAGGATTTCATTTTTCAAAGAATAGCAGTCACTGAATAGAGATTTGGGTTTTCCAGTTCTAAGATGCCAGATATTTTGTTAAATGCACTAAAATTGGTTTAAGCCTTTGCTTTACCCTATAGGGACAAGAAAATTATTTCATTTATGTTTTCGCAGTGGCTTCAGATTAGATCATCTGAATGCTCTGAATATTTTGGTAGTCACAGCTATTAGTTGTCACTGAGCCTTCCTTTCTTCCTCCCTTCCTCCCAGTCAGAATTACCTGTGGATCCCACATCTGAAAAGCCTCTTTCAGTAGGATTCCGACTGATTCTAATGCACAATCTGGTTAAGAGCTACGATGAGCAAGTATTACAGGCTTGGTCATATTAAAACCAAGACTATTAGAAGACAGTCTTAAGGGGTGGGAGAAATTTACAAAAAGTGAGTTTAGTTTTATTTAGAAAGATGCATCACTGTGGCATGTTTAGGAGGGAGTGTGTGTTCTATGACATATAGCAACCGATGATAGCATGTTGAAGTGCCATAAAGATGGGAAATGCTTTAATATATGCATACGTTAAAGGGAAAAGAAAAACCAAATGACTGTGCTGTAATTAGTCTCCATTTAGAGATTTTGATTCAACTTTATTTAGAGTTAGCAGCCCAAAGACAGCAAACATAGGTAATTCCTGTTTCTGACTTGAGTAGTTGAGAACATTGAAAAATACATTTTTTCATTCAAGAAGTTTTTGGACTGGAAACAGTTATATCAGAATCTTAATGGTTGTCTTTTTATTAAGAAAAGAGTTGTTTTCTTTGTTTCTTCTCTCCCCACCCCTATTTATTACCTGTATGAGTTTTTCAGATTTATATTAATGGAAATTTGTTGTTGTTTTTAACTAAGGAGAAAAGGTATTTCTTTTTTAAGATGTATATGTAAAAGGAATTTATGAAATTATTTTAACCTTTTAGGGAGTTAAGACAAAAACATAACCAACAATAATACAGGGCTGTTTATGGTCCCAGGGATAAATTTCAGTGGAGATCATAGAAGAACAAGGTCAGAATGTGTTAAAGCATTTGAGTTCATGGACAAGGAGAGACTTGGCGCACCCTAACATGGTTAGGGTTGAATATGTAATACACATAGTATTATAGAGAGCTGGGAAGAATGAGGTTTTTTTGGTTAGCTTTTTTTTGTGGGGGGAAGTGTTACCAAAATAAGATTGAATAATTTTGGGTGCCAGGGAGATCTTTGAATTAGAGATTGGGCTTGCCTCTTTTGGCTTTGGGCTGCCGTAACGGTTTTTTGTTTTTATTTTATTACAGAAAATTTCAAACGTGTTCAGAAATACATAGAAATGTATAATGAACCCCCATGCACCCATTGTCCAAATTCACTTTCTGATGTTACCAATTTATAGTACTATTGTCTCGTTTCTACCCCTGCCCATTTCCCTTTCCCTTATTTTAAAAAAAATCCTAGAGACCATATTGTTTCACCTGTATTCCAATGTGAATCTCTGAAAGATAAGGTCTCCTTTTAAAAACCATGATCATACCTAAAAGCATAGTTTTCTTACTATGAAATATCCAGTCAGGGTTCACATTTCCAGTTGTCTCAAATGTCATAATTGTGTATTTTTTACAGTTTGTCTGAATCAGGATTCAAATAAGGTTTAAATACCTCAGTGTGTTCGGTAAGTTTCTTAAAACTATTTTAATGTGTAAGTTCCCCTGCATCTCATTTTTACCTCTTGAAATTTATTTACTGAAGAAGCCAGATCATTTGTCCTATAGTAAGTTCCCACATTCTGGCTTTTGTTGATTGCTTCCCCATTGTGTCATTTGCTATTTATCGATGTCCCTAACTTAGGTCAAGAGGCTTAATCAGGTTTAAATTGTTTTGGGGAGGGCATGATTACTTCATAGATGATAGTAGCTGTTATGCTTTTTCAGTAGAAGAGTGAAATGATGAAAGTAATATATTTAGGATGTTTAATCTGGCAACCGCGTGCAGAATGAATTGCTGGAGAAGGAAGTGGATGGAGAGATACTGATTAGAAGTCAAGTTCAGTCAATACAGGAAGGAAGGACTAGACTAGGGCAGGGGCAGTGAAAAGAAAGAGGACTGAGATTAGAGAGAGTTTGAAAGAAGAATGAATTTTCAGAACCTTTTACCGTTTACTCTAATAAATGGAGAGCCGTAAGTCAGGGTGAAGTTTTGAGCCTGTGTAGTTATTAGGATCAGGAAGATGGTGTTTTGTGCCTGTTAAATTTGAGGTATTGGCAGAATATCCCCATAGAATTGTGTTACAGGCAACCAGAGATGGAGCACTGGAGGCTAGGGGAGAGGTTAGGGCAGAAGATAGAAATTTAGGGATCATCTATCTGCCTGAGGGTAATAGCTGAAGCTATACAAATGGACCAGCTCAGAAACTCATGAGTGTACAAGTGAAGCGAGGGCTACTTTCCTTCGGTAGTTCATCAATCTAATCAGCTCTCCATTGTTGCCACAAGCAACATATTTTATAGTCTCTAGAGACTGGAGCTTCTTACAGTGATGCCATGCTTTGCCTTTCTTTGCTTCTGCATCTTTCCATTATATGTGGGTGATACGGCAGCAAATTTGTGAGCAGGACCCAAGTGCTGTTCAGGTTAGGGATGGTGGCTTTCTGGAGTTGACCATTCCTTAGGGGATGTGGACAGACACCTTGGAGAGGGAATAAAAGCCTGTTTTAACAGATATGGAAGTGAGCCTCAAAGGAAGGGAAGAAGCAGAGCAAGCAGGGCAAGAATACACTGGGCCAGCCATTAGCAAAAGACCTTGGAGTTGAGGTGATTTGAGGTTTATTTCCCTCACAATCCCTGTATTAGCGTACCCCATGGCCAAATCATGACGGAGAACTTGTCCGTGATGGCGACACCAAGAGTTTCCTGATGCGCTCTCCTGTTTCTTCTCTCATAGCCACTAGAACTCCAGGGAATGTGGTTAATGGGAAGCCACAGAAATTATATATAGCCATAAAAAAGTCTTTCCTAACTTAAAGGATCTTAAGAAACTGTTACTGAGAGATCTCTCTCAAACTGTTTAACAGCATCTCATTCACCACCTATGTTTTATGTACATTTTTAGATTACAGTTTTGCTGCCAAATCTATACCTGTAATACAATCGGGTTGATAAAGCCTGGGCCTTTCGCAGGGGAATTTTCTTCAAAATTATTTTACTTTTTTTATCCTTAAGATTATATAGCAAATTTTCTAGCATTCAAAGGTGCAGATTTATTTATTCTTTTTAGTAGTTCTTGTCTTCCCAGAAGTATTTGTTGGTGTTGCCAAAGTGACACAGTAGTGAGTGGCATGAACCTTTTTTGATTAGCTACCTAAAAGCTTTGAAGGATTTAAAAAATACAAAGTGAGCAATGACAACAAAATTCACTGCTTCGATATGATTCCATCTAAGGAAAATGAGGGCTGCCGCCCAGTGAACTACAGCAGATGACGGATGCTCAGCACGCAGTAGCCAGTCTCACGGGGGTGATAAATGACAGCACATTAGGTATGTGTTAGCAGCATGATATGGCAATGAAAAAGGCCAGCGCTATTTTTGGCTGTGCTGCATGAAACAGCATCTCCTCATGGAGCTGGGGCTGATCATCCCTGTCTCCCCTGTTCTGGTGAGGCAGCATCTGGGTTGCTGCCTTGAGTGTCAGGCACGTGTACACCAGAAAGAAAGACAAATGGGTGGGAATCCGAAGCTGAGCATCTGCAGTGATGAAGGACTCAAGATGAGGCAAGTTTCAGTGCATTTTGGAGAACTGGCCTGTTGAGGAACAAGCACGGAAGCAAAGAGATGTTAACCTTTTCAGAGATAGGATGACACTGAAGAAATAGCGTCATCGTAAAGTTAGTCACTCAGAGTTACGACTCCTCAGTAGTTGTCATTGGTTTAATACAGAGCACTTTTGGGGGGTTACTCAAGCATTTTCACAGAGAGCAGATCATCAAAAAGGGCTCCAAAGTAAAATTAACTACTTGTTTATTGTCAAACGTGTTTTTATCAGGTGATCAATGAGTATGGCAGTGTCTGCTCTAGTGGGAAAATGAATCCAAAAATCAAAATGGATAATGTAGGTCAGGTGCTTTTAAGTGAAAATTCAAATGCAGATGATAAACTTGGGAACAGTGGGGGGTGAGACTTTACAGTAATTTTTAAAAATTCAAATATGAAATAAAGGGATGGTTTACTTTCCACAATAGTAAGATGAGCACAGCAGAAAGAAATCAGGAAATACAGAATGTAAACTGAAATGTCAGGGAATATTTCTACAGTGAAAACCGTTGGGTCATAGAATAGTCCCTTAGGAAAGTGGGGTTGAATTTCATTGGCCATTTGATCCTGACAGAATTGAATGTGTATCATTCGGGAAATAGAGTGAATATCCCCACAGGCATTTTTCTTTCTTTCTTCTCTGATTCTGGGCCCTGGTTGATCTGTTCACCTGCTGTGATCAGAAAGAAATACCACCTCTTGTTTTTCTCCACCCAGGCACATTTTAGATGCTCTGCTGATTGACATAAGCTAAACTGGAGATTCATTGCCCTGAGGTTGACCCAGCAACAACCCAGCCTCATCTTACAGAATTACTCCCCTCTGTTTGGGATACAGCACCAGTAGGGTCGGTAGGGTCCCTTACCGAAGGCAGATACTTTTGATAGAGTGGGCTGCTGTGTGTGTGGATTGTTATGGTGGTGGTCTTCAAAGACACCTAATAACCCGGTAGGGTTACAAGGTGGCCTCCCTGGGGTGCTCTGGGAGTAGAAGAGCCGCAGGAGTGAATACCAGTCCTATCCTTCCTGTTCCTCCTAGGATTTTCATATAAGGAAAAAGGATATTCAGCAGGCTAGGTGACTGTGGACTCTTCCTTTGTCCTGTAAAAATGTGATAATTTCAAGATTTTGGATGACTAAGGGCTCCTGAAGAAAAGCTTGACTCCTTAAGGTAAGGTGGTGATGTATGTGCCAGTCTTCGTAGTAGCATCATTATATAATCAAAGAAGTAAATTGGAAATGCAAATTGAAATTTAGGTTTATTACAAATGGTCTGTGTTTCCGTGTATTAATTAGGTTGTTGGATGAGGCTTGTTTTTTTCCGTTGTCATTCAAATGCTTCCACAATTTGGACAAAGCCTATTTTTCCGTTTAGTTTACTCTCTTCCTTTAGAAATGCTGTGTCCTAATTAAATTAGTTTTTCTCTTTGTCCTCCAAATATGACACTGTCCTTTCTCACACTAGTACTTGTTGATACTGCACATCTTTCCCACTGTCTTTGCTGCCATCCCTGAATACCTTCTCTAATATACTCCAGTCTGCTCTATCTTATCTCCTCTGGAAGCATTCACTGAGCATTTCTTTTCAAAAATTCACTGCTCTTCTTGTTTTACTACTCATTCCACATGTCTCATAGTTATATTGGGTTGGCCAAAAAGTTCATTTGTGTTTTCCTGTACAGTCTCACAAAAAACCTGAATGAACTTTTTGGCCAACCCAATATATCTTTTCTCTTCTGAATCTGCATCTTTCCTTCTCAATCAGATAAAAGTCCTCTGGAAGACCATTCCTACACGTCATTCAGTTTCTCATAGTGCTTTCCCACCTTCAGTTTTTAATTCCTTTTTCTCAGCTAGTCTCTAAGCCTTTTGAGAGAAGGGATGGGGCTATTATTTATTAATTGTGGCTCCACCCCAGCCCCACCTCAGAATTTGACACTGCTTCTTA
Organism: Neophocaena asiaeorientalis asiaeorientalis; assembly: GCF_003031525.2. Taxonomy (NCBI): domain Eukaryota; kingdom Metazoa; phylum Chordata; class Mammalia; order Artiodactyla; family Phocoenidae; genus Neophocaena; species Neophocaena asiaeorientalis. The sequence goes on along the minus strand of NW_020172457.1, from coordinate 2,730,288 downwards.
TGTGCATTATGCAGCTAGTTAGTATTTCTTGAATGAATGAGTAGTAGATACACCAGTTACATATCTGTTGATTGGTTGATTTAGGATTCCATTTTAAATGCTTTGTAAATGTGATGAACTTTGTAGATTTAAAAGCCATGTAGCAAAGGGCTCATAAAACTTTGTTACGGTGACGATTTGAAAGACTGCTGCATTCCCAGGAGACCAGTTCATCCTCTCTTACACTGGATGGCAGTTAAATCATCCCCAGGGTTTCTGTTGGCTAGAAAGATTAGCTTGGGGTTCCAAGTAAGGGGCATGAAATAATGTTGGCAAGAGAAACCGGTAATAATTGAGACTATCATGATTTTGTTACTAGATAACGGTGCTCGCTCATGGGCAGCATATTTATTGTGGGTGTGACAGCATTTTTGGAAGAATGGTGACAAATTTGATAGTAGGTTAAGCCAAAACTATCCAAAAACTGCCCTTAGTTCTTTGGAAGAAAAGATTTTACAGTTTGATTTTTCATTTTGGTTTTCTTATCCTTATTAAGAAGGTTTTCTTTCATATCTTGCTATAAGTGAACCACATTTGCTGTAAATTAACTCCACTTCTTTCAGTAATATCTTTTGTGTGTAATTACCTTCTTGGAGTGTTAAGTCCTTCTTTAGAATCATTAAAGCTGCTATTATGGTATTCTTTCGAGTAAATGCTAGTTAATCAGAGCATGCATTTCACCTACGGACAGCTGCCAATGAGCAGCGTGGAGGTGTGTCCTCTGAGTGTAGTTTGTGAAGTGTTCTGTGGTCCTCTGGGAGATGAGGTGCTATAGAAATGTAAGGTAAGGCTTTTATGATAACTCTGGGCTACTATACAGAAAGAACGATGATTCTTTTGCATAATCAAAGAATTAAGCAAAAAAGTCATATTAATTTTCAGCTCCATTAGAGATGCAAGAATCAAAAAAGATGTTTGCCAAGTGGGAAGGGACTAAATTGGTAGGAAAAGAAATTTTAATTTCAAGCTTCAAGAGAATGTTACAAATCTAGCATTAAAAAAGATCTGACCAAAGGTGACAGTGCCCTTTTTAAAGACCAGCAAAGTTACAAGAGGAAAAAAGTGGAAAAAAGGAACTACAAGAATATGAAATTAAAATTGCCATAATTGAGTCAGTTTATGGTAGTAAAGTACTTCTGAGAGACTCAATTTGAAGATGCCCAGCTAGTCTGTAGTAATTAGTATAATTTTGCCATGGTCACCAAGTCTTTATATTATTGTTGCTGGTCAAAGAGCAGTACTTTCACCTGTTTGTTTGTTTTTTTTTTTAAACCTGGTAGCAGTTGGAGATGATGAAAAATCCATTTACTTGTGGAAAGGTAAAGGTGAAATTCCTAAAGTGAAATAGGGATATTTAAAATGCTCACTTGAAAGAAAGCTTGCATTTTTAATATAAAATACTCATATAATTTTCTTCTACCTACATATAAACACCCTTCCAGTATATGTGAAGAGGTGTTGTTCATCTCCTGGGATCATTAATCAGAAGACTAGACAGATGGGAGAGCATATGCCATGAAGAGCCATGCCCTTTTCTTTAAAATAAAAACGTGAAAAATGCCATTGGTTGCTTGATAGGGATTGTATTGAGTCTGTGGATTGCTTCGGGTAGTATAGTCATTTTCACAATATTGATTCTTCCAATTGAAGAACATGGTATACCTCTCCGACTGTTTATGTCATCTTTGATTTCTTTCATCAGTGTTTTATAGTTTTCTGAGTACAAGTCTTTTGCCTCCTTAGGCAGGTTTATTCCTAGGTATTTTATTCTTTTTGTTGCAATGGTAAATGGGAGTGTTTCCTTAATTTCTCTTTCTGATTTTTCGTTGTTGGTGTATAGGAATGCCAGAGATTTCTGTGCATTAATTTTGTATCCTGCAACCTTACCAAATTCATTGATTAGTTCTGGTAGTTTTCTGGTGGCATCTTTAGGATTCTCTATGTATAGTATCATGTCAGCTGCAAACAGTGACAGCTTTACTTCTTCCTTTCCAGTTTGTATTCCTTTTATTTCTTTTTCTTCTCTGATTGCCGTGGCTAGGACTTCCAAAACTATGTTGAATAAAAGTGGTGAGAGTAGACATCCTTGTCTTGTTCCTGATCTTAGAGGAAATGCTTTCAGTTTTTCACCATTGAGTATGATGCTTGCTGTGGGTTTGTCATATATGGCCTTTATTTTGTTGAGGTAGATTCCCTTTATGCCCACTTTCTGGAGAGTTTTTATCATAAATGGGTGTTGAATTTTGTCAAAAGCTTATTTTGCATCTGTTGCGATGATCATATGGTTTTTATTCCTTAATTTATTAATGTGGTGTATCACATTGATTGATTTGCGTATATTGAAGAATCCTTGCATCCCTGGGATAAATCCTACTTGATCATGATGTATGATCCTTTTAATGTGTTGTTGGATTCTGTTTGCTAGTATTTTCTTCAGGATTTTTCCATCTACGTTCATCAGTGATATTGGTCTGTAATTTTCTTTTTTTTGTGGTATCTTTTTCTAGTTTTGGTACCAGGGTGATGGTGACTTCATAGAATGAATTTTTAATGTGTTGGATTCTGTTTGCTAGTATTTTGTTGAGGATTTTTGCATCTATATTCATCAGTGATATTGGTCTGTAATTTTCTTTTTTTTGTGGTATCTTTTTCTAGTTTTGGTACCAGGGTGATGGTGACTTCATAGAATGAATTTGGGAGTTTCTCCCTCTGCAAGTTTTTGGAACAGTTTGAGAAGGATTTGTGTTAGCGCTTCTCTAAACGTTTGATAGAATTCGCCTGTGAAGCCATCTGGTCCTGGACTTTTGTTTGTTGGAAGATTTTTAATTACAGTTTCAATTTCATTACTTGTGTTAGGTCTGTTTATATTTTCTAATTCTTTCTGGTTCAGTCTTGGAAAATTGTACCTTGCCAAGAATTTGTCCATTTCTTCATGGTTGTCCATTTTATTGGCATAGAGTTGTTTGTAGTAGTCTCTTACAATCCTTTGTATTTCTGTGGTGTCAGTTGTGATTTCTTCTTTTTCATTCCTAATTTTATTGATTTGCATCCTCCCTTTTTTTCTTGATGAGTCTGGCTAAAGGTTTATCAATTTTGTTTATCTTCTCAAAGAACCAGCTTTTAGTTTTATTGATCTTTGCTATTGTTTTCTTCTTTTCTATTTCATTTATTTCTGCTCTGATCTTTATGATTTCTTTCCTTCTGCTGACTTCGGGTTTTCTTTGTTCTTCTTTCTCTAGTTGTTTTAAGTGTAGGGTTAGATTGTTTGTTTGAGATTTTTCTTGTTTCTTGAGGTGAGATTGAATTGCTTTAAACTTCCCTCTTAGAACTGCTTTTGCTGTGTCCCATAGGTTTGCATTGCCGTGTTTTCATTGTCATTTGTTTCTATGTTTTTAAAAATTTCTTCTTTGATTTCTTCAGTGATCTCTTGGTTATTTGGTATTGCACTGTTTAGCCTCCATATATTTGTGTTTTTTACAGTTTTTTTTCCTGTAGTTGATTTCCAGTCTCATAGTGTTGTGGTCAGAAAAGATGCTTTATACGATTTCAATATTCTTAAATTTTCCGAGACTTGATTTGTGACCCAAGATGTGATCTGTTCTGGAGAATGTTCCATGTGCACTTGAGAAGAAGGTGTATTCTGCCACTTTTGGGTGGAATGTTCTATAAATATCAATTAAATATATCTGGTCTGTTGTGTCATTTAAAGCTTGTGTTTCCTTATTTATTTTCTATTTGGATGATCTGTCCATTGGTGTAAGTGAGGTGTTAAAGTCCCCTACGGTTATTGTGTTACTGTCGATTTCTCTTTTCATGGTTGTTAGCATTTGCCTTATGTATTGAGGTCCTCCTATGTTGGGTGCATAGACATGTATAATTGTTATATCTTCTTTTTGGATTGATCCTTTGATCATTATGTAGTGTCCCTCCTTATCTCTTGTAACAGTCTTTATTTTAAACGTCTATTTTATCTGATATGAGTATTGCTACTCCAGCTTTCTTTTGATTTCCATCCCCTTTCAGTCTGTATGTTTCCCTAGGTCTGAAGTGGGTCTCTTGCAGACAGCATATACATGGGTCTTGTTTTTGATCCATTCATCCAGTCTTTGTCTTTTGGTTGGGGCATTTAATCCATTTACGTTCAAGGTTATTATCGATATGTATGTTCCTATTACCATTTTCTTAATTGTTTTGGGTTTGTTTTTGTGGGTCTTTTTCTTCTCTTGTGTTTCCTGCCTGGAGAAGTTTCTTTAGCATTTGTTGTAAAGCTGTTTTGGTGGTGCTGAATTCTCTTAGCTATTGCTTGTTTGAAAAGCTTTTGATTTCTCCATTGAATCTGATAGAGATCCTTTCTGGTTAGAGTAATCTTGGTTGTAGGTTTTTCTCGTTCATCACTTTAAGTATATCTATCCTGCCACTCCCTTCTGCGTAGTTTCTGCTGAAAAATCAGATGATAACCTTATGGGGATTCCTTTATAAGTTATTTTTTGTTTTTCCCTTGCTGCTTTTAATATTTTTTCTTTGAATTTAATTTTTGTTAGTTTGATTAATATGTGTCTTGGTGTGTTTTTCCAGGGGTTTATCCTGTATGGTACTTGCTATGTTTCCCGGACTTGAGTGACTGTTCCTTTCACATGTTAGGGAAGTTTTTGACTACAGTCTCTTCAAATATTTGGTCGTATGGTAATTCTATTTTTAGTTTTTTAATGAACCTCTGTACTGTTCTCCATCGTGGCTGTATCAGTTTGCATTCCCACCAACAGTGTATGAAGGTTCCCTTTTCTCCACACCCTCTCCAGCATTTATTGTTTATAGATTTATTGAGATGGCCATTCAGACTGGTGTTAGATGATATCTCATTGTAGTTTTGATTTGCATTTCTGTAATTATTAATGATGTTGAGCATTCTTTCATGTGTTTTTTGGCAGTCTGTATATCTGTTAAGCTTATGGGGCTTCCCTTGTGGGTTATTTGTTGTTTTTCCTTTGCTGCTTTTAATATGTTTTCTTTGTATTTAATTTTTGATAGTTTGATTAATATGTCTTGGTGTGTTTCTTTTTAGATTTATCCTGTATGAGACTCTCTGTGCTTCCTGGAGTTGATTAGCTATTTCCTTTCCCATATTAGGGAAGTTTTCAACTATAGTCTCTTCAAATATTTTCTCCCTTGCTTTTTCTCTTCTTCTGGGACCCCTATAATTTGAATGTTGGTGTGTTTAATGTCCCAGAGGTCTCTGAGACTGTCCTTAGTTCTTTTCATTCTTTTTTCTTTATTCTGCTCTGTAGTAGTTATCTCTACTATTTTATCTTCCAGGTCACTTATCTGTTCTTCTGCCTTAATTATTCTGCTATTGATCCCATCTAGAGTATTTTTAATTTCATTTATTGTGTTGTTCATCATTGCTTGTTTCCTCTTTAGTTCTTCTAGGTCCTTGTTTAATGTTTCTTGCATTTTCTTTATTCTATTTCCATGATTTTGGATCATCTTTACTGTCATTATTCTGAATACTGTTTCAGGTAGACTGCCTATTTCCTCTTCATTTGTTAGGTGTGGTGGGTTTTTACCTTGGTCCTTCATCTGCTGTGTGTTTCTCTGTCTTCTCATTTTGCTTATCTTACTGTGTTTGGGGTCTCCTTTTTGCAGGCTGCAGGTTCGTAGTTCCCGTTGTTTTTGGTGTCTGTCCCCAGTGGCTAAGGTTGGTTCAGTGGGTTGTGTAGGCTTCTTTGTGGAGGGGACTAGTGCCTGTGTTGTGGTGGATGAGGCTGGATCTTGTCTTTCTGGTGGGCATGTCCACGTCTGGTGGTGTGTTTTGGGGTGTCTGTGGCTTTATTATGATTTTAGGCAGCGTCTCTGCTAATGGGTGGGGTTGTGTTCCTGTCTTGCTAGGTGTTTGGCATAGGGTGTCCAGCACTGCAGCTTGCTGGTCGTTGAGTGAAGCTGGGTGTTGGTGTTGAGATGGAGATCTCTGGGAGATTTTCACTGTTTGATATTACGTGGAGCTCAGAGGTCTCTTGTGGACCAGTGTCCTGAAGTTGGCTCTCTCACCTGAGAGGCACAGCACTGACTCGTGGCTAGAGCACCAAGGGACTTTCATCCACACGGCTCAGAGTAAAAGGAAGAAAAAATACAGAGAAAGAAAGAAAGAGAATAAAATAAAGTTATTAAAATAAAAAATATTCTGAATAAAATTTTAAAAGGTAAAAAAAAAAACGATGAAAAGAATGGACGGACAGAATCCTAGGACAAATGGTGAAAGCAAAGCTATACAGACAAAAATCTCACACAGACGTATGCACACACAGACTCAGGAAAAGATGAAAAGGGGAAAAAATAATATATCTTACTCCCAAAGTCTACCTCCTCAATTTGGGATGATTTGTTGTCTATTCAGGTATTCCACAGATGCAGGGTACATCAAGTTGACTGTGGAGCTTTAATCCGTTGCTTCTGAGGCTGCTGGGAGAGATTTCCCTTTCTTTGTTCGCCTAGCTCCCGGGGTTCAGGTTTGGATTTGGCCACGCCTCTGCGTGTAGGTCGCCTGAGCGTGTCCGTTTTTCGCTCAGACAGGATGGGGTTAAAGGAGCAGCTGATTCGGGGGCTCTGGCTCACTCAGGCCGGGGGGAGGGAGGGTTACGGATGTGGGGTGAGCCTGTGATGACAGAGGCCGGCGTGAGGTTGCAGCAGCCTGATGCGCCCTGTGAATTCTCCTGGGGAAGTTGTCCCTGGATCACGAGACCCTGGCAGTGGCCGGCTGCACAGGCTCCTGGGAGTGGCGGTGTGGATAGTTACCTGTGTTTGCTCACAGGCTTCTTGGTGGCGGCAGCAGCAGCCTTAGCGTCTCATGCCCGTCTTTGGGGTCCGTGCTGATAACCGCGGCTCGCGCCTGTCTCTGAAGCTCCTTTAAGCAGCGCTCTTAATCCCCTCTCCTCACGCAGCAGGAAACAAAGAGGGAAGAATAAGTTTCTTGCCTCTTCCGCAGCTCCAGACCTTTTCCCGTACTCCCTCCCGGCTAACTGCGGTGCAGTAGCCCCCTTCAGGCTGTGTTCACGCCTCCAACCTCAGTCCTCTCCCTGCGATCCCATTGAAGCCTGAGCCTCAGCTCCCAGCCCCGCCTGACCCGGCGGGTGAGCAGACAAGCCTCTCAGGCTGGTGAGTGCCGGTCGGCTCTGATTCTCCATTCGGGAATCTGTCCGCTTTGCCCTCCGCACCCCTGTAGTCGGCTCCGAAGCTTTCCCCTCCACCACTCACAGTCTCCGCCCGCGAAGGGGCTTCCTAGTGTGTGGCAACCTTTCCTCCTTCACAGCTCCCTCCCACTGGTGTAGGTCCTGTCCCTATTCTTTTGTCTCTGTTTATTCTTTTTTCTTTTGCCCTACCCAGGTACGTGGGGAGTTTCTTGCCTTTTGGGAGGTCTGAGGTCTTCTGCCAGCGTTCAGTAGGTGTTCTGTAGGAGCAGTTCCACGTGTAGATGTATTTCTGATGTATCTGGGGAGGAAGGTGATCTCCACCTCTTACTCTTCCGCCATCTTCCCGTGTGTCCTCTTTTTCTCTTCTTCTGGGACCCCTGTAATTCTAATGTTGGTGCATTTAGTATTGTACCAGAGATCTCTGAGATTGTCTTCAATTCTTTTCATTCTTTTGTGTTTTTTCTGCTTCTCGGCAGTTATTTCCACCATTTTGTCTTCCAGCTCACTTACTCGTTTTTCTGCCTCGTTTATTATGTTATTGATTCCTTGTAGTGTATTTTTCATTTCAGTTATTGTGTTGTTCATATCTGTTTGTTTGTTCTTTAGTTCTTCTAGGTCTTGTTAAACATTTCTTGTGTTTTCTCAATCAGTTCCTCTATTTTTGAGATTCTGGAGCATCTTTACTATCATTACTCTGAATTCTTTTTCAGGTAGGTTACCTATTTCCTCTTCATTTATTTGGTCTGTTAGGTTTTTACCTTGCTCCTACATTTGTGACATTTTTTGCTGTCTTTTTTTTTTTAATTAGTGGGATTGTGTTCCTGTCTTACTGGTTGTTTGGCCTGAGGTTTCGAACATTGGAGTTTCTAAGTTGTTGGATATAGCTGCGTCTTGGTGCTGAGATGAGGACCTCCCTGAGACCTCACTCTGATGAGTATTCCCTGGGGTCTGAGGTTCTCTTGTTAGTCCAGTGGTTTGTACTCAGTGTTCCCACTGCCGGAGCTTCAGCCCAACCCCCGGCTCATGAACCAAGATCCTGAAAGCTGTGTGGGGTGGCAAAAAAAACAAAGAAAAAGAGGAAAAAGAACAATAACAAAGTAAAAAACAAAATTAGAGTGGGAAACAAACAGATATGTTACAAAGAATAGAAAAATAAAACTATAGATGAATCAACAACCGGAAGGTACATCAGTACCACAGTAGTAAAAAACAGGAGGAGGGAAAAGAAAAAAAAAAAAGAAAGAAGGAAAGAAAGGAAAAGTTGTGGGGAAGATCTTGGCTGTGGAGGGTTGGGCCTAAGCAAGGGTGAGGTTTGGGTGGTGTGTGAGGCCTATGTTTAGGATCCATAGGGATGGAAAAGGCCCTGGGGGCTGCGAGGGGTGGGGCTTAGGCTCAAGGAACAGAAGGGACCCAGGCGTATCCCCTACCCCTGGTGTCAGTGGGCAGGGGACCTCAGGTGGGAGCCCAGCAGGCTTCAGGGCTCGAGTGGGCCTGCGAAACTCCTTCCTCTCCTCTCCTGGTCTTCCGGTCCTGGAGACCCCCTCCTGCCTGCCTCTTCTGATCTCCCTGGCCTCCCTCCTATGCCCCCAGGACCAATGTGGTTGGGGAGAGAGGGGGGTCCTTGGAGGGCAGGGGACTGTCCTTCTAGCTCAGCAGGCTCCCCCCAACCACAGACTCCCTGGCCCAAGTGGGCCAGGCAGTCGCCCTCCGCTCCTCTCCCCCTCTTCCCTGAGGGTCTCTCCCGCTTGCCTCTCTTTGATATCCCCTGCCCCTGGGTCCGAGTGGGTGGAGCAGTTGCCCTCTGCTCCTCTCCTCCTCCGGGAGGGCCCCTCCCCCCTGCCTCTCCTGGATTCCCTGGCCTCCCTCCTATGCCCTCAAGGACCCACGCAGTCTGGAGGAGGTGGGGGCCTTCGAGGGCAGGGGATCAGCCTTGGAGCTCAGCAGGCTCCCCGTGCCTAGGTGGGTGGGGCAATTGCCCTCCGTTCCTCTCCCGCTCCCTCCGGATGGCTCCTCTTGCCTGCCTCTCCTGATCTCCCTGGCCTCCCTCTTATGCTCCCAGAACCCACACGTACTGGATGGGGCTTTGGTGGGGGGGTACCGGCCTGGGAGTTCAGCAGGCTCCCTGGTCCATGTGGGCCAGGCAGTCTCCCCCCGCTTCTCTCCCCCTCTTCCCTGAGGGTCTCTCCCGCTTGCCTCTCTTGATATCCCCGGCCTCCGAGGCACCAATCCTGTCTGGCGTCCACTTCTCCTCCCGCCCTGTACCCCTACGTCCTACCAGTTCCCTTGGGGGTTCCTCCCGTCACCTTGGGCATTAGGGTTCCCCACCAGCAGCCGACAGGTGCCCTAGTTGTGGGGAGATGCTAACTTGGCATCTTCCCACACTGCCATCTTCACTTACCTTTCAATATTCATAATTCATCCTCTTTTACCTCTGAGCATTTGTACTTGCCGTTCCTCTAGTGTAGATACACCATTCTCTTCCCTCTAAACTATTTTCTCCATTAATAATGAAAAAGTATATAAATTACAGTTGACATTTATTGAGCATTTACCACATGTTTATAGTTTATACACAGTATCCCATTTAATCCCCACATTGATAATGCCATTATTATTCTTTCTCTCGAGTGATAAAAGTGAGATTTAAAGAGGCTAAGTGACTTGCCCAGCCATTAAGTGGTGATGCAGAGATTTAAACTCAGCTTTGTCTAATCCCAGTTAAACACTTAACCACCATGATATTTCGTCTCCATTGTTTTCAAAAATTATATAAACGTTTATGGCTTTGTCTCCTTCACTTTATTATGGTATCTTACCATGTATTAGGCTTAACATGCTTGTCGTAATCTGAAAAAAATATTTGTAGAGGCAATTAGGCAGACCTTCCAGGCCAGAACTCCCACACATAAAGTCTTGGGAATCTTCTACAAGATGGATGGACCAGAATATCATAAGTACATACGGGCTATAACCTCCCAGGCTAAGTTTTATTTCACATAGGTCAAGCTATCTCCTCGCTTTAGTTCATAGTTAAGCTTGGGTGCCATTTTCAATCGACTCCAGTATAAGTGAAAGGATACGTGTGTGTACATGGTCCTATTAGGAAATAGGGTTATATCAGCATTTCCCTAGTATGGATACAGACAGTTGCTTTTGATCCCACATCTCAGTGACCTTGTACACTTGCATGTGAACCCTTTTCTTTATTTTACACTCACTCCGCATTCGCTTTATTTACATGTGTGCTTTAGTCACTATGTGGACTAAAACATAGTGGGGCCAGATCATCATTTAATAACATTTCCTTTCCACATATTCCACAATAATGCTTTCTTTCTTGAAGCCAGTATTAAAAAGGGAGCTAAAAGCAAAACAAAGCTGAGTTTTTGTTGTCCTCTTCTGTTTATTTCCTCATGTTCCACCTTCTCAACTGAAGTCCTAGGGACCAAAGAGAACTGGATTCCCTTTAGTTCCTTTCAGTGTGAGCCTAACTTAGTGACTTTGCTTACATTTTCTCTGTATGGAATTATTTGCATGTATTTCAGAGGATGACCTGTGGCTTGATTAGTATCTCTAAGCTGATTAGAGAATGTAAAGCGGTATGTAAGTGCTTATTATTTTTAAATTACATTTGTAAGGGTAAAAATACAGATAACTCAACTGTCATTATCATCATCATTTAGAATTTGTAGGCCATTTACATTTCCAAAGTGCTTTATTCATGTAATTAGCTGGTCCTCCTGGTATTTCTATAAATTATGAGGGTATTATCCTTTGAAATGTTGACATTTTTAGTTTATAGTTTTTATTTCAGCTGAGCTACACCTTGTTAAAAGGGTAAAAGTGATTAATAGCTTTTAAACCACTAAAGGTAAGCATTCTTAAATACCCTTGGAGATAACTAGGTGCCTGGGACTACTGACATGGCTGCCAGACCAATATTTGAGAATGAATTTATTTCCTTTGTACAGATTATATATCTTAGGTTTTTCTCTTTTAATCTTCTTTCACCTTCTCCACCTGCTTATTTTGTATTTTTTATAAATACAAGAATATGCATGTCATAAGTGTATATTTTTCACATGTTTTTACAAACTAGGCATACCCATGTAATCAACACTGAGGTCAAGAAATAAGACACTGTCAGGGACTCTGAAGCTCTCTCATTACTTGTTCATTTGAGGGCAAGATTCTGTCTTACAACCTAGAGACATAAAGATCAGTATAGTTGGAATTTTGGGCACAGTGAGTTTTCATGCTGAGATGTTGCTTCAGTTATGAAACTCATCTTTATACGTTCCAGAAATTTTATCTCACCAGTTGAAAGTAGCGCTTAATATTCACAGAAAGATGCACAGCACACGTGTGGTGTAGAGAAAATAAGCTCTTGGACATCCCACGAGTGAAGTTGGGCCCTTTTAGAGGTGTGCTTAGAGCCGGACTGCTCCTGAGGATAGAGAGCTTGTACAGTAGAGTAGGAGTGAGTGAAGAGACGGAAAAAGTAGGAGGGTAGAGTGGCATATATTCCAAGCAGGGAAAATAGAGATATCTTGCGTGTGGCATTGCTGGTTACAGTGAGCCAGTATCCCCCTTTGTTTGCAGTAGATGATTCCTATAAGGGCATAGTCATCGTTCAAAGAGGTGAGTAGGGGCCAGATTTTTGAGGATCTTGAATGTCAGCTAAGGATTCGTAGTAACGGACACTTACCGAATATCATTTATGTGTTAGGCATAATAGTGCTTTTATATGCATTTTGAGCATACATTCAAGACAGTTGTGGCTGCAGGGGCAGTGGTTAGTGGCACTAAAGACATGCGAGCAGCCTGGAGAAAAATGGGGAGACTGGAGGCAGGAGAAGCAGTTAGACGGCTGTTAGGGTTGATCAGACATGACATGATGAGACCTTGGAGTAGGCTTAGTCCTGCAGTTTGTAAATCCAGCTACTTGAAGATCTTGGACCTAAAGAATAGAGACTTTAGATTTTCTTAGATACTTACCAATCACCTACTATAGCTACATCTCTTTACTAGGTTTGATGGGTGGCTCACTCTGCCCCTCTGCTCACTTGGCATTAGTTAAACTGGGGCAGCCCTTTAATAAATTTCTAACATTTGTATGTAATCTATTGTTGAGGAGTCACAGTACTGACTGGAGATTGAGGTTTAACAACGTTCTCTCCATTTTTTTTCTTAGGAATTTTTGCTTTCCTTGTTTACAGCAGCATGTCACTGTCAGAGCACTGAGTCTAGTTCATGGTTTTTCACTTCATCATTTTAGCAACCAAAGCCAGATCTCTCTGAGGAAGTTCTCTTGACCTCGTTCTCCTAGTTTTAGTGCTTGTTGGCCATAACAACTATCTAAAGTTTGTCTCGGGCCCTCCTTTCTTTCCATCACCCGTCTTGTTCCTGTTTTGTGTTAACATGATGGGTTAGTAAAACTGGATAATGAGAGGATGAGCATAGAGATAGATGGGGTATACAGGTTGGTAGATTAGTGGGTATTCTGGAACATGAATTGTGTGCTAGGGGAGTAAGAAAGAAGGAAGGAAGAACAGATGCAGGAATTAAAACATACATGAAAACAGGACAGAGAAAATGAAAAGTGTGAGACCTCGGCCTGGTGATTTGAGCTGTTTGTAGCCAGAGGTTCATGGCTGAAGTCAGGTTCTGAAACTCTTCACCAGGTTGTGCAGGGAGCAGTACAAGTTATAAAAATGTCTTTCAAGTTCTTTTAACCAACTGGAATTGTTGCCATGACTTTTCACACCACTCTAGGATGTGCCTAAGAATCCCAGTTAACACTGCTGTTTGTTTACGATATTGTTCCTTGATGCCAAGTGCACGTTTGATTATTGGGCAGTCTGAAGAGATGGAGCCTCTTCGTAGTGGCTTTTGTATTAATATTGATCCAAGTATAGGGAAGTATCTGTTTTCTTCTGTCCATTCAGTCATTTAGCCTCTCAGTGATTTTAGCTACCGTAAAATTTGGTCTGTCATAGATGGACAGTGTTTTGTGTTCTTTAGTAATTAGAGGATAAATCATTGGTGCGAATCTTTTTAATTGAAGATTTTTTTTAATAACAAGGTATTAAATAGTGTATACAGTGATTTTTGCATGAATTTTTTTTTTTGGTCTAAATTTTGATGTAAGTTTAGCTTCTTCAACCTTTTAATCTATTCCTGAATACATTATTGTTAATAGATGTGGTGTTTATTTTGGAACAGGAATATTAATTACCCCTTTTAAGGCAAATCACTATCCAAAACACAGTAACTGTGCCTCCACTGAGAGCTGTGGTAACAGTTTCACCTGACAAAAGAGGGTGGGCAGAAAATTAGCTAATGAAATAGTTGTTCCAGACTATCATATAATTAAGGACTTTGCATAGCCCTTTGGGAAACTAGAAAACTGGGGTTGAGTTATAAGAATGTAAATTATCTATTGTTCTTCCTAATACATGTGTAGTGGAAATGAATTTTTTCTCTGGAAAGTATTTAAAACAAGAAGAAATCATAATTATATTAGTTTTGCCTAAGTATTCTGGCCTACTGAATGCAGGAAATCCTGTAGTTACTTTTTTTTAACATCTTTTTTAAAAATAAATTTTATTTATTTATTTATATTTTGGCTGCATCAGGTCTTTGTTGCTGTGCACGGGCTTTCTCTAGTTGCGGCGAGTGAGGGCTACTCTTAATTGCGGTACGCGGGCTTCTCGTTGCGGTGGCTTCTCTTGTTGCAGAGCACAGGTTCTAGGTGCGTGGGCCTCAGTAGTTGTGGCTCGTGGGCTCTAGAGCATAAGCTCAGTAGTTGTGACACATGGGCTTAGTTGCTCCATCGCATGTGGGATCTTCCCGGACCAGGGCTCGAACCTGTGTCCCTTGCATTGGCAGGCAGATTCTTAACCACTGTGCCACCAGGGAAGTCCTTTTTTAACACCTTTATTGGAGTATAATTGCTTTACAGTGGTGTGTTAGTTTCTGCTGTATAACAGAGTGAATCAGCTATATGGGTAGAAGACCTAAATAGACATTTCTCCAAAGAAGATATACAGATTGCCAACAAACACATGAAAGGATGCTCAACATCACTAATCATTAGAGAAATGCAAACCAAAACTACAATGAGGTATCACCTCATACCGGTCAGAATGGCCAGCATCAAAAAGTCTACAAGCAATAAATGCTGGAGAGGGTGTGGAGAAAAGGGAACTCTCTTGCACTGTTGGTGGGAATGTAAATTGATACAGCCACTATGGAGAACAGTATGGAGGTTCCTTATAAAACTAAAAATAGAGCTACCATACAACCCAGCAATCCCGCATATACCCTGTAGTTACTTTCTGACTCGTGCTAATTGCCATTAAGTACCAGTGTGTACTGCTTTGTAAGCTGCAAAATGTGAAGGCTGTTCTTGAGTTACTCCTTCAGTTATGGGGGCAGCAAGGCTGATGTGTTTATTTTAGCTTTATGGGGGTGAGTTGTGGACAGATCCCTAATTCAGTGCTTCTCAAGCTTTCATGCATATAAATCACCTGCTGATCTTCTTTAAATGTAGACTTTTATTCAGTAGTTCTGTGGTGGGGCTAGATAATTTACATTTCTAACATGCTCTCGGGTGATGGCAGCGCTGTGTGGACCACACTTTTTGAGTGGCAAGACACTAATATTTCTTGAAAGAAAGGGAGAAATCTTTTTATTCATGGGAACCACATGCATGTCATCCTTTAGCATTTCATATTGAGAGACTGGCAGCTGTTTAAAGTCTATAAAGAACTGTGGTCACTACCCCTGCCTCTTCAGTATCCTTTTCCTCTAATTCCTGTGATCCCACTGCATTTATGGAAGGACTGCTGGCTGGACATCACATTTGACCGAGAACTCAAGCTCTGAACTTCTCTGTGGGTCATCCACATTAGTAGAAATGAATTTGGCCTATGGTAGTGACTGGCCATTATGGTGATGCCAACATTATTTATTGAGTCCTGTGTCTTTGCTTAACTCAGTGCTAGTTGCTAAGCCAGCTATGTTCTCCACCTTAGTGACTTCTGAATATTACCATTCCAGATGCTCCACATCTTTTAAAAACATCCTACATTGATCACTAAAGTTTAATAATTCCACCCGATTCACATCTCTGAAACCCTCTAATTTCTCTCTCACTGCAAGTCTACAGCTTTAGGTCAGAGTGGCATTTACTAGCCCCAGGTCACTGTACCATTCTGTAAACTGATCTTCTAGTCTGATTTACTCTCATTTTATGTTCCTTAATGTCCCAACTCTGAAGATTAAGTCCAGACTCCTTGGCATGGCTTATAAGGCCTTCCTTGAGTTTGGCCTTGGCAGCTTTTACATCTCACTTGAGTTCTTTGATGGGGTCCTATTCTTTCCTGCCCCAAAACTTTTGCCCTTAACTTACCCTCTGCCTAAGATACTTTTCCTCAGCTTTCCTTCCCTGGGTAACTATCATTTATCTTTCATTTCTCAATTTTGATGTCAACCTTTCTGGGACCTCCAAAAAAGGATTACGTACCTCTGTTGTGGACTTCTCTAAAGCCCTGTGTACTTTCCTGTTCAGCTATATATTTTTGTTTCAATTTTTTTAAATTGTGGCAAAATACATATAATGTAAAATATATCATCTTAACCATTTTTAAGTGTACAATTCAGTGGTATTAAATACATTTAAAATATTGTGAAACCATTACCACCATCTATCTCAATAACCCTTGTAAAACTGAAACTCTGTACTCATTAAACAATAACTCCGTATTCCCCCCTCCCCACAGCCCTTGAAAACCATCATTCTGCTTTCTTTCTCTAATTCTGAATGCTCTAAGTACCTCATATAAGTGAAATCATATAGTATTTGTGATTGGTTTATTTCACTTAGCATAATGTATTCAAGGTTCATCCATGATGTAACATATATCAAAATTCCCTTCCTTTTTATGGCTTAATATTATTCCATTGTATGCATGTACTGCATTTTGCTTATCCATTCATCTGTCAGTGGACACTTGGATTGCTTCCACGTTTTCACTGTTGTGAATAATGCTGCTCTGAACATGAGTGTATAAATACCTCTTTGAGACCCTGCTTTTAATTCTTTTGAGTATATACCTAGAAGTGGAATTGCTGGCTCATACAGTAATTTCTATTTTAAAATTTTTGGCACAGTGGCTGTACCATTTTACATTCCCCTGGACAGTGTGTAAGAGTTCCAGTGTCTCCACATCCTTGCCAACATTTGTTTTGTCCTCTGTGTGTGTTTGTGTGTGAGTGTGTGTGTGTGTTTGTGTACTAATAGTAGCCATCCTAACAAGTGTGAGGTGGTATATCATTTCCATTTCCCTAATGATCAGTGCTGTTGAGCATCTTTTCATGTGCAATGTTATTGACTATTTGTGTACCTTTTTTGGAGAAATAACTATTCAAGTCCTTTGCCCATTTTTTAATCAGGTGGTTTGTTGTTTTGTTGTTGAGCTTTAGGAGTTCTCCATATATTCTGAATATTAATCCCTTATCAGATAGATGATTTGCAGATATTTTCCCCCTTTCCTTAGTTGTCTATTTACTCCATTGATAATTGTTTTTTGACACACGTACTTTTCAAATTTTCATGAAGTCCAGTTTGCCTATTGCTGCCTGTGCTTTTGGTGTCATGTGCAAGAATGCTAAATTGCTAAATCCAATGTGGTAAAACTTTTTTTTGCCCTGTGTTTTCTTCTAAAAGGTTTATACGTTTAGGTCTTTAATCTAGTTTTAATTAATTTTTGTATATGGTGTTAGGTAAGGGTTTAACTTCATTCTTTTGCTTGTAGACATCCAGTATTCCCAGTGTCATTAGTTGAAAAGATTCACAGCTGTATTCTTAGTGCCTGGAGCATAGAAATATTTATTGAATAAAAGACTGAGTGAAAAGGTCAGAAGTTAGCTATTGTATCTTTATTTTGTCTAAGGCAGAATTTACAATGCTTTTGAGTCTATGGAAACTTTGTTTATAAACATCATACAATGCTGATTTGGTAGTAAAGTTCTAATGAGGTATGTAGAACAAATGTCAAGAAAATTTATAATTTTATGTTAGTATATAGCCCGTGACCTGTATTAAACATGAAGGAAGAGGGAAAAGATCTGGAATAATAATCATAAGACCAATAACACATATTTGAGAAGGTATAGAGAGGTTGTAGAAAATGCAAAAAATAATTCTTTCTCCTTTTTGTGGTTTCTTTATTCAGAGCATGGTAAAATAATATAAGTATTACTAATAAATGTTAATATTACAATCTCCTGTTTTCTGAACGTGATTTTTGTTTGCCTTTTGGGACAAATGCACCACCCTAAGATGGTAATAGGATTATAAATTTTGAGCAAGCAAAAGAGAAATTGCATCCATCCATCTACCCACCAATCCATCCACCTCACCTTAGCAAATATTTGTGTGCCTGCTGTGGGCAAGACACTGTGTTAGATGCTGAGGTTGTAGACAAGATACATATTAAAGAGAAAGATGCTGAGGTTGTAAGCGAGATACATATTATCTTAAAGACAAAACATGTCAGGACTTAGAAAAACATCTTGAAAGTGAGTCTGCTTTGGTGTTCTCAGTATAGGTAATACCTGAATAGTGATTTACTGCTTGCAAAGCTCTTTGATGTGCGTTATCTCCTTTTATTCCTACATCACAGGTGAAGAAACTGAAGCTGAGAGTAATGTACACAAAGTCCCATGGCTACCCAGGGGAAAAAGTAAACTTGACCCCAGGAGAGATTCTGATTCCAAATCCCATGCTATTTTCTTGCATGATCTGTAATGCCTCCGTGAGCTATGGTGCAAGTACCTCCGCAGAACCCTAACAAGATCATGGTTTGAAAAATACTTTTTTTTGTATTTATGGCACATGTTCCAGTGCTTAGTAATTTTTGAGCATTGTGGACTAATATAACTAAATTTGTGTCCATTATATTACCTGTTGGGTCTCTCTCTCTTTTTTTTGGCCACATTGTGCAGTATGTAGGATCCCGACCGGGGATTGAACCTGGGTCCCCTGCAGTGGAAGCATGGAGTCTTAACCATTGAACCGCCAGGGAAGTCCTGGGTCTCTCTTGCTTTAAAACATTAAAAACATGGTTTTACCCTTAATATTTTCTAGGATTGTATTTTTAATTTAGTGGTAAAAAGAGGGTATGTATTTCTTGAAATTTCTTTTGATTCTTTTTGCCTCCTGTAGTTTCTTTGCTATATTGATAAAGTACAAAGGGTGAAGTTCTTATAGCTAGAAGGAGCTTCAGAGAAGGAAACCTATTATTAGAATTCTAGCATATAAATAAAATACAGTTTTCATAGTTCACTTTAAATTAGTTTTGTATCTGCTTGTAAAGAAAGTCTTCATTTAGGCAACAGCCATTGATCAATTGACAGTTATCAATTGATAAAAATGAATGTATCCATAGTTCATTAAATGTCATATGCCATAGGAATGTAAAGTGGTATTATAATCTTGAACTTGGACACAGAGAGAGAGGGAACAGTCCATTGCTGCCAATATGCATGTCCCAGAGTGTGTGCAGTAAGCCTCAAGTTCTTCATTAGGACAACTACTCTTGCCCTCACTCTGGGATTGTTTACCCTTGGATTTGACAAAGACTCTCTCCTAGACCAAACTTCAGTTCGGTTCTTCTACCCCTCTTCTTGACTAGGCTTTGACCTCGGGCTTCTGTGTTTCTCTTTACTAAGTCCAGTTTTAGCAATAATCCTACCAAGTGAGTTGAGTAGGATGTTTGATTACTCTTAATAATTGATTTCTAAATGTATATTTGGTTTCATTTAATTTGTTTTCGTCTTCTCAGTAATTATGCAGTTATGATGTAGGTATTGGTAGTGATGATGGAGTTGGTGTGGTAATGGTAGAGGTGTTGATGGTGATGATGTAGGTGGTGGTGGTGTAGTGGTGGCATTCCTTACTTAAGGTTTCGTTTGTTCTAAGCTCTGTGATGATCTCATTTTACCTACATTTCAATGTTCTGTCCATGTTTTACTGCCTGGCTGACAAGTGGCAAGAATTGGGTTTGAACCTAAATCAGTCTGACCCCAAAGTCTAAATAGTCTGCTGGAATGTTAGATTGCTTCCTATATTCTTTTCAGTCTACCATTTGTGAATTCTATGTTTTCATAGAATGGTGACACTAGCCACGGGTTCTGGGACTGTGGGGCTAGGAGGAGGTGGTCAAACAGGTATCAATGATTCTTCTTATTTTCCTTTGCCTATTTTAATATCTAACACTTTATTTATAAGACCAAAAGCCCTTTCTGAAGCACCATACGTAGCCTGTGTTGGGACCGTCTTATGCAGACAGTTTTCTGTTGCTGGAGCTATTTTGAGTGACTGCATAAAAAGACAAGTGTAATCAAAATCAGATAAACCTCCCGGTAGGTTAGTATATCGATAAGTCATTGTCCTTCTTACTCACAGGCTGTGCCTCTGCATTGCTCATCAGGGATTGTACAATCAACTAGCAAATTTATAAGTGTTTAGCTAACATACAATAACAGGACGGTCAAGCTTTATTGCCACTTTATTGAGGTTTTGTTTTCCTGCTACAGAGCTACCATTTTGATGGCCTAAAAACACCAGAATTTTAGGAGTATGTGGTTTACTCTCACTGAATTCGTTCCCTGTGCAGAACCTGCCTGCTGCACACACGAGGGAGAGGTGCATGTAACGTCTGTGCTCCGTGCTGCAGCTCAGCCCAGTGCTTGCCCCGTCTTCTCAAAGCACTCATGTGCAGTGTCACCAGCCCTGAGAGGCAGAAGGTGCTGGAGGCCGCATTTCTTTGTTTATGTTCAAAATGCTTCCAGAAATGTTTCCAGAGGAGTTGATCTGCTTTGGCTTTTCTGAGCATTTCCACTATTACCTTTCGAGATCACTAGCTCAGAGTAGTGGGCGTGCTTTCTTCTATCCTCATCCTGACCCCTGGGCAACTTTTCTTACCGTGGAACATATCTATCACCAACTAGCCTTTTTCAGCCTTATTCATTTAGCAGGCTGCGGTCATTCATTTAATCCCTCCTTTCTTTTCTCTATGTTTTAATTACCCCAGGGATCTGGTATTCTGAAGAATGTTACTTTTGGCCAGCTTGATAAGTGTTGGAAATATGACTTGGCTCTTCATAGCTCTGGCTTAGTTAGCCTTACAGGGCTAGAGTGGGGAATTGAAGGAAAGAACTAGAAATTATTGGACTTCACTTGCCGCTAAACGTGCTGTCAGTTAACATTTTAAAAGAATTTTGCCTTTTCCTGGTTCTGTATCGTTGTTAATTAATCTATCTGTATGATTTTCTTAAGAGAACATTTAGAGTTATTTGCCTTGTTTTACAAATACAGACATAGAGACTAAGCATATAGATTTGCAGGGAGGCTCTTTTCGGGGCTAAGAAATGAAATGATATTTTACCTGGGCCTGCCTGCTTATCACCTTCTCATTTCTTCCTTACCTCCAGACAGCCTGTCCTGCCGAGCCAGTACACAGTGAGTGTACTTTTTAAATGGCTTTATATCCATGAGCACCATACAGCTAGCCTGCAGGAATCATCATAATGTGTTGGGCATGTGTTTCAAGGTAGCTCATGCTCTTCTTATCAGGACTTACATTTTATCGGATATCAGAGGAGGCAGAGAAGAAAGCATTGTATTAGAGAAAAAAGCATTATATTAGGGAAATTAGAGTTTTGCTTAGGGTTCTCAAAAACGCCTTAAGAGTGATGAATGTATGTCTGTACTTGTGTGAATTTCTTCTCTGCATGTGGCTCTATACGTGTTTCACATTGTGCATATGTGGGGATCTGTCAACTGTCTTATTTTGTATTTTGTTTGGATAGGTACATCAAAAGTCCCCAAAAGGGAGGTTAGGTTTGACATAAATACACTACCATGTGTAAAATAGCTAGTGGGAACCTGCTGTATAGCACAGGGAGCTCAGCTCGGTGCTCTGTGATGACTTAGATGGGTGGGTTGGGCGGGGAAAGGTCCAAGAGGGAGGGGATATGTGTATACATATAGCTGATTCACTCCATTGTACAGCAGAAACTAACACAACATTGTAAAGCAATTATACTCCAATAAAAAAAAAAGTCCCCTAAAGATGGTACTAAAATTTATTGTTTGAAACCTACATTAGTGTCTGTAGCTCTAGATCATTTAAATTGTGCTGGGTCAACATCTCTCATCCTGTTTTACTAAAGTTTGGGACTGGTATTACACTGTGATCTTAAGAGGCTGAAGTTACAAATACTAGCTATCTTTGGGTCAGTTAACTTTGTTTTTTATTTTGGCTATAGATCATAAGTTACTTATCTGTGTGAATAAGTTATGGTCAGCCATCTTAAAGATATCCATCTTTTATATCAAAAGGAACTTGGCAAATGAATGAGTGTATATTAGTGTAAACTTGTATCCTCTTTTATAAAAAACAGTTAAACTTCATGTCTTACATCTATAAAGTCATTTCTAGACACAAAGAAAAGGGCCTTAAATAGTTTATTAAGTATTAACTGAACATAAGGAAGTCAAAGCATCTTTCAGCCATCTATAGATTGTAGATCCTCATTGAATCACTTTACCTATTAAAGCACTGTCTTTAATAGTTTGTGATGTCATTAGAAATAAACTTGAGAATTCCTTAAAGATGATGCAAACAGATGGAGAGGTATACCATGTTCTTAGATTGGAAGAATCAGAATTGTGAAAATGACCCTACTACCCAAAGCAATCTACAGATTCAGTGCAGTCACTATCAAACTACCAATGCATTTTTCACAGAACTAGAACAAAAAATTTCATAATTTATATGGAAACACAAAAGACCCCGAATAGCCAAAGCAATCTTGAGAATGAAAAATGGAGCTGGAGGAATCAGGCTCCCTGACTTCAGACTATACTACAAAGCTACAGTAATCAAGACAGTATGGTACTGGCACAAAAACAGAAAGATAGATCAATGGAACAGGATAGAAAACCCAGAGATAAACCCATGAACATATGGACACCTTACCTTTGATAAAGGAGGCAAGAATATACAGTGGAGAAAAGACAGCCTCTTCAATAAGTGGTGCTGGGAAAACTGGACAGGTACATGTAGAAGTATGAGATTAGAACACTCCCTAACACCATACACAAAAATAAACTCAAAATGGATTAAAGACCTAAATGTAAGACTAGACAGTATCAAACTCTTAGAGGAAAATATAGGCAGAACAGTCTAGGGCATAAATCACAGCAAGATCCTTTTTGACCCACCTCCTAGAGAAATGGAAATAAAAACAAAAACAAATGGGACCTACTGAAACTTCAAAGCTTTTGCACAGCAAAGGAAACCATAAACAAGACGAAAAGACAACCCTCAGAGTGGGAGAAAATATTTGCAAATGAAGCAGCTGACAAAGGGTTAATCTCCAAAATTTACAAGCAGCTCATGCAGCTTAATATCAAAAAAACAAACAACCCAATCCAAAAATGGACAGAAGACCTAAATAGACATTTCTTTAAAGAAGATATGTTGATTGCCAACAAACACATGAAAGGATGCTCAACATCACTAATCATTAGAGAAATGCAAACCAAAACTGTAATGAGGTATCACCTCACACCAGTCAGAATGGCCATCATCAGAAAATCTACAAAGAATAAATGCTGGAGAGGGTGTGGAGAAACGGGAACCCTCTTGCACTGTTGGTGGGAATGTAAACTGATATAGCCACTATGGAGAACAGTATGGAGGTTCCTTAAAAAACTAAAAATAGGACTACCATATGACCCAGCAATCCCACTACTGGACATATACCCTAAGAAAACCATAATTCAAAAAGAGTCATGTACCACAATTCACTGCAGCACTATTTACAATAGCCAGGACATGGAGGCAACCTAAGTGTCCATCGACAGATGAATGGATAAAGAAGATGTGGTGCATATATACAATGGAATATTACTCAACCTTAAAAAGAAACGAAACTGAGTTATTTGTAGTGAGGTGGATGGACCTAGAGCCTGTCATACAGAGTGAAATAAGTCAGAGAAAACCAAATACCCTATGTTAACACACATATATGGAATATAAAAAAAAATGGTTCTGATGAACCTAGTGGCAAGACACGAATAAAGACGCAGATGTAGAGAAAGGACTTGAGGACACAGGGAGGGGGAAGGGTAAGCTGGGCCGACATGGGAGAGTGGCACTGACATACATACACTACTAAATGTAAAATAGCTAGTGAGAAGCAGCCACATAGCACAGGGAGATCAGCTCAGTGCTTTGTGACCACCTAGAGGGGTGGAATAGGGAGGGTAGGAGGGAGACTCAAGAGAGAGGGGTTATGGGGACATATGTATACGTATAGCTGATTCACATTGTTGTACAGCAGAAACTAACACAACATTGTATAGCAGTTATACTCCAATAAAGGTGTTATTAAAAAAAGAAACTTGAGAATTTTTATTGTTACACAGAAATATTCTTATTTATGCATTTTAAAGACATTTCCCTTTTCCTGTGCTTTTCCTGACCTCTGCCAGTACATTTAGCACATCCTTACACTTGCAGAATTCTAAGTAGATGGTATCACAGATTGTGTATCTGTTGATTTAATGTTTTCAGGACTCAGCATCAGCAAAAGTGGAACAATTTCTTGGTCTTTACATTTCATTTAAACATGAATTGACATTCTCAAAGTCGTTTGAACAAAAATCCCAACATCAAATACTCCAGTGAAGGCACCTCTAGGTGAAAATTATGATCAGATTATGAGAGACTTATCTTCAAGGTCACAAAAGCATGCTGGCTTAGGAAAAGCTGTGTCCCAATGTGAAGTGGACCATGATAGTTTATTTGGAACTCATGCAGTGTTGTTTATACTGAAATACTTGATTGTGTGTTTTTACCTGCTGTCTTCGGCCTTCTAAAAGTCAAAGTAAATCATAATAACAAAACAGTTTTTTCCTTCATGTTGAGTTGCAAGTTTTTTGTTCCTCTCTAATAATACAGTTTACTTCTAAGTATGGCCTTTGAAAGGAACAGGTAAGACCCCAAATCTTAAAGTGAATCATTAAATAATAATCACCTGTCTTTTACTGAGCTTGTTTGTAGGGTGTATTGTTTTTGAGGTTGTTACTTGGCTGCTGGGCAAAGTTAGTCCTGCTCTGCAGTAGGCAGTCTAATCATAAGCCTTGTAAGAGTTTCTGGGCTGTGCAGTATTTGTGATTTGTACTTGCTGAGTACTTCAGAATTCAGCTTTTTTTTGGCCAGGAGTCGGTGGGCCGGCCTTAGTTAGCCGATAAAAACGTGGTGTGCTGCAGTGGGGCGTTTGGAGGATTAGACATATATTTTTTGGAATGTTTCTGGGTATTTTAATATTTCCATCTTTGTTTGGGGGTGGTGTCTAATTCTTTTCCCATATTCAGGTACAAGGCTTTTTAGCATCTAAGGATAGCCCAATTCTGCAACCTCACAATTATATGTTAATCCCAAATCAACATGTAGAATCAAATACCCTCTTTTTTTTTTTTAACATCTTTATTGGGGTATAATTGCTTTACAATGGTGTGTTAGTTTCTGCCCCATAACAAAGTGAATCAGTTATACATATACATATGTTCCCATATTTCTTCCCTCTTGTGTCTCCCTCCCTCCCGCCCTCCCTATCCCACCCCTCCAGGCTGCCACAAAGCACCGAGCCAATATCCCTGTGCCATGCGGCTGCTGCCTACTAGCTATCTACTTTATTACGTTTGTTAGTGTGTATATGTCCATGACTCTCTCTCGCCCTGTCACTAGGTCTTTGTTAACTGTTTCTTGCATTTTGTCCATTCTGTTTTCAGGATTTCGGATCATGCTTACTATCATTAGTCTGAATTCTTTTTCAGGTAGACTGCATATTTCCTCTTCATTTGTTAGGTCTGGTGGGTTTTTATCTTGCTCCTTCATCTGCTGTGTGTTTTTCTGTCTTCTCATTTTGCTTATCTTACTGTGTTTGGGGTCTCCTTTTTGTCGGCTGCAGGTTCGTAGTACCCGCTGTTTTTGATGTCTGTCTCCAGTGACTAAGGTTGGTTCAGTGGGTTGTGTAGCCTTCCTGGTGGAGGGGACTAGTGCCTGTGTTGTGGTGGATGAGGCTGGATCTTGTCTTTCTGGTGGGCAAGTTCACGTCTGGTGGTGTGTTTTGGGGTGTCTGTGGCTTTATTATGGTTTTAGGCAGCCTCTCTGCTAATGGGTGGTGTTGTGTTCCTGTTTTGCTAGTTGTTTGGCATAGGTTGTCCAGCACTGTGGCTTGCTGGTCGTTGAGTGAAGCTGGGTGCTGGTGTTGAGATGGAGGGCTCTGGGAGATTTTCGCTGTTTAATATTATGTGGAGGTGGGAGGTCTCTTGTTGACCAGTGTCCTGAAGTTGGCTCTCCTACCTCAGAGGCAGAGCCCTGACTCCTGGCTGGAGCACCAAGAGCCTTTTATCCACACGCCTCAGAATAAAAGGGAGATAAAGTAGAGAGAATTTGTAGAAGTATGAGGAAAGAAAGAAGGAAAGGAGGGAAGGAAGGAAGGAAGAGAGAAGCAAAGAAGGAAAGAAGGAAAGAAAGGAGGGAGGAAGGAAGGAAGGAGGGAAAGAAGGAAAAAAGAAAGAAAGAAGATACAGTAAAAATAAAATAAAGTATAATAAAGTTATTGAATTAAAAAATACTTATTTAGAAAAAAAAGGGATGGATATAACCTTAGGACAAATGTTGGAAGCAAAGCTATACAGAGAAAATCTTAGTGTACACATACACCCTCACAAAAAGAGGTAAAGGGGAAAAAATCATAAATCTTGCTCTCAGAGACCGCCTCCGTTATCTTTATGTTCTTTCAGAAACCCATTAACAGCACACTGGAATTTAAAACTAGTGTCGTCATCTGACACCTGATGCGCAATTGTACAAATTTTAAAATAAGGAATAGTTTCTGGTAAGTCCTCTGTCTTGTAATAGCGGCGAGTATTTGGTAAATCAATAATCAGCCCAAGTTCTTCATTCTGTTCGTGGATTTTGTTAAGAGATCCAAGGGGGAGAAACGTTCTTTTGGAGCAAGATTCTTTTCAAAACTCTTTTTTAAAGGAACTTTGAAAGCAATGAAACGAGTCCCAGTCATCTGCTGTTCAACTGGGAGATAGTCTTTCCATGTAGACCGGCAGCGGCCACGGGTAGATGGCGGGCTCGGTCCCCAAGAGCGACTCCCCAAATACCCTCTTAATTAAAGCAGAGCCTGGTCATAAGCCTAATTTATATGACAACAGCAACCATAAGAAAAAAGAAGCAATTATAAAGGGCATTTTTCTATAAACAGACTCGCAAATTGTGTTAAAATTAAAGGGGAGAGATAAATTTTGAGGGTTTCTTTTTTTACCCCATGACAATAAAATCCAGAAGTGGTTTACAGTCATTCTGCTGTCGTTCTCAAAACACTTGGTTGATGGGGAAGTACTAGGCAGGGACTCTGTCTCTTTCTTAGAGATGCTGAAGGCATTATTGGTGCTCAGTTCATGTTTAATAACAACATTATTCAAGGTTGAAATGTGGCTGGCACACCAGGGTTAATGCCAGTGCTCTTAGGAGAAGGGTGATTGGCATTTTAATCAGTGCAAATGTTCAGAACCTTTGTCTGAATGACTGTATTTCCAGCTCTTCAGATTTCCCTGCTCTGTGGTTCAGCATCAGTTCAGAGGGGAGAGCTCCATCTACTGAAGGCCCATTTCAGAATTATTCCTTCTGTTGAGTTCAGCTATTTTCCTTTGGCACAGCTCATTGAATTTTCTTTGCACTTACAAGCTTCAATGGAGGTTATGCCGAAACTGGTAATTTGGCCTTTTCAAAACCAAATTCCTTGTCATTTTGCTTAGTGCTTACATCCAAAGGAGTTATCAGGGAGCATTCTTAATTCACTCTCTTTTTTTTTTTTTTTTTTTTTTTTTT
>NW_020172457.1:2688283-2703049 GCF_003031525.2 Neophocaena asiaeorientalis asiaeorientalis | reverse complement strand
TTTTGCGTTACGTGGGCCTCTCACTGTTGTGGCCTCTCCCGTCGCGGAGCACAGGCTCAGCAGCCATGGCTCACGGGCCCAGCCGCTCCGCGGCACGTGGGATCCCCCCAGACCGGGGCACGAACCCGCGTCCCCTGCATGGGCAGGTGGACTCTCAACCGCTGCGCCACCAGGGAAGCCCCACTCTCTTTAATAGTTATGTTTTGTTGGGACCTAGATATGTGGTAAAACTGCCCTTAGGACAATATTGCCATAGATAGTCTTTCTTTAGACATCCCGAGCTTGAATCTCCTTCCATACCCTCACATTGGCATGTTATGGATACTTTAGAAGTGACTTTGATGTGAGATTGAAGCTTAACTTTGTTTAGCCACTTTGGCTGGCTCTGGGATTTTGTACAAGTGACTTAATTTTTATAAACCCTGGTTTCCCCACTGGGACTTGTGGCCCATGCTTAATGAGCTTGGACTTTGTTGGAAGGGCAGTGGAGCCTTTGAAAAGTTTTAAATAGGGGACTGTTCATAATTGTAGATCAGATCAGATATGTTGGTGCCCAGGTCTGTAGCTATCAGCCCCTTCAGAAGTCTGGGCCACATCACCCAAGATGCCTCATCTTGGGTTGGCTTACATCGACTGAGCAGTGAAAGAGTAGAAAGGCCAGGCCATCTCAGCCCAATTCTGGATGACGCTGAAGGGCCATCCTACCTCCATAGCTCCCCCCAGTGTCAGCTGATGCTCTTATTTGGCCTTTATTGTGGCTTGACATCTCCCTCTGCTCCATCTGGCTTCCATTACTTATCTGAAAGGAAGCTGTGGGTGTTGATCCCAAGAGTACTCCTTAATGAACGTTCCATACTCTAAACTGTGTCCCAGAGGATCTGTTTTCTGGGGATCCCAGTTTGGGAATTTGGAGGACAGAGATTAAATTTTAGAATTCGGATGTTTTCCTATAGTTAGTAAGGGATCATTCAGATGATTTGAGCACAGAAGTAATAAGGTGAAAGCGTATTAGGATGTTTGATCTGGCTTCCACATGGGTCACACAGGGGAGAGTCTGGAGTAATAATTCTGAGAGATTGAATGAAGCAATAGTTAATAGGTACTAATGAAATCAGGGGAGAGAAATGGAGCTTTGCTGCTTACCAGCTGTGTGGCTTTGAGAAATTACTTAGTCTCTTTAAGCCTTAGATTTCTGCTTTGTAAAGTGAGGGAATTAATATAGATATCATGAAACTATTGATAGGATTAAATGAGTTAAAGACAGACACATATTTTGGTGCTTAGTAAGTGCTACTTCCTTTGAATAGATGTACTAATCACAGTCACTTCACTACTGTCATGTACACAGACACACTTACACACCCCTTCTTCTGTACACATAGTTGACTCTTGGCTAGAAACCTTTCAGCTTTGCCTTTCATGATCATCTTTGTGTGGTGGTCACGAGCTTCTCTTCTGTCGTGGTGCTTCCCTCTCACCTTCTACCCTTTATCCTCCTACAGTACATGCAACAGGCCAGAATATTTCATGTTTTTTATTCTTCTTTGCCTGTGTACGTGCTTTTTACTCTTGCTGATGTGCCCTGGTGGTGCTCTGGTCCACCTGGGAAACCTTCAGAGTCCCTGTGTGGATAACCTGTTACTTAAAAACAATGATCGACTTCCTGGTCTGTATATTGTATACATTTCTGTTTCTCTGACTTACACTCTGTGGTAATTTTTTATTTTCTTAACCATTTTCATTGTGACCTTCTTGGACCTAGGGCCCATGTTGTATTTATGTTTTACCTCTCATCATGCATAATGGTGTGTATGGCACATCACGGGCACTCGATAAATGTTCATTGAAAGCAAGTTGAGGAAAGATTCTGTGTTGTGCCAACTGTTGTCAGATTCTCCTGAAGTTAAGGCAGCTTGGTTGTAGCCCTGAGAGGTTCCCAGAATCTGGGGATACTGCACAGTGCCGGGGTGCATGCGCAGATGCTCTGTGTTACATCACCACTTTCTTGGCAGGTTTAGAGATCTGCTTTGCAGGTCGATGACTTGCAGCCAAGGATGTTGGGTCAGTAGAATCCCTGATACCTTATCACCTATACCCTGTGGCTCCAAGATGTCTTGCCAGTGATGGTTTTCTTGTTCTAAGCGGTTGGAAATTGGAACAAGTCAGTTCACTCTCTGATGAGGAATGACTTTGGATTAGCTTTCTTTAAAAGTTCTCCTGTGACTTACCTTATCGTTCACAGATTTATGAGCTTATTCCCTGACAGACTTATACATTCTTTCTCACTGGTTTATTTGGGAGGAATAATTTTTCTACTATAATTGTAAAAATGAGTAAAATTGGTTTCAGTAATTATTGTAGTATTTATTAATTATCAACCTAATAGTATCCTGCAAGTTGACTACAGTATTTTGAGTCTAAATAATAGAGAAAGTAGATGCTAAAAGAACTCACTAGAAGTAGGAAAGTCAGAAAGAGAGGCTATATGGAAAATGTATTTATCTTAGGTTATTATTAAAATAACAATCAGCATCTAAGATGAAATGTCCAAAAGGCAGCAGTAGTTCAAGATGTAAGTCAGGAGAGGCAATATAAGTTTAACCCCCAGCTTTTTCTGGGGAAAATTTTCAAACATTGAAAACTACTGAAAGACTAGTAAAATAAAAGCTAATATACGAAAAAAAAGAAACAAACTAATATACGCTTCACCTAGATTTGCCACTTCTTAACATTTCCCAGTATTTAATCTCTCTCTCTCTCCGTGAATGTATATATATTATATATCATATGTATACACACATCTGTACAAAATTATAGAAATATTTGTGTGTATTTATAACACACATGACATAGCACACATTACACTTTACTCATAAATATATTAGCCTATATCTTCGTACAATAAGAGCATTCTTTTACATAGCTTTAGTACCATTATCACAATTTAATATTGATACAATCATATTTAATATACAGTCCATATTCAAATTTCTCTAATTATCCAAAAATAGTGTTTGCTTTACGCTCTAAAGAATAATTAGGGAGAAGCAAGAAGAACTACAGTCCTGCAGCCTGTGGAACAAACACCACATTCACAGAAAGGTAGACAAGATGAAAAGGCAGGGGGTTATGTACAAGATGAAGGAACAAGATAAAACCCCAGAAAAACAACTAAATGAAGTGGAGATAGGCAACCTTCCAGAAAAAGAATTCAGAATAATGATAGTGAAGATGATCCAGGACCTCGGAAAAAGAATGGAGGGAAAGATCAAGAAGATGCAAGAAATGTTTAGCAAAGACCTAGAAGAATTAAAGAACAAACAGAGATGAACAATACAGTAACTGAAATGAAAACTACACTAGAAGGAATCAATAGCAGAATAACTGAGGCAGAAGAACAGTTAAGTGACCTGGAAGACAGAATGGTGGAATTCACTGCTGCTGAACAGAATAAAGAAAAAAGAATGAAAAGACATGAAGACCGCCTAAGAGACCTCTGGGACAACATTAAACACAACAACACTCGTATTATAAGAGTCCCAGAAGGAGAAGAGAGAGAGAAAGAACCTGAAAAAATATTTGAAGAGATTATAGTCAAAAACTTCCCTAACATGGGAAAAAAATTGCCACCCAAGTCCAGGAAGCGCAGCGAGTCCCATACATGATAAACCCAAGGAGAAACACGCCGAGACACATAGCAATCAAATTGGCAAAAATTAAAGACAAAGAAAAATTATTGAAAGCAGCAAGGGAAAAATGACAAATAACATACAAGGGAACTCCCATAAGGTTAACAGCTGATTTCTCAGCAGAAACTCTACAAGCCAGAAGGGAGTGGCATGATATACTTAAAGTGATGAAAGGGAAGAACCTACAACCAAGATTACTCTACCCGGCAAGGATCTCATTCAGATTTGATGGAGAAATCAAAAGCTTTACAGACAAGCAAAAGCTAAGAGAACTCAGCACCACCAAACCAGCTCTACAACAACTGCTAAAGGAACTTCTCTAAGTGGGAAACACAAAAGAAGAAAAGGACCTACAAAAACAAACCCAAAACAATTAACAATATGGTAATAGGAACAGACATATCGATAATTACCTTAAATGTGAATGGATTAAATGCTCCAACCAGAAGACACAGGCTTGCTGAGTGGATACAAAAACAGGACCCATATATATGCTGTCTACAAGAGACCCACTTCAGACCTAGGGACACATACAGACTGAAAGTGAGGGGATGGAAAAAGATATTCCATGCAAATGGAAATCAAAAGAAAGCTGGAGTAGCAATACTCATATCAGACAAAATAGACTTTAAAATAAAGAATGTTACAAGAGGCCAGGAAGGACACGACATAATGATCAAGGGATCAATCCAAGAAGAAGAGATAACAATTATAAATATATATGCACCCAACATAGGAGCACCTCAGTACATAAGGTAATTGCTAACAGCTCTAAAAGAGGAAATTGACAGTAACACAATAATAGTGGGGGACTTTAACACCTCACCTACACCAATGGACAGATCATCCAAAATGAAAATAAATAAGGAAACAGAAGCTTTAAATGACACAATAGACCAGATAGATTTAATTGATATTTATAGGACATTCCATCCAAAAACAGCAGATTACACTTTCTTCTCAAGTGCGCATGGAACATTCTCCAGGATAGATCACATCTTGGGTCACAAATCAAGCCTCAGTAAATTTAAGAAAATTGAAATCATATCAAGCATCTTTTCTGACCACAGTGCTATGAGATTAGAAATGAATTACAGGGAAAAAACATAAAAAAACACAAACACATGGAGGCTAAACCATACATTACTCAATAACCAAGAGATCACTGAAGAAATCAAAGAGGAAATCAAAAAATACCTAGAGGCAAATGACAATGAAAACACAACAATCCAACACCTATGGGATGCAGCAAAAGCAGTTCTAAGAGGCAAGTATATAGCTATACAAGCCTACCTCAAGAAACAAGAAATATCTCAAATACACAACCTAACCTTACACCTAAAGGAACTAGAGACAGAAGAACAAACAAAACCCATAGTTAGCAGAAGGAAAGAAATCATAAAGATCAGAGCAGAAATAAATGAAATAGAAACAAAGAAAACAATAGCAAAGATCAATAAAACTAAAAGCTGGTTCTTTGAGAAGATAAACAAAATTGATAAACCATTAGCCAGACTCATCAAGAAAAAGAGGGAGAGGACTCAAATCAATAAAATTAGAAATGAAAAAGGAGAAGTTACAGCAGACTCCGCAAGAATACAAAGCATCCTAAAAGACTACTACAAGCAACTGTATGCCAATAAAATGGGCAACCTGAAAGAAATGGACAAGTTCTTAGAAAGGTATAATCTTCTAAGACTGAACCACGAAGAAATAGAAAATATGAACAGACCAATCACAAGTAATGAAATTGAAACTGTGATTAAAAATCTTCCAGCAAACAAAAGGCCAGGACTAGATGGCTTCAGAAGTGAATTCTATCAAACATTTAGAGAAGAGCTACAACCATCCTTCTGAAACTCTTCCAAAAAATTGCAGAGGAAGGGACACTCCCAAACTCATTCTGTGAGGCCACCATCACCCTGATACCAAAACCAGACAAAGATACTACAAAAAAAGGAAATTACAGACCAATATCACTGATGAATATAGATGCAAAAATCCTCGACAAAATATTAGCAAACAGAATCCAACAACACATTAAAAGGATCATACACCATGATCAAGTGGGATTTATCCCAGGGATGCAAGGACTCTTCAATATACGCAAATCAATTAATGTTATACACCATATTAACAAACTGAAGAAGAACAACCATATGATCATGTCAATGGATGCAAAAAAAGCTTTCCACAAAATTCAACACCCATTTATGATAAAAACTCTCCAGATAGTGGGCATAGAAGGAACCGACCTCAACATAATAAAGGCCATATGTGACAAACCAACAGCAAACATCTTTCTCAATGGTGAAAAACTGAAAGCATTTCCTCTAAGGTCAGGAAGAAGACAAGGATGTCCACTCTCACCACTATTATTCAACATACTTTTGGAAGTCCTAGCCACGGCAATCAGAGAAGAAAAAGAAATACAAATTGGAAAAGAAGAAGTAAAACTGTCACTGTTTGCAGATGACATGATACTATACATAGAGAATCCTAAAGATGCCACCGGAAAACTACTAGAGCTAATCAGTGAATTTGGTGAAGTTGCAGGATACAAAATTAATGTACAGAAATGTCTTGCATCCTGTATACTAATGATGAAAAATCTGAAAGAGAAACTAAGGAAACAGTCCCATTTACCATTGTCACAAAAAGAATAAAACATCTAGGAATAAACCTACCTAGGGAGCCGAAAGACCTGTATGCAGACAACTATAAGACACTGATGAAAGAAATTAAAGATGATATAAATAGATGGAGAGATACATCATGTTCTTGGATTGGAAGGATCAAAATTGTGAAAATGACTATACTCCCCAAAGCAATCTACAGATTCAATGCAATCCCTATCAAATTACCAATGACATTTTTTATGGAAGGAGAAAAAAAAAATCTTAAAATTTGTATGGAGACACAAAAGACCCCAGATAGCCAAAGCAGTCTTGAGCGAAAAAAGAGCTGGAGGAATCAGCCTCCCTGACTTCAGACTATACTACAGAGCTACAGTAATCAAGACAATATGGTACTGGCACAAAAACAAATATAGATCAGTGGAACAGGATAGAAAGCCCACAGATAAACCCACGCACCTACGGTCAGCTAATCTATGACAAAGGAGGCAAGGATATACAATGGAGAAAAGACAGTCTCTTCAATAAGTGGTGCTGGGAAAACTGGGCTGCTACATGTAAAAGAGTGAAATTAGAACACTCCCTAATGCCATACACAAAAATAAACTCAAAATGGATAAGAGACCTAAATGTAAGACCAGACACTGCAAAACTCTTAGAGGAAAACATAGGACGAACAGTGTTTGACATAAATCACAGCAAGGTATTTTTTGATCCACCTCCTAGAGTAATGGAAATAAAAATAAACAAATGGGGCGTAATGAAGCTTCAAAGCTTTTGCACAACAAAGGAAACCATAAACAAGAATAAAAGACAACCTTCAGAATGGGAGGAAATATTTGCAAAAAAATCAACAGACAAAGGATTAATCTCCAAAATATATAAACAGCTCATGCAGCTCAATAATAAATAAACAAACAACCCAATCCAAAAATGGGCAGAAGACCTAAATAGACCTTTCTCCAAAGAAGACATACAGATGGCCAAGAAGCACATGAAAAGCTGCGCATCACTAATTATTAGAGAAATGCAAATCAAAACCACAATCAAGTATCACTTCACACCAGTTAGAACACGCATCGTCAGAAAATCTACAAACAAAAAATGCTGGAGAGGGTGTGGAGAAAGGGGAACCCTCTTGCACTGGTGCTGAGAATGTTAATTGATACAGCCACTATGGAGAACAGTATGGAGGTTCCTTAAAAAACTAAAAATAGAATTACCATATGATCCAGCAATCCCACTACTGGGTATATACCTGAGAAAACCATAATTCAAAAAGACACATGCACCCCAATGTTCATTGCAGCACTATTTACAATAGCCAGGTAATGGAAGCAGTCTAAATGCCCATCGACAGACGAATGGATAAAGAAGATGTGGTACATATATACAATGGAATATTACTCAGCCATAAAAAAGAACAAAATTGAGTCATTTGTTGAGACGTGGATGGATCTAGCGACTGTCATACAGAGTGAAATAAGTCAGAAAGAGCAAAACAAATATCGTATATTAACGCATGTATGTGGAACTTAGAAAAATGGTACAGATGAACTGGTTTGCAGGGCAGAAATTGAGACACAGTTGTAGAGAACAAACGTATGGACACCAAGGGGGGATGTGCCGGGGGTTGGGGGGGTGGTGTGATGAATTGGGTGATTGGGACTGACATATATACACTGATGTGTATAAAATTGATAACTAATAACCTACTGTATAAAAAAATTCTAAAAATAAGAATAATTTGGGACCCACCCAAGGGTTTTGTATTAAATTTTGTTTGTCATGCTAATCTAGAGTAGTCCTTTTACCTTTTTTGTTTTTACTGATATTTTGAGGAGTCCAATCCAGTTGTTTTGTTAGAATGCCCTACATCTGGATTTGTCCAATTAATTCCTCCTGATGAGATTCAGTTTGGCAAATTTTGGTGAGAGTACTCCATAGGAGGTGTTGTGTACTTTCCATTTTGTCACTGCAGGAAGTATGTATTTCCTTATTTTGTTGTTGGTGATGCTGCATTTAATCACTTGATTAAAGTATTTCTTCCAACTCTGTATTTTTGGGCAGATCTCCTTTATAATTAATAAGCACTCTATAAAGCGGTACTTAGAGACTATTTGCTTATCTTCTTAACAGTCTGTTACCGAAACATTGTTGATTTTTGCCTGAATCAGTTATTACACGAACTGTAAAATAGTGTCTATAAAATAGCTAGGTAATGTAGATTTGAAAGTAATGTATCAGTTACTGGTTAGCAGGGGTAAGGATGATTTGATAGATGATAAAGGACTCTAAAGCAATTGGCTATCTATATGAAAAAACTAAAATTAAACACCCACCTTATGCTGTACAGAAAAATAAATGCCAAATGAGATATAAGTCTAAATGTGAAAAGCAAAACTCTAAAATTTTCATAGGGGAAACATACAATGCATATTTCCATGATATTGCGATAGGGAAGAATTCCTTAAACAAGACGTAAAAATCACAAGCCCGAAAAGAAAAGACTGCCGTTTTGGAATATGTTAACATAAAAATCTTCACTAACAAAAGGCATTAAAAAGAAGATGAAAGGACAGACCATAGAATGGGAGTATATTGTTGCAACTCTTCTATGTGATGAAAGATGAGTATCCAGAGTTCAGCAGCAGTCATAGAAATCAAGAAAACGACGAACTGCTCAACAGAAAATGGGCAAAGAATGTGACCAGGCAATTCGAAGAGGAAGAAGACTGAATGGCCAATTAGGAAAGATGCTCAACCTTACTAATAATCAGGGAAATGAAAAGTAAAACCCTGGTGAGATTCCATTTTACACCTATTGATTGGCAAAACCTAATAAGCTTGTTAACACCAAATGCTGGCAAGGATGGGTAGAAACAGGAACTCTTGTATATGACTGCTGGGAACAAATTGCTGTTTCATTTTTAGTGATCAATCTGGAAATACCTGGTACAGCTGAAGATGTACGTATTTCGCAACTCAGCCATTCTACTTTTAGAGTTCAGAAAGTTGTCACATGTGTAAAACAAGGAGACATGTACAAGGATATTCATTGTAGCAATACTTCAAATAGAAAAAAAGTACAGGAGGTGATAAATGTAGTGTAATTTATCTCCCCATGCACCAGAGCAGTTAAGATAAACTAGTTGTACTAAATAAATACAGTACTAAGTGAATAAGTTTTAAGAGATTATAATATATATGTGTAATATAATATAACTATTATAAGTGGATGTAATGTATGTAATATAATTGTAACCTAATATGTGTAAGCTATGTTTATATATATATTGATAAACCAGCCATATTAAGATACTAATGCACATATCATCCAATTCACCTGTTTAAAGTTTACAGTTCAGTGGCTTTTAGTATATTCAGAGTTGTGCATCTATCACTACAATCAATTTTAGAACATTTTCATTACCCTTAAAATCAAATCTCCCATCTTCTCCAGTCCTAGGCAACATTAATCTACTTTCTGTCTTTATAGATTTGTCTGTTCTGGACATTTCATGTAAATGGAGTTGTATGGTGTGTGGCCCTTTGTGACTGGCTTTCTTCAGATAGAACATGTTTTCAAGGTTCACCCATGGTGTATGTATCAGTCCTTCATTTCTTTTAATTGGCAAACTCTATTCCATTGTATGGATATGTCGCATTTTATTCATTCGTCTCTTGATGGGCGTTTGGATTATTTCCACCTTCTGGCTATTTTGGATGCTGCTATGAACATTGTGTACAAGTTTTTAAAGCATACAGAACATTAGTATGTATTGTTTCTCAATACATATATGTATAATCAAAGTATAAAAAATGGGAAGAGATGGTAGAGTGGGCTTTAGCTGTATTTTTATCATTTTACCTCTTAAATAATGAAAAAAAAGAAAGACATGATACAAGTAAGGCAAATATTAGCATTTGTTAAAGCATGGTAGATACATAGTTGTCTGTTACATTATCTTTATTTTTGTGTATGTGTACATATATATATATATGTATAAAACCTGTATCTCTATATGTTTATACAGGCAACTATAGCAAAAGGATAGTTGATGTGGTGAGAGCAGAAAATTCTTCTGAGGAAGAATAAGGAAATGGAAATCGCAGGAATGCTTTGGTTCATGCTTCCCTTTTGGTGAGATAGGAGAAACAGGAAATAAAGATTCGTCGAAACAGTGTAAGTTGAAGAGTCATATATTAGTATAGATACCAAGTAAGGGTTGTCATCAATGTCAGATGTTGTCGAAAGGGAGGGAATGTGGTCTTGTTGTATAAAAACAACAAAACCTTTTATTTGGTAATCAGCTCACTAATATTCTCAGAGGATGGAGTTTGGACTTTAGAAGTGAGGTTCAAATTTAAATTGTAGGAGGGAAGCCAATATGTGGTATGTGAGATAGAGTAAAACACATTAAGAAGGTTGCCAGTGAATTGAAGGAGAGCAGTAAGGCAATAGCTTAAAAGGAAAGATGGATCAAAGAACTTTATTTAGCCTGTGCATCCAACTTGGTACAGTACTTGACCATGATTCATGTGAACAGCTTGGAATTTCGAAGTGCCACTGCAGCAACACTGTTCTGATTTAGAAACTCGAGAGTGACTGCTACTTTATTCATATCTTCTCTCCTTTCTCCTTTGTTAAAAACATTATATTATTTGCATATATGGCTCTTTCTCTTTCTAGCTCTTAAGATCCTTTGGGTGAGGGAATAATGGGTTATTCATCTTTGTACCACTGCCAACCACAGTATTTTGCATATGGTAGATGCATGAATAATATACCTTAATTTTAAAAGGAACAACTTTATTCAGCATGGAGACACCTTATGGGAAAACCTTCAAAAAGATGGAACGGTTGAGGAAAGTGTGTACAAAGTGCATGCAAAGCACCTAACTCATGGTCCATGAATGTTAGTATTTCCTCATGGCCCCTCCTCTCCCAGATAGTTGAGAGGAAAAAATTGAGGAAAATCAATCTGGAAGATTCTGAAAGGTTGGCAGCGTTCAGTTTTTAAAGAGGGAGGGATGGAGAGAGGGAGCAGAAGCCAGTGTTGGAGGGGAGGAGGAATGATGATAGTGCGCGGTCAGTGCCCTCCGTGTGGTGAGCAGGGTCCTGCACTGATAGAGGCAGTGCTGTGGGCTGTTAGAGAGGAAGAGCCTTGGGAACATCTTTGTATGAGTGAGGAAATAAAAGGCAGGTGACTAAATGCATCGTCTGGTCACACTGAGAGCTCACTTGAATTTAGACAGTATGAATGATGAGGTCTTTGCGAATGTGTGATTTTTATGCTTTGGAAGCTGAGACTGAAGAAAAGCATACACAGTGTGTAATATAAGGGAGGGGATTCACAGGGCTGCAAATGAAAGATTTGGTGGAGACAGTCATTTCCTTTTAAACGTTTGAACAGTTCCCATATAGATAAGTAATTCTTTTAATTCTATTTTATTAGAGGACTAAACTCAGGCTAAAGAGTTTATGTAAGATTCCTGCCCAGTAAAAGCGCTTACCAATAATAAGCCATCCAATATTGTAATACACTATTTTGGGAGAGAGGGAGTTTCCTGTCAGGGGAAGGATTCAGAGAGAGAGGGGGCAGGATGTGAAGATGGAAGGTCTGACTGCATGTCCACTAAAAACCTTTTCAACACTGAAGGTGTTGAAAAGATTTTATGATCAAAAGGTTGGTGGGGTAAGAAGATCTGGTTTGTAGTTAAGAGCAGAAAAACATGTAGTGACCAGGAGGCCAAGCTAGACTGGATGTCCGTTGCAGCCAGAAAAGAGCCAAAGATCTAAGACAGTTGGGAAACATCCATGCCATAGTTGCAACATGTTTTCTGCCTCTTTATTTTTAACATCAACATCATGGTTTCAACAATTGTATCTCCCATTACTTGCAGTCATGCTCAACCAGCCTGTCTTACCAGTACCAGTACCTTTGGGCTCCATGTGTTTTTACTGTCACTTAAAATTTCATTTTAGAGTGAATTAACTTCATTGAAATAAAAACCAAGGAGTTTTAAATTTATTTGTGGATTGCACATGTGATACATGAATGTTTTAAATACATTTCCAGTTTTTGCCTGATTTTCTTTTTACTGGCATTTCCAGTTTTTGCCTGATTTTCTTTTTAGAGGTGAATGTTTGATTTTGAGTGAAGCCTATACTATTACTAACTAAATTTTTCCCATTTTTATTATGAATTCTTGTTTCCTAACTTTCCTCACCCCTCTTTCATCTCCTCTTAGTAGTTTTATCAGTTTTACTCATCTCATGGAGAGAATGTCATGAAACGTACCATGAAGTCCAGGACAAGGGACAACTAATTCACACAGAATTCATGTATTGGTTTCTTTCTTGGCTCAGTGTTTAACATTATATAAGCTGTAGGCTGTAATGTTGTAGGATCCCAAACTCAACACTGTTTTTTGATGTGGTACATTCGTGTCTAGAATGTTAGTATTGATTACTGTAGTTTCTCCTGCTTGATCTGAATGTGAAAGGAATGGAAAAGTATCTTGGAGCATAAGGTTGGCCAGTTAGCTCTTTTTGCTTGCTTTGTTTTTGTGTTGGTTTCTAGAGAACACTGAATAATCTGTCTCTTACTTTCATGTCGTACTGCAAAGATACTATTGAATTAAAGTCAGTATTCTTGAAAAACGTGTTAGAAATTACGGAGAAGAATATCTAAAATGTACACAAGTTGGCGAAGCCCTGGTGAGAAAAAATGGGTCCATACATTGATTCTTTTGGGGCAAGGATGGAGGCTACAATCTTCAAGGAGCCACAACAGAATCTTTGGTTAAAACTTTGCTAAATATGTGTGATCCACTTCCTGAACTTCTGTTATAGCCATCACTCCTGGGATTCTACATTTTCTTTTATCCTACTTTGAATCACGATATGTACTCACTACCTAAAACTACTGTTAGGTTTACTATGATTATGGTTAGATATAAGGTGAATATACTCTGGGGCTGGGAGACTATTGTAATTGATTGCCTAGCTATTTTATAGCAAACTCTTAAGTAGGATATGGGATTAGATAAGGCCCTCATATGTGAGAAGCTTTTAGAATTTTAATTAAAAATGAAACAAGAGTGAACACTTATGGGGAAGTACTGTAAGGATGATAGATATTTTCAGTGTTGAGAAAAGGTCATCCTTGACTATGTTTAGAAGTGATATTCAATATGGAAAGTGTTTCAATATAATCTTCCTGGTATGAGTGAATTCAAGGAGTGTTGGGCAGAAGAAGAGACGGAAGAGACTCCTGAATAACTCATTTCAAGTAGCAGGATGTCTAGGCAGAATTAAAGAAGGTAGAGTAGTGACTTCGAGAAAATTACAATGAGGTTTTAATTTGAGGGACATCAGAGGAATCATCTAGTGAACATTTTGGTGATTATGGAATAACAGTACAGGGACAGATGAGCTGATGTATGGTCAGTAGGACTGGGAAAATGCCAAGAGACAACAGAAAAGGAGGCTCATAGCATAGAACAGATAAAAGGCTTACTTACAGAGGCAAGTTTGAAATTCTCCAGTTCTTCAAGTTGGTATTCATCATTGAAAGAATTAGGTTTTATAGGTGAGATGGTCAAAAAGTACAATCTTCCGATTATAAAGTAAATAAGTCTTGGGATATAATGTACAGCATGGGGGTATATAGCTAATAATATTGTATTGTATATTTTAAAGTTGTTAAGAGAGTAGATCTTGAAAGTTCTCATCACAGACACAAAAATTGTAACTGTGTGGTGGTGGATGTTAACTACACGTACTGTGGTGATCTTTTATATATACATATATATATATAGAGAGAGAGAGAGTCAGTCGTATTGTACACCTCAAACTAATATCAGTTATATATCAGTTAAATTTTTTTTTAAAGTGAGTTCTAAGAACCAACAGTAAAGAAATTTACCACATTGTCTAAGGTGTTTTGATGTGAAGCA
Organism: Neophocaena asiaeorientalis asiaeorientalis; assembly: GCF_003031525.2. Taxonomy (NCBI): domain Eukaryota; kingdom Metazoa; phylum Chordata; class Mammalia; order Artiodactyla; family Phocoenidae; genus Neophocaena; species Neophocaena asiaeorientalis. Next base: position 2,688,759 of record NW_020172457.1, on the reverse strand, counting down.
GATTTAAAAAGGAAACTGAAGTCTGAATGACTGATACCAAGAAGGAAACAGTGGCATGATCAGACACAGCCAATACTCAGGTGTTTATTGAGTACTGTCCTGGGAGCCTTGGTGAGCATGGTTGGTGTTTTAAGAATCTTGTAGTCTGATGGGGGCACGAGCAACTTGAAAGGTCAACCCAAATGGAGGACAGCATATGTTGGTGTCAGATGAGTACTACTGCTATTCAGAGTGGGGAATCTCAGGTCTCAGGCCCCAACCCAGACCGACTGTATTGGTTTTCTATGGCTGCCTTACAAATTACCACAAACTTAGTGATGTGAAGCAGCACACACATTTATTATCTGCCGGTTTCTGTGCGTCAGCAGTCCTGGCAGCTTAGCTGGCTACTCTGTCAGAGTGTCTTACCAGGCTGCAGTCAAGGGGTCGGCCAGGGCTGGGTTTACCTCAGAGGATCCATGGGAAAGAGGTTGCTT
>NW_020172457.1:2632144-2688258 GCF_003031525.2 Neophocaena asiaeorientalis asiaeorientalis | reverse complement strand
GTGCAGGAGACATTTCTAAATTTATATGATAAATTCCTCTCTTATTTGTTTAAGATATTTTGAGTTGTTTTCTGTTACTTTCAGCTAGAGAGCTGAAATGAGAGCCCAATAAGTATGGTACTTAAACATTTTTTTAAAAATTCCTTAACTACTCCTTTTTCTCCCCTCATGTCTATATAGTTCATTTTCAAAGGCCAATTATATTCCTTAATTTATTGAATAGTCATTGAATATTTTTTTCAGGATACCTTAGATATGTGAGATGAAGAAATATGATCGTTGCCTTCAGTCAGTTTTTAATTTACTGATGGAGATGGACATGTAAATATTAGGCAGAAGTAAGAAATAAGTACTATGTGCAGCTTACATGAGGTGATCTTTACCTTTCGCTTGATAGCCTTACTTAAGGCCATTTTAAAAATTCATGTTTTTGGAAGTAGCTGACTGAAGCTAAGGTCCTGACTCATGCTTCTGGACTTATCGTTTTTGCCTGTGCCTCTGAGCCCTGTAAGCAGGCCAGGCAGTCGGGCCACGTATGCCTTTCTTTATTAAATAAAGTAGGTGGCAGGAATTACAATGATGTATGCAAAACTGAAAGCAAGTCAAAACAGAAGCTCAGCTCTGAGGTCAAAAACAAAAACAACTTGGTGAAGTTATTTGCTCTCCTGAGATAACTAAGTCACCCTTACCTGGGGTGATCTGAATATTTCCTTATTTAAGGTTGGTCTTAGAGGTTCTGTGTTCTCTATAGTTTGCATTGTGTATAAAAGGGTGCTTATATAGTTTGTGTTACATACTAAAAAAAGATACTTAATATAAGAACTCTGTGTTCCCTATAGCTTACATTATGTAATAAAAAGGGTACTTATACAGCTTGCATTGCATAATAAAGAGGTTACCCAATGTAAGAGTTCTGTGTTGCTTATAGCTAGTATTGCATAATAAAATGGTGCTTAAATTAGATGGAAGCCAATGAAAGTATAGTTAAACTGCATTGGGCTGATTTTAGAACCGCATTTTCTTAACATGGAGGTTATATAGGTTGTATGTTTTACTGGCTTATGCAGTTCTTCAAAATGACCCAGTTCAGAATGACATTCAACTTAGAGAAAGATGATTAAAGTGTTCATTGGTGGAAAGTCCCTTGGGGACTTAGGAGCAATTAAAAAAAAACTAGGAATCTCATTCCTTATAATGATAGAAAAAAAAAATCTGTAGTTAGAAACAATTTTATAGAAATATGTGAAGCTTTATCTTACTAAAGAAATTGTGGGAAATGCTTACGTTTTTCAAAGAAAAGGAACTAATTAGTCTTATTTTGAAAATATCATTAGGGAGAGTAATAGAACAAATGGAATAACCCAAGGAGGAGCTAAATAATTTTCTTTAAAGTGAGAATTCTTCTAGAGATTAATTCTAAAGTTGTTCTGGAGACTTCATAATACAGAGGAGTGGAACCACAGGTAAAAACTAATACTGGCTTAGATATTCTATCTTATCTTTTTTTCTTGTTTTAGATAAGCCATCCGTAGTTTTCTTATATTATAGCACTCTTTATCCTACCTTTACATCATTTTGCTCATTTTGAAATTGTGTGTGTATGTGCACACGTGCATGTGTGCACTCATACATGTGTGTACATGTGTACACATTTGTATACATTTGTCAGTTTCTTCTCTGCTCGATATTAAGTTCATTGAAAATGAGAACCATGTGGTTACCTTATTTTCACTACGTACCTTGTACCTAGCACCGTCCTTGGACATAGTAGGCACTTAGTCATTACTGAATGAATGGATATTTCATATTTATTTGCATAACCCTGCACTCTGCAAGTATTACTCATACAGAGATATGCCAGAAATATTATAAGTAACATCATTTTTTGGCTCTTAGAATATTGTATATTTGACGTAAGGTTTAGCACTATGAATATAGTCAGTCAATACTCCATAAAAAATGTGATCAACTTGACTCTTATTTCTTATCTTCTGTCAGAGAGAAGCTAAACCTTAAAACAAGAAAAGAGAAGAATAAGGGAGGGATCAATAGGTGGGACATTTATCATCTTGAATCCATGACGTGGCAAATGACTACCAAAATTCTTGGGGAACGAAGCTTCTAGTAACTAGGTTGGCCAATGCACAGACAAGGTTAGGGGAGTTCTCACAGCTGCAAACTAAGTCAGTGGTGGCAGCAGTTCCGGTGTAGGAAGCCATGCTGTTTTTCCAAGGCCAGAGCTCAGGAGTGGGGCAACACACTGTCATGGTACCCTTTGCGGGAGGGGAACGTGCTCCATAGAGTCTAGTTATGGGTCTCTAGGGAGAAAAGCTTTGAAGATAGTGAGCTGAGCAGCCATGAAAGCTGCAGAGGATTGGGGGACATTGGTAGGGAGTTGCCCTTTTCCTGGAGGACAGGATTTAGTAGTTGGATTTAGTGTTGATTGTGCCCCTCCCCTGCCCCTTTCCCATACATGTTTTTTCTGTTTCTCGTAACGCTTTTCACACAGAATATATCACTGGTCAACATGCCTGCCCGGATAGTAGAGTTGTTAACTGAATTCAACCTTGGTTAAATCCACGTATACTTTAAAGTTGGTGACATCATGCCCCAGTTGGGGGTTATGTCTGTAACCGCCACAGAAGCAGTTCTGTGCGTTATGCCTGTAGACGGCTCTGAATCTGTCAAGGAAAGAGCAAGATAAATATTTCCTTATAAATATAAAAGGAAGAGTTAAACTCTTATTGTTTAGAAACGAAGCTGATAAGCATATTACATTCTCTGAGGCACCAGAAGTAAGCAAATTAATTACATGCAAATAACTGTTGCTTATGAAGTGTGGGATAATAATAGTATCTGTTTGGATGTTTATGGTAAATTTATTTACACGGCTCAATTTTCTGCTACTTTTCCTGTGGAAAACGAAAAATACTTGGTTCCTATTGCCTTTCTTTCAGAAATACTTTACAGAAATTGTGGAAACCGTTACTTTGACTTGCTATTATTGCCTTGCCAAAGGCAATTCTAAAGACAGTATTTGTGTACACATGGTGAAGAAAGAACTGTTAATTATTTCTGTTTCTTTCCTGCCATCATCAGCTTCCTTATGTAGTATAGAGGTTCTCATTATTGAATTGAATTATTGCACTCATGTCATTCAGTCCAGATTGACTTTCATGAACATTTTTGATGTCAGCTTCTTGGTAAACTTCAGAAGTTTCCTCTCTTAAAGCAACACAGGGAACTGAGCAGTTCATATTGGCAGTGTGGTCCATGGTGTGGGTCTCTGCCGTTTCTGCTAACGAGTGGTTGGGTTCGTTTTGAAAAGATGGCTCTAGACTCTGCCTAGTGTTCCACACACTCCAGAGAACTCCCTGCATCCCCCTGTGCCTCCCCGTGCTCCTGTCTGTGCGTGTTCCTTGAGATACATCAGAGGTGATGAGGGGAGCTCTTTCATTCTTTCAAGAAAATCAGTTCTTGTGGGTCATGAACTTGGATTGTGTATTGGATGCCTCATAAGCCAAGGAACATTTTGGTTGGGAAAAGGAGTAATTTGTTTTTCTAGCCAACTTTCCAGGCTAGGCTTATCCATGGAATGCCTCCCTCAATAGGATGAGTCTCCCCCCTACTATGTTACTATTTTGTTTGCTCTCTGTATGCTGAGTCTCAGGCATTTTGCTCACCTCTATGCATTTTCATCAACAACCCTGACATTTTGACATAATTGGAAACTATTATCTTACGGCATGCAAAACATTGTGGTTAATCACCTGCTGTTCACAAAACAGGAAGTAGAGTGGCAATGGACTTTTGCTTTAATTTTTGCGGGAGAAGGAATTTTAACATCTAATCAAAAGTGAAGACAGCATTTTGTATCTGGGATTAGTTTGTGTCAGTTACTCTTCAACCTCATTTTGCCATCTAGTGGTTACATGTGGGTTAGGGTGCAGGAGAACATGGGGGTGGCGTAGGAAGGTTGAACCACTGAACTCTGGAAATTAGGATCTTGCCTTAGGGGACTCTCTTGGCCAGTCCTCTCCATCGATTGCCATGGTAGAGCTTAGGGTTCAAAAGGCTGGTGGCCGAATATTTTCTTACTGTGTTTCTGGTGGGTGAGGGGTGAGGGCAGTACACACATACACACCGTGGGGATCCACTGTTGGGCTTTTCTTCCTTTCAGATTGAGATTCCCCGGTAGAGAAATTATACTACCTTTAATAATCCTGATTAAAAGAAAGAGAAAAATCAGTTGGTAGATTTTGAGGAGAGAATCGATTTCCTTATTACAGAAAAGGATGAGAGACTTAACCACCTTGTGTTTGCAAATTATTTGCTTTCAGTCTGTGATGCTTTCAAGAGTTTGAGAAATAGGGTATTTAACTTCTCAACTTATGACTGATAGGATCTTGGTGAAAGTGCTCCAGCCTAATGGAAGTTTAAAATGCAGTACTCAGAATTGCTGGATCATACTTGACAGTGATTTGTATGTCTACGGATTATTAAACCTCAGCATAGAGAATGTCCTAATTTAAAAATTTCCAATTTTAATTCCTTGGTCTGATGTGAGGAGCAGCTATCCCTTCTGTAGTCTTGTGTAGTAGAATGTAAATTTCTCAACCGCAGGTGAGTTTCTGGTCAGGGCCAACCAAACTGAGCTTTAGGGGGTTTCTCCCTCTGGGACTTCTCAGAGAATTACTAGCGTGTCGTTCACCCTTGACTTTGTTCTTCATTGACATCTAAATGCCATTTGTTATTCCAAGCAGCCATAGCCTGTGCCACGAACTGGAGTACATACCTTGGGAAGAAGGAACTCAGAACAAATGGTGCTCACTCTGTGCTAATATTTTATATTTATTATGTAGGCACTCATACGGTTCTTCTAAAAATCCCTGAAGCTTCTGTAGGTTTGCCTAAGTATGCATAAACTTAATGTTCAGAAATTTGCTGCTGTGGAAATTATAAATCAGGAAACTGATTTAATAGTTGTGGCTTTAAGACTTGTTTAACATAACTTCCAGGTTCCTTCAGCTACATTCTACATAAGTGTGTTTTCTTGTTACTCCACAGCCATCTTATTGGTGCTTGTTGTGTATATTTAGTTCTGAGTTGGGTTATACCAGGATTTAAAGTTAGTTTTGATAAACTTGCTTACAGTGAATATCTTCTTAATTTCTGTGTTTTCCTCCTCTTCACTAACCAAAAGTTACCTTATGAATGTTACACAGATGTGTGTATCTGAGAACCCTGACTTGATATGAGTCAAAAGCTGATTAAGGGGTATGGTAGAACTAGTGATGCCTTGGAAAGTCTGAAGAGGCAGGGAAAGTATGAACCAAGACAGAGACGACTTGGGAATGGGGATTGCGGTAATTAATAATATGGATTAAGAAAAACAGTGATGAAGGAGAAAGAAAGAGTATATTGATTTAGTTGGTGCAAGGGTACTGGAACAATGGAGTCTTAGAATATTAGAGAAAGAATTGATAGAAACATGACTTTTCATGTCTTTTAATCTACTTTAACAGTGTTTTGGCCTAGGACCTAAAATAATGACCAAGTGTAAAATTTACTTTGAAATCATAATCTGAATATTTAAAATATTTCACTAAGTATTTTTAAAGCAAATCTTCTAATTTCTATTTCAATAAGCCATTTTCCAAGTTTTGCTAAGGTAAATGATTTTATTAGATATTAAGCCCAATATGTTTTCCATAATTAAAAAAATTTTCCAGATTACAAAATTGAGATATATTTCACATCCCGTACAATTCATCATTTTGAAGTGTAAATTCAGTAATTTTTAGTATACTCATAAGGTTGTGTATCTGTTATCGATACCTAATTTCAGAACATTGTTCATCATCCCCAAAGGGAACTTGGTCATTGGCAGTAACCCACCATTAGTAGTCATTCCCATTCTTCCTTCTCCTCAGCTTTTGTCTACTTTCCATCTCTATGGATTCATCAATTTTGGACATTTCATATAAATGGAGTGGTATAATACGTGATCTTTTGTGGCTGACTTCTTTGACTTAGTGTCGTGTTTACAAGGTTCATGCCTGTTATATCATGTATCAACACTTCATACCTTTTGATTGCCTAATAGTATCCCGTTGTATGGTCGTTTGGTTTTTCCGTTCATTGGTTGATGGACATCTAGGTTGTTTCCACTTTTTAGCCGTTATGAATAATGCTGCTATGAACATTCATGTACATGGTTTTGCATGAAGATATATTTACAATTTCAGTATACCTAGGACTGGAAGTTTTGGGTCATATGGCAAGTCTATTTTTAACTTTTTGAGGAACTGCCGAACTGTTTTCCAGTTGGCTGCACAATTTTATATTCCCACTATATTGGTTATGTTATTTGAAATTAATTGACATACTGTTAAAAATAAGTTTATTGGGACTTCCCTGGTGGCACAGTGGTTAAGAATCCACCTGCCAATGCAGAGGACACGGGTTTGAGCCCTGGTCCGGGGAGATCCCACATGCCGTGAAGTAACTAAGCCTGTGTGCCACAGCTACTGAGCCCGCACGCCTAGAGCCCATGCACCGCAACAAGAGAAGCCACCACAATGAGAACCCACGCACCACAACGAAGAGTAGCCCCCGCTCGCTGCAACTAGAGAAAGCCTGCGCACAGCAACGAAGACCCAACGCAGCCAAAAATAAATAAATAAATTTATTAAATAAATAAAAAAAAAGCTTGTCTGTGCTTTGTTTCCTGCCCTTCTGCACATCATGTTTACTGGAATGAGTTATTACCTGAAGTTTTGAAAGGTAATAGAATTTTAGGGCTCGAGGGATTCTAATGGATTCATCTTCCCACTGAAATAGAAGGTTGCTGAGGTCAGGCATTTTGCTCACTGCTGTATCCACTCCTCCGAGGTCAGTGCTATAAAATACTAGGTGCTCAGTATGTTTCTGAATGAATGAATCTTTTCAAATACCTCTGTGTTTTAATGAGAAAAATGGTGCTCAGAGAAGTCAGGTGACTTCCGAAAGGTCACAGTCTTAACGGCAGAGCAATGGCTAGAATACTTTCCTCGCCAGTATCTTACCATCACAATTGTCTTGAATTCACAATTCTTCCTGAGTTTGCTGGTCCACTGCTGACCTGGTACAGCATTTTCTGACAGTTTTACAGCTTTGCTTTGGGGGTTTATTGACGTTTAGTGAGTGTTTTTTGTTCTTGTGAAGTCATTTACATGTTTGCTGCTGAGGCCAGCATTCATAAAAGGAGAAACATTTAAATAACTGCATTTTACCTAGGGAAGATAAATTATAGTTGCCCATCAATAAATAGATAACTTTCTTAGCTGCCAGGATTATTAGATTGTGGAAGACAATAAATTTGTCCCCTCCCTTGTGAGTCACTTGCCTTAAAACTTCACAACTAATTATCTGGAAGTGAGACAAGTTACTGCAGATTTGCAATCTAGTTACTAGTATTCCTTTCTTTCTTAATCGCCCTTGTGGATGGAAGAATCCATTTTATCAGTCTTTCCTCCATACTCTGCTCTTCCAGAGTAATATACGTATAAATTAAGTGTAGCTTAGCGTACGTAAGCGTAGATTAGCCCGTACTGGAAGCAATGCTCTTGGAGCCACATTTGCGTGTTAAGTGGGATTGTGTGCCCTAATGGATAGGCTTATAGACTGGACCCATAAGGAAGTCGAGAAACACTGTGCAAGGGCTGTAGGCTGTAGGTAGAAATCTAGGGCCTTTGAAGGCAAAAAATATCTATTACACCTCCTTTGACAAAGCCTTTATTTTATAAGGCCTTATGGGAAACAGTTGGTTCAATTACTTTAGTTACACCTCATTCCAGGAAACAGAATATCGAGACATTATTTGAAGGTATTGAGATTAACCCCTTTTTGAAACTTTTCATCAGCTGATTGATACCTGGTATCAGGTTTAGTAGGTTATTATGAATTTTGGTCATATTTGTCCAAATCTGTGGGACATACCATAGGGAGGGTCGTAAGGCTATTAAGGGCCTAATTGTATTTCTGATCTACTACATCCCTGTACTATTCCGAGTTAAGGGTAAGAAAATATAAAAGCATTTTCCTTCTTGCTAAGGTAAGAAATAAAGGATTTTTTTTTTTTTTTTTGTATTAGCATGGGGTGGTAGGTAAAAAGACCTAGGCTTTTGTTTAGAAGATTTATATTCAAATTTTGGTTCTATGGCTAACTAGTTGTGCAATCTTTAAATCACAGAACTTCACCAAGGCTAACTTTACTCATTTGTAAAATGTGGGTAATAATAATTCCTTACAACGTAGATTTGTATTTGTTGAGATACTCTGTGGAACACATAGTAGGCATTCAGTAGTTGTCCGTGGAATCTGAACCTGGGGTTCCTTGGATCACTTTAATAAAGTTTTGCTATATGCATACATAGGTGTACATATATACATACAGCACATGCATGCACACCCTCCTACCCCAGCTGTCTCCACCCCACATCTTGTTTCCAGTAGGATTTAACTGGTTAGGTGGTTGACAAGTTAACTCTTAAATGTATGTGGATAATCGGAGCCTTTAAAAATTATCTTCTCATGTTGTTTCCTGTAAAGACTTGTTCATAGCTGCTGTAAATCCATCAAGTGCTTTCCATTCTCTGCCAGTTTCTGTCAATACCACCACTACTACTTACGTTATCAAAATTGGAAATCTTCTCTGCCTTCTCTTTGCTTTGTGATTTTGCTGCCTAGCAGGCTATTTCTATGCAAAGTTAATACTGCATAAAAGGTAGTTGATGCTGATGTAAGGTGGACAATTTATTAGTCAGCAGATTACTGAGGTGCTAATAAAGCTTTTAATCATGTCCATTTATACTCAGAAATACAATATAATCCCAATTTTAAAGTTTTTTTTTCATGTTTAATTTTTACTTTCTAATAGTCCTCTAAATGCTAAGCTTATAAAATAAGGTCTCTTTTACCTAGATGGTGTAAGTGACAACACCTTTGTATTCCATTAAAAGCAGGATACCAGCAGGATACCAGGTGTGGGTAAACAAAAAAAATGTCTAGCGGCCTGAATCTGAGGATATGGTAGATTGGATTATTGTTCAGCAAGTATTCATCCCCAGCCCACTCCACCACCAAGCAGCCCTGCCTCTATGAGAGCAATATGCTTCCTGCTATCGTTGATATTGGGGTTAGACATGTGGCTTACCATGGGCAGTCCAACGTTCAGAGATATACCACTAGCAAAGGCTTGAACTGTGCTTGTGCATTTGGACTAGGTCTTTTGCTGAATCCCAGATAACCGGCATATATGTGAGCAAGCTTACTAAGTTTTGAGGTGGTTTGTTACTCAGTATTATTGTGGCAGTAGCTAACAGATACAAAGAGATGCTGATTTCTTTTAAAGGTTTTCTTTGGGCACTGATTTGGAAGCCTTAACTTTCCCTGTAGAATCAGAACGCTTTATTGTTTGATTGTACCTATTTTAATGCCATTTTTGTCTCTGTTCAGGATTAAAAGCTCAGTTAAAAGGAATGCTGACAATTCAGATCTGGAAGAAGGGCGCTGGTTGACCCTGGTTGTCTATGCAAACCTATCTATACTTGGAAGCTGTTTCTAGGAAAAGACAATGGCCAGTGGCTCCTTTCTTGTTGGTATTTCCTTAGTGGTTAAAAGGGCAGTGAATACACAAAGATAGTCTCTTTAATTATGGAAAGAACCTATTAAAATTCCATTTTGTCTTTAGAAGTAAACATATAAAGGAACCTGGAGGAGGCCTAACACCTCTTTAAAATAATGGTATTGGGCTAATTCTTTCACTGTGCCTCCAGGATCATTAGATGCCAATCCTACTGTGTAGGTTCATTTGCAAACAAAACTGATTAGAGAGGGCAGGCTATGTGCAGAAGACTTCCCTAAAGCAGAGTTTCAGACACCTGCCCGTTGTTTAAACCCATTACCCTCAGCAGTACTTGTATTTATTTTCCCTCTACCTAGAAAAAAAAATGGGGGGAAAAAAGATTGTTTATTTCAAAGGGTATTGGAACTCATCCTTCAAAAGAGAACACTGAAAAAGAGAGAAAAAAGGATATTGTGTAAAAAGCTCAGAAGGTTTTCAGAATTTCCCTTTCTTGCCTATTATAAACATGATCTTTCCCTTTGCTCTGAGCTCCCCCCTCTGGCATTCATGGTATATTTCTCTTTCTATTATTACAAACTTCAAAGCTCCCCCACCATGTCATTTTGCAAACCCTCTAGACTGTAAGTGATGGTTCCGGCTGCTTTTATTTCAGAGTTTGGCTGGGGTTGTGGATTAAGGAAGGCAGAGGAACTGCCTGGAACATTTATTAACTTTTAATTCAGTGAAGAAAAAACCGGAAACCCAATGCACCATTGATGTTGCTTCAAAGATGCTTTGAGCTTGTTTAACCATTTTTTAAGGCTTGTGTGCCAGGACTGAAATGAGGTGCCTTTTCACAGACCTCAGGATTCTGCTGTCATAATAGACAGATCCATATGGCTCTTTGTTTCTGCAATTAAAGCTTTATCCTTATTCTTTTTCTGCTTAAATGGCTATCTTTGTTCTGATGAAGACTGATCCCTTTATATTGTAAATAAACTCCTAACTACTGAATCGTATTTTCTTTAAAAAGAATGTTGGTAATGCCCAGTTTATTTAGCACTGTTTAGGAATCTGATTTTCAGTGTAGCTTAATTTTTCAGAAAACAAAATCTCATCCCTTTAAAGCACCAAAGATTGTATTTTAACTTTTTTTTTTTTTTTGCGGTGCGCAGGCCTCTCACTGTTGTGGCCTCTCCCATTGCGGAGCACAGGCTCCGGACGCGCAGGCTCAGCGGCCATGGCGCACGGGCCCAGCCGCTCCGCGGCATGTGGGATCTTCCCAGACCGGGGCACGAACCTGCGTCCCCTGCATCGGCAGGCGGACTCTCAACCACTGCGCCACCAGGGAAGCCCAACAATTTTAAACAGAAAATTTTGTATAATACATTTCTCAGATTGGGTCTGTAGGGGAGGAAAAAGTTTTCGTTTCCTTTAGGGTCCCTGGCTGGGTCCGAACATTAAACTGACAGAGACAGATTAATAGGAGAAAAACATCCAAATTTGTTTAAAGTTGTTTTTATGCAATAAGGGAACCCTCATAAGGAAATGAAGACTCATAGACATGGCAAAACTTATTTGCTTTCTAATATTAGGTTGAACAAAGAGAGGCCACTATGGAAAAATGACTCAACTACGTGAGAAGGCCAAAGGAAGATAAGAATTTCTTTTTCCCCCGGCCGCGCTGCATGGCTTATGGGATCTTATAGCCCTGACCAGGGATCAAACCCAGGCCCCAGCAGTGAAAGTGCTGAGTCCTAACCACTGGACAGCCAGGGAATTCCCGATAAGAATTATTTTAACACGGTCTGTTTGTATAGAATCCCTTGCGTCTCAACTTCTCGTCCTTCATGATAAGAATGCTACTTTGCTTCTGGTATAGAGAGGACGTCTTTCATATAGGAATTTCATCTCCTTTAAGAAAAAGAGGAAGATCCAAGTGTTTTTCTTATATTTGCTGTTTTTTAAATGCCTTTGACTCAAAAGAAGTTAATATGCCAGAGTGGCATATTTTGCTGTGACGTGCTCTGAACTCCTTCAGTCCCTTTTGTCACAAAATCCTGAACACATTGGGACTTTTTTTGATGATTGAAGGCCATGATTTTGAACCTGGTTAAGTGATGCTTCGTTTAAACTCTGCAGACCTGCCCCTTGTTGACTCTGTTGTGGTGTGTCAGTGGTCACCTTATCGCCTTTGGAGTCAGATGCGGTGTTGCCCCCAATTTGAATCAGACCCAGACTTCCATGTCTTTCTATCTCCTTGTCTGCTTTTCATGCCGTGTGTCCTTTTTTCCCTTGCTGTGTGGTTGTAGGTTATCATATCTAGCTGTTTATCGTGTCTCAGACAGGCTTCTCTTGCCTTCTGAGTTGCGCAACTACTGTGGTATAAACTGTAAAGGCAGGAAGCAAGGTGGTTAGAATTGTGTGTAGAATAAGTAAACAGCACTCTCTGGCATCAAGTGGCATTAAGTGGTTGAGTTCGTAACTTTGATTTTTGTAACATAGGTATATTTTGGCTGTGGATATGTCCCTTTTTCTTTCCTATTAAGTTCTCAGTGGTCTACGTTGCCAGATAAATTAGGTATTATTACGCTAACAATGGCATCACCAGTGACTGGTCAGAATGGCCATCATCAAAAAATCTGCAAACAATAAATGCTGGAAAGGATGTGGTGAAAAAGGAACCCTCCTGCACTGTTGGTGGGAATGTAAATTGATACAACCACTATGGAGAACAGTATGGAGGTTCCTTAAAAAACTAAAAAATAGAACTACCATATGACCCAATAATCCCACTACTGGATATATACCTTGAGAAAAGCATAATTCAAAAAGAGACGTGTACCCCTATGTTCATTGCAGCACTATTTACAGTAGCCGACGTGGAAGCAACCTAAGTGTCCATCGACATATGAATGGATAAAGAAGATGTGGCACATATATACAATGGAATATTACTCGGCCATAAACAGAAACAAAATTGAATTATTTGTAGTGAGGTGGATGGACCTAGAGTCTGTCATACAGAGTGAAGTAAGTCAGAAAGAGAAAAATAAATACCGTATGCTGACACATATATATGGAATCTAAAAAAAAAAAAAAAAGGTACTGATGAACCTAGTGGCAGGGCAGGATAAAGACACAGACGTAGAGAATGGACTTGAGGATCTGGGGTGGGGGGAGGGGAAGCTGGGGCGATGTGAGAGCAGCATCGACATATATACACTACCAAATGTAAAACAGTTAGCTAGTGGGAAGCAGCAGCATAGCACAGGGAGATCAGCTCGGTGCTTACAATGACCTAGAGGCATGGAATAGGGAGGCTCAAGAGGGAGGGGATTGGGGACATGTGTATGCATATGGCTGATTCACTTTGTTGTACAACAGAAACTAACACAGTATTGTGAAGCAATTGTACTCCAATAAAGATCTGTTAAAAAAAATGATACTTAAAACAGGTGATATATACACACACATACCACATCTTCCTTATCCATTCATCCATTGATGGACAGTTAGGTTGCCACGTTGTTCACAATAGCCAAGGTACGCAAGCTATGTCTTAATTTGTTCTTGTTGATCTTTTATTCCTAAGGGTAGCATAAGTGTTTGAATTATCTTAAGCAGTGTGTTTTCATGTGTTGTTAAAAGGAGACAGTTTATTCTTGACACTTGTTTTAAGAGGATGGTGCTCTCATATCAGCTTGATTGTTTTTGAAATTTTTTTTTTTTTTTTGCATCCAGACAAACTGGATATGAACTGGTCAAACCTAGAGTGGTCTGGGCCTTCCTTGTCCTTTTAACTCTCTCAACTGGCATGTCTGTACTTGCCCATCTATCCATCCTGAGTTTGGCCTTCTGATGAGAAGATCCCGAATTTGACTCTAACTGTCCTCTTTAGGCCAGCGCTACTGTTACGCATATAAATGATATTATTACCTTTGAGTCATTCTCCTTTACTCCTCATGTGGCATTAAGACTCATAAATGATGAAACACACTTTCCCCATAATCAAGACCAGTACCCTTTTCCTTTATCTCTTCTTTGTCTTTTTCTTCCCTGAGAGAAGGCAGTGTGGCCAATTAAAAAAATAAAAAGCCTAACATCATTCCAACCTTACAAGATAGTCTACCGGCCTAATCCTTCTTTACTAAGGCTGTAGAGGTCAGTTTTAGCAACCTGATAAGAAGACTAGGACTGACCTGTGAAGTAAACAGCCTTTGTATGTGAGTTCAGTGGCTTTCAGTTCTGTTTAATGTGTGTAGTTATTAACATGTACGACATGGAATGCACTATGCTGTACACAGAAAGCGACCCCACAGTGAAGTCTCCCTCCCCTTTTAATATAGCTTGTAGGAAATGCAGCAGGTAGTTCTTTTGGCTTATGTTTATAATTGAGATCTCTTCTTTTTAATTTAGTGTCAACCTCCTGAAAGCATATGCCTCTATGTAAATTTGCCTGTCTGCCCTGTCTGTAAATTGAAGATAAATTAATAAGTGGCTGGGGGTTGTGTTGGAATGTGTGTGTGAGGAGCTCCCATGAATCATTAAATTATATAATGATCATAATAAAGGTAGTTTTTAGGATTTCTGTTTATATTTGATTTCTCTTTAAACTTAGCATGTCCTCCAAATACATTAGAGGATTTCTTTTTAAAGAAAGTACTGAGAATGTTCGCTCAAATTTATGGTATCCGTTGTCCTTTTCTGGCTTTCATTTTGTGTTTCTCAAATCTATATTTATGTTACTAGAGTTTTTACGTTTTTATTCTGATTATGGTTGATGATTTAATTACCCACCAGATGTTCAAGTATTTTACCTTTTGCTATTATATTATTTCATACGTGAGAGAAAAATGAGCTATAACCTTTCTCTGTGGTAGAAGAAATGGAAAAGTTTGGTAGCACTCACTTTCTAGCTCTTTGAATGTACGCATGTTCAACTATCTGGTGGTCACTTGCTGTTTGCTGCAAACTTGGTGCTAATGTTGGATAGTGATGAAGAGTGTCTCTGGCCTCAAGGAGCTCACAATCTGTACGCGAGAAAAGGTCACTGATTTTTTTTTTTTTTTTTAATGCAGCAGGTTCTTATTAGTCATCAGTTTTATACACATCAGTGTATACGTGTCAATCCCAATCACCCAATTCATCACACCAACACCCCTACCCCCCAGCGACTTTCCCCCCTCTGTCCACGTTCTGGAGAGTTTTTGTCATAAATGGGTGTTGAATTTTGTCAAAAGCTTTTTCTGCACCTGTTGAGATGACCATACAGTTTTTATTCTTTAGTTTGTTAATACAGTGTATCACATTGATTGGTTTGAGTATATTGAAGAATACTTGCATCCCTGGGATAAACCCCACTTGATCATGGTGTTTGAT
Organism: Neophocaena asiaeorientalis asiaeorientalis; assembly: GCF_003031525.2. Lineage (NCBI taxonomy): Eukaryota > Metazoa > Chordata > Mammalia > Artiodactyla > Phocoenidae > Neophocaena > Neophocaena asiaeorientalis. The sequence goes on along the minus strand of NW_020172457.1, from coordinate 2,673,269 downwards.
CCTTTTAATGTAACGTTGGATTCTGTTTGCTAGCATTTTGTTGATGATTTTTGCATCTATATTCATCAGTGATATTGGTCTGTAATTTTCTTTTTTTGTAGTGTCCTTGTCTAGTTTTGGTATCAAGGTGGTGGTGGCCTCATAGAATGAGTTGGGAGTGTTCCTTCCTCTGAAATATTTTGGACGAGTTTGAGAAGGATGGGTATTAGCTCTTCTCTAAATGTTTGATAGAATTCACCTGTGAAGCCATCTGGTCCTGGACTTTCGCTTGTTGGAAGGTTTTTAATCACACTTTGAATTTTATTACTTGTGATTGGTGTGTTCATATTTTCTATTTCTTCCCTGTTCAGTCTTGGAAGGTTCTACGTTTTTAAGAATTTGTCCATTTCTTCCAGGTTGTCCATTTTATTGTCATAGAGTTGCTTTGTATTTCTGCAGTGTCTGTTATAACTTCTCCTTTTTCATTTCTAATTTTATTGATTTGAGTCCTCTCCCTCTTTTTCTTGATGAGTCTGGCTAATGGTTTATCAATTTTATTTATCTGCTCAAAGAACCAGCTTTTAGTTTTATTGATCTTTGCTATTGTTTTCTTTGTTTATATTTCATTTATTTCTGCTCTGATCTTTATGATTTCTTTCCTTCTGCTAACTTTGGGTTTTGTTTGTTCTTCTTTCTCTAGTTCCTTTAGGTGTAAGGTTAGATTGTTTATTTGAGATTTTTCTTGTTTCTTGAGGTAGGCTTGTATAGCTGTAAACTTCCCTCTTAGAACTGCTTTTCCTGCATCCCATAGGTTTTGGATCATCGTGTTTTCATCGTCATTTGTCTCGAGGTATTTTTTGATTTCCTCTTTGATTTCTTCAGTGATCTCTTGGTTATTTAGTAATGTATTGTTTAGCCTCCATGTGTTTGTGTTTTTTACATTTTTCCCCTGTAATTCATTTTTAATCTCATAGCATTGTGGTCTGAAAAGATGCTTGATATGATTTCAATTTTCTTAAATTTACTGAGGCTTGATTTGTGACCCAAGATGTGATCTATCCTGGAGAATGTTCTGTGCACACTTGAGAAGAAAGTGTAATCTGCTGTTTTTGGATGGAATGTCTTATAAATATCAATTAAATCTATCTGGTCTATTGTGTCATTGAAAGCTTCTGTTTCCTTATTTATTTTCTGTTTGGATGATCTGTCCATTGGTGTAAGTGAGGTGTTAAAGTCCCCCACTATTTGTTACTGTCAATTTCCTCTTTTAGAGCTGTTAGCAGTTTCATTATGTATTGAAGTGCTCCTATGTTGAGTGCATATATAATTGTTATATCTTCTTCTTGGATTGATCCCTTGATCATTATATAGTGTCCTTCCTTGTCTCTTGTAACATTCTTTATTTTAAAGTCTATTTTATCTTATATAAGTATTGCTATTCCAGCTTTCTTTTGATTTCCATTTGCATGGAATATCTTTTTCTATCCTCTCACTTTCAGTCTGTATCTAGGTCTGAAGTGGGTCTCTTGTAGACAACATATAGATGGGTCTTGTTTTTGTATCCATTCAGCAAGCCTGTGTCTTTTGGTTGGAGTGTTTAATCCATTCACGTTTAAGGTAATTATCAATATGTATGTTCCTATGACCATTTTGTTAATTGTTTTGGGTTTGTTTTTGTAGGTCCTTTTGTTCTCTTGTGTTTCCCACTTAGAGAAGTTCCTTTAGCAGTTGTTGTAGAGCTGGTTTGGTGGTGAATTCTCTCAGCTTTTGCTTGTCTGTAAAGCTCTTGATTTCTCCATCGAATCTGAATGAGATCCTGGCCCGGTAGAGTAATCTTGGTTGTCCGTTCTTCCCTCTCATCACTTTAAGTATATCGTGCCACTCCCTTCTGGCTTGTAGTGTTTCTGCTGAGAAATCAGCTGTTAACCTTATGGGAGTTCCCTTGTATGTTATTTGTCATTTTTCCCTTGTTGCTTTCAACAATTTTTCTTTGTCTTTAATTTTTGCCAAATTAATTACTGTGTGTCTTGGCGTGTTTCTCCTTGGGTTTATCCTGTATCAGACTCACTGCACTTCCTGGACTTGGGTGGCTATTTCCTTTCCCATGTTAGGGAAGTTTTCAACTGTAATTTCTTCACATATTTTCTTGGGTCTTTTCTCTCTCTCTTCTCCTTCTGGGACCCCTATAACGCAAATGTTGTTGCATTTAATGTTGTCCCAGTGGTCTCTTAGCCTGTCTTCATTTCTTTTCATTCTTTTTTCTTTATTCTTTTCTCCAATAGTGAATTCCACCATTCTGTCTTCCAGGTCACTTATCTGTTCTTTTGCGTCAGTTATTCCGCTATTGATTCATTCTAGTGTAGTTTTCATTTCAGTTATTGTATTGTTCATCTCTGTTTGTTTGTTCTGTAATTCTTGTAGGTCTTTGTTAAAGATTTCTTGCATCTTCTCTATCTTTGCCTCCATACTTTTTCCAAGGTCCTGGATCATCTTTGCTATCATTTTTCTGAATTCTTTTTCTGGAAGGTTTCGTATCTCCATTTAGTTGTTTTTCTGGGGTTTTATCATGTTCTTTCATCTGGTACATAGCCCTCTGCCTTTTCATCTTGTCTACCTTTCTGTGAATGTGGTTTTTGTTCCACAGGCTGCAGGATTGTATTTCTTCTTGCTTCTGCTGTCTGCCCTCTGGTGGATGAGGCTATCTCAGTGGCTTGTGCAAGTTTCCTGATTGGAGGGACTGGTGGTGGGTAGAGCAGACTGTTTCTCTGGTGGGCAGAGCTCGGTAAAACATTAATCTGCTTGACTGCTGATGGGTGGGGCTGGGTTCCCTCCCTGTTGGTTGTTTGGCCTGAGGCAACCCAACACTGGAGTCTACCTTGGCTCTTTGGTGGGGCTAATGACAGACTCTGGGAGGGCTCTCGCCACGGTGTACTTCCCAGAACTTCTGCTGCCGGTGTTCTTGTCCCCATGGTGAGCCACAGCCACCCCCTGCCTCTGCAGGAGACCCTCCAACACTAGCAGGTAGGTCTGGTTCAGTTTTCCCTGGGGTCACTGCTCCTTCCCCTGGACCTCGATGCACACACTACTTTGTGTGTGCCTTCCAAGTGTGGAGTCTTTGTTTTCCCTAGTCCTGTCGAAGTCCTGCAATCAAATCCCACTAGCCTTCAAAGTCTGATTCTCTTGGAATTCCTCCTCCTGTTGCCGGACCCCCAGGTTGCGAAGCCTGATACGGGGCTCAGAAACTTCACTCCAGTGTGTGGACTTCTGTGGTCTAAGTGTCCTCCAGTCTGTGAGTCCCCCACCCAGCAGGTATGGGATTTGACTTTACTGTGATTGTGCCCCTCCTACCGTCTCATTGTGGCTTCTCCTTTGTCTTTGGATGTGGGGTATCATTTTTGGTGAGTTCCAGGGTCTTCCTTTCGATGATTGTCCAGAAACTAGCTGTGATTCTGGTGTTCTCACAAGAGGGAGTGAGAGCACGTCCTTCTACTCTGCCATCTTGGTTCAGGCCCTAAGGTCACTGATTTTACCACTCACTTTTTCTTTCTCTCTCTCTCTTTGTCTCTCTTTTCCTTTCCTTCCTTTCCTTCCTTCCTTCCTTCCTTCCTTCCTTTCTTTCTTTCTTTCTTTCTTTCTTTCTTCTTTCTTTCTTTCTTTCTTTCTTTCTTCTTTCTTTCTTTCTTTCTTTCTTTCTTCTTTCTTTCTTTCTTTCTTTCTTTCTTCTTTCTTTCTTTCTTTCTTTCTTTCTTCTTTCTTTCTTTCTTTCTTTCTTTCTTCTTTCTTTCTTTCTTTCTTTCTTTCTTCTTTCTTTCTTTCTTTCTTTCTTTCTTCTTTCTTTCTTTCTTTCTTTCTTTCTTTCTCTCTCTCTCTCTCTCTCTCTTTCTTTCTATTTATTTTCAGTTTTCTTTTTTTCATTCAGTAGTCAGGACTTCCTCTGGCCACAGCTGGGAAATGTTCTCTCTGATTTTTTAAAATTAATTAATTAATTTACTTATTTATTTTGGACTGTGTTGGGTCTTCATTTCTGTGTGAGGGCTTTCTCTAGTTGTGGCAAGCGGGGGCCACTCTTTATCACGGCCTCTCTTGTTGCGGAGCACAGGCTCCAGATGCGCAGGCTCAGTAGTTGTGGCTCATAGGCTTAGTTGCTCCGTGGCATGTGGGATCCTCCCAGACCAGGGTTCGAACCCATGTCCCCTGCATTAGCAGGCAGACTCTCAACCACTGTGCCACCAGGGAAGTCCCCTATTTTCAGTTTTATTGACGTATTCATTAGCAGGCAGACTCTCAACCACTGTGCCACCGGGGAAGTCCCCTATTTTCAGTTTTATTGACGTATAATTGAAAGACAGCACTGTGTAAGTTTAAGGTGTGCAGCTTAATGATTTCACTTACATACATTATGAAATTCTCACAGTAAATTGAGTGAACATCCATCATCTCATATAGATAAAAAATTAAATAGAAAAAAATATTTTTCCTTGTGTTGATAACTCTTACGAGTTACACTCTCCTAACGACTTTCACGTATAACATAGAGCAGTGTTAATTATATTTATCATGTTGTACATTACATCCCTAGTACTTCTTTATCTTATATCGGGCAGTTTGTGCCTTTTGACCACCTTCATGCAGTTCCCCCTCCCCCCAACCCCCTGCCTCTGGTAACCACAAATCTGATCCCTTTTTCTATGAGTTTGTTTTTGAAGTATAATTGACCTCCAAAACTATGTTAGTTCCTGTTACACAACATACTGATTTGATACTCCTATACATTTCAAAATGCTCACCAGGACAAGTCTTGTTCCAGTATGTCACCATACAAGATTTTACATGGTGACTGACTGTATTCCCCACAACTTTACATTTCATACCTGTGACTCATTTACCACTAACATTTTCCATAATGTCTCTTTGTAACCATTTTAAGATTGATAGATATTTCATTATCTAATTTTTCCCCCTTTCACATCTTCTGTTTCACCATTTTTCTGTGATATTTCCATAATGATTGTAAATGACTTCTCAAGTGTGTAAGTGAATTCCCTTAAGAGGCTTAGTTTCCCATCATCCGGGCCTACTGATTGGTATGTGTTCAGTTTTGTCAAGTGTTCCCCATCTGCTTTTTGTCAGTCGCTATTTCTGCAAAGTCTTCATTCTCTTTAATTATACAAATATGTCTTCTTCATGTTTCTTGTCAAAGACAAATTAAAAAGAATCAGTTCAGTTTCTGAGCTAGTTTAGTCTTCAATAATTCCATACCCCTCTCCGTTTTTAGCAGCATTTTTCTTTTCCTCCTCTTTCCCCCCTTGATAATTTTTAAAGTTCGTCTTCTCATGTCTGGCTTATTTAAGTAGCATGAATGAATTTGCTACCTCCAACTCTCTTCCATAAGTTTTAGCTGACTGTAACAAGATACTTTTCACTTTTCCCCATAGTTAGTTCAGATCTGTCTTTGTCTGTAGATATTTGAAGAGTCATTTGTGAAACTACATAAGGTGTTTCTTGTTCATTATTGGTTTCCCCAAGAGGAATTTTAATCCTATGTGTGTTAATTATTTAATTATCCGAATGATGCCTCATACGGTACTCCTGGCCTCGTGCGCACTGATGGAATTAATCCTTCATCCCAGGGCTCCTCAGAGTTCCTGATTCTTTAATGTTTGTACATTTATATTTAAATGGTTCTTATATAACTATCTTTCCCTTGTTTTTCCTCCCATCGCCCAAGTTCTGTCTCTTCTTTCTCTAAAGACTGATTTTCTTTAGATTTAAATTTTTATTTTCTGTGATGTTTTCTCCTTTCTTTCCATTGCCTCCAGTGCAGGTCATTATTTTCTCTTACACTCTGGTTCTCAAATTTTAATGGACCTGAGGATCACCATGGATTGCTCCTTAAAAGTCCAGATTCCTGGGGCCCCAACCCAGGAATTCTAATTCATCTAACCTGTGAAGAGCCTAGATATCTTCATTTTTAACAGGCATCCAGGAGGTTCTGATGGCATGGTCCTCTGACTAGACTGCTGTGTACTACAGCTACCGCCTGCTAATTACCTTAAGTTCAACAGCCAGATTTTTCATCTCAGAACATTCTTCCAGAAATTAACTTATAAAATATCTACTATCTGCAAGGCACTGTGCTGGGCACTCAGAAGATCATAATAAGCAAAATGGACTTTGTCCTTGATCTTGCAATGCTTATAGTATATTGAATTGTTTTCTTCCTGTCTTCCTCATCTCAAAAACTTTCTTGATTTCCTCTTGTTTACATGTAACATTGAGTCAGTTTATCAGTATTTTTTGCTAAGGGGCTTATAGAACACAAGAGCAATAACTGGGAATCAGGAGATTGGGATTCTAGGTTTATTTTTGCTTCTGACTGTGTGTGTGTGTCTTATGAAAGGAGGTGGGTTGACTTAGCTCACTAATGTTCATTTCAGTCAGTGTTTGAATCTGTTGTGCCCCTGTGCCTTTAAGTTCTTATAGTCAAGTTTAGAGGAAATGTACCCTGTTTCATCAGTTCTAATATGTCATCATGTATAAGACCCCTCTCAATTTGAGCAGTGTTAAACTGTGAAATAATATGCATCATGCAACCAATGAGATACTGCTTATGTGTTTGTGTGTGTGTTTGTATTTATGAGGACAGTGATACTACATGAAACTGCCTTCAAACTCCTGACACATGATTAACTGGGACCAAGTATCCCTGGCCTGACACTCATGGATGTGTCAGGACTTATTAAAAGACAAAGTCTGTAACACAAAAGAAGCAAAGATGCAGTGGGAGTCTATCAGTCTCTCAGCCCAGTTGACTTCTCTTGTGTTTCCCCTGGATTTGCCTCCCTATTGAGTTGTGGAGTGTGTTTAGAGATTTCTAACTATAAAGTAATCAGGGTGACTGTAACTCAGTGGTCAAGTCTTGCATCTATCACTCAGTTCAGACAGCACAGAGAAACCAAACTCAGGTTAACACAACGCTTCTAGCGAGTTACACTCTCTTTATGTTTTCCTTTTAATTAAATGTGTTCATTTAAAAGCATTTTTAAAAGCACGTGTAGTGATCCAATAGAATAATCACTTACTGGCCACCCTGTCCCAGCCCCACAAACTTTAACTATTTCCGGGCTAGGGTCTTGTATAGGTCACATCAACTACCTCTTCGACTTTTCAAAAACTTATTGTAGTTCCTGGAAACTGCAAGGGCCATCTTATTTCTCTTCATGTTTTCACTGAGTCTTACTGTTCCTGGATGACATATTAACGGATACAGAGGAAAGTACTAGAATCAACTCTGTACTCTTATGAAGGCTCTCACTCTGTTATTCTCACCTTTAACTCTACCCCTGGCTGCCCATTCAATTCCCTCTTCCTTTCAAGCACATTTAGCCTTAGCATTAACTCCTCATGCTACATTTGGTCATCAGTATGCATCACTTGACTGTGGAGATATTTTAGTACTACTGGGAGATTCTGGTTAAAATCTTCCATTTCAAAAGTTGTAACTTTAGCAGCTAGTGGTAACTGCCAAATAAATGAGATGGACTCCGGGTACCAGGGGAGTTAAAGGGAAGGAGAGATCACTGAGTCATTGGAAGATGCTTCAAGCTAGAAGTGGTATTATGGATGAGTAAGCAAGTAAGATCTGGGAAGCGGTACCAGAGAAAGGTAGAGGCAGGAAAGTATGGGGTGTGTGTGTGGGAGGGACTGTACTGAATGGACTAGCACAGAGGCTGTGCATGTGTGAGACATGCATGTGAGGAAATCCTGTCCAGGTAGGTTGGGGCTGAATCATGGAGGGTCTAGAAATCCCAGCTAAGAATGTTCAGTTTTACATTTTATGGTGCAAGAGTTTTTAACATCTTAATGAGGCATTTATCACTCCCTGTAAGACCCCAGTCATTCTCTAAGGGATAGGGCTGGTGAATGGCACAGTGGGGCTCATTCTAACTAAAATCGTTAAGGCTTTGTGTGTGTGGTATGTGTGTCTGTGTAGGTATGTGCACGTATGCAAACACAATATACATACTAATAGATATTCTTGAGATGGGAGGCCCTGAACAGCCTGGAGGAGAGTACAGCACTGCTGGCAGAGTTCTCCTTTTGTTAGTAATCTTGGAAAGCTGTGAAGTGAAATCCCAACTACCTGGTCTTCCAGATCTCTTAATTTCTAGTGATCACCCTGCTGACAAGGCTTGCCATAAGCAGTGGGAAGCATTGGAGATCTTTATTTTGGTTTTCTTTTTGTGTGTGTGTGTTTTAAATGTTGGAATTGATATTATGAAATTGTTGTTAGAAAGGATGTGTGCTGGATGTAGTTTTCTGATGAGTTGGAGGGGATAGCTCAAGGCCCATTGAAAAGACCCTTTTGAAAGTCTAGTATGAGATGAGGAGGGACAGAATAAGGACAGTGAGAATAGAAAGAATGGAATACAGGGAGAATTTATCCACTTAGTAAACGTGTATTGAAATTTATTATACTTCAGAGTTTTCAAGTGGAAAAAGCTGGAATCTCTGCTTCCAGCAGCCCTCACTAGTGGGCAGTCAGACATGTAAATTGTGATAACACGATGCGTTTAACGATAGAACGGTGCTGAAGTGCTGTGGAAACAGAGGGGGGTTGCTCAGTCTCGTGGGGATGGGGAAGAGACTCAAGGGGAACTTAAAAGGAGTGGTATTTGAGCTTATTTATAAGCTGAAGGAGAGAAGCCTGTAGAGAAGGAGGGGTTGGTTTATGATCGAGGAGACAGAAGAGCAAACTAAATCGAGTGAAGTATGGAGGAGGTCGGGGTAAATGGATTTTGACTACAAGGAGAAGGCATCTGGGGGACTCGAAGATTGACCATACAGGGAGGAAAGGAGTAAATTAAAGTTGACCGAGGAATCAGTTTTGTGTAACTGAAAGAATGGTGGTACTGTTTGTAATAAAGAGAAGATGGATTTGTGCTAAGCCCATTTGAGTCTGAGGTGCTGACAGTCCAATAGGAAGCTTGTAGTGAAGCTTGATAAGGCAGTGGAAGATAAGGGTGAGCACCATTGATCAGAGGAGGTGGATAATGGTAATTAATCTGTCATATCAAGTGCATGTCTGTGGGAATGGGGGGCTTGTGAGAGGGCAGGTTGCTGTGAAAGCCATGGAGTGAGTTTTAAGTTCTTCCAGAGGTGATGCATTGTCCAGGATCCCAGGCATGGAATGATTGTGGAGGCTAGACCTGGTGCGGGAAATGTAAGTAGTGCTAGAAGCAGAAGGATGGCTTTCCAGGAAGTCCTAGCAGGAGAGGCCCAGTGCAAGGGGAAAGATGAACAGCAGACACACCGACCTCTTGGCAGACTCTCTCCTGTGTAGTGTAGAATGCGAGCTCATCGCTGGTTTCTTTACCAGAGAGCAGCGGGGTAGCCTTGGATGGAATCAGAACTCAGACCTGTAGGGATTCCCTGGTGGCGCAGTGGTTAAGAATCCACCTGCCAGTGCAGGAGCTGCCAATGCAGTGGACACGGGTTCAAGCCCTGGTCTGGGAAGATCCCACATGTCGCAGAGCAGCTAATAAGCCCGTGCACCACAACTACTGAGCCTGCACTCTAGAGCCCGAGTGCCACAACTGCTGAGCCCGTGAGCCACAACTACTGAAGCCCCCGTGCCTAGAGCCTGTGCTCTGCAACAAGAGAAGCCACCGCAATGAGAAGCCTGTGCACCGCAACAAAGAGTAGCCCCCGCTCTCTGCAGCTAGAGAAAGTCTGCGCGCAGCAATGAAGACCCCATGCAGCCAAAAATAAATAAGTTAAATAAATAAATTTATTTAAAAAAAAAAAGAAATGAGGCCTATGGGTAAGGACTTGGTCTGTGAAGTGCAGTTGCCCTAGAGTTTGTTGTCGCTTCATTCCAGGGATGGAAACTCAAGTACTAAAAACTTGTCTGTGTCCCTTCCCATGGTCAAGCACCAGCGTGCAGAATTCAGCAGATACTCGGATGAGTGCTTCTCTTTGCTGCTCTTCAGGTGCAGCTGCCTGCCTGTGGGCTTGCCCTCTGTTGGGGGATGTCCGTGGGTGGTAACAGTGACCTTTAGGAAAAGTTTCCCTGTCTTGTTGGCTGTGATGACGGGCCAGAACCAAGCATAGTACCTAAGGGCCCTGGGGCTTCATCCCTGTCTCTCAAAATTGTATTCCCAGAAAGGTCAGCTGGAAAATGCCCCCTCAGAGTGGAAGGTGGTTAAGTGAGATGTTGTCTTCCGTGCACAGAAAGCAAACAAGAAACCCCTGCAATAAGGATGGTGCCCAGACAGCAAAAGCTTGGGGTGGAGTGTTTCCCTTATGTTGGCCCTTGTGCCAGGACTGGTGACAAATGATAGACCACAGGAGCCGTGTGGTTCAGGGAATTTTGATCACGTTCTGTTCTCTTGATCCCAGGAGACTTGGGTGTACTGATATCCTGGCCAAAAAGGTATGCTGAGAACCAGGTCCGCATCAGAGTGGGGTGTATTTCACTCACTAACTGTGGTTGGCCAAGGGTTCAAGCTGAACACTGTCTTCAGGGAGAGCTAAGTTACAGAGTCAAGCTGGCTGACCAAGGGACTTTTTACTCCGAAGGTGCAAGGATGATTCTGGATGAGAGCCAGTGTGATAGGCTCCAAGAGACCAGAAAAGGAAGGATCAGAGTAGAGAGTAGCAATTAGTCTGAATAAGTTTTTTGCACCAAAGTATCTTTATATAGGGGTACATGGGGGTCTCAGGTGTGAAAAAAGGAACTCTTTAAGAGAGCCTGACCATCTGTGAGTAGTTTATTCCCTTTTACTAACCTTCTTGAATCTTTCTCCTTCTATTTGCCTCTATTTAGGCATAGTTAGTTGGAGAGTCATATTTACTGAGGACTGACTTTATTCAGAAAATGTTTTAGTGTTGGGACCATGGCAGTGAACAACATAGCTGTTGGGACAGAGAAGAGTTCCTTCTTCCATGGAGCTTACATCCTAGAGGGGGGTTGGAGGCAGTAAACTCATATATACATAGGTACATACGAACGATGATTTCCTTCCTGATGTGCTCCTATGAAAAAGAAGCATTAAGGAAGGGACCAGTGCTGTAGAGTGTGATTTGTTCTGGAGGTGTCTTCTTCAAGCTAGGGTTGTCAGCAAGCTCTCTTTGAAGAGATGGCATCTGAGTTCAGTCCTGAATGATGAGAAGGAGCCAGCCACATTGAGACTGGGGAAAGGGAGAGGAGAGTTAGGGCTTTATTGGGCCATATTGTTTGTGGTGCCTGTGAGACATGAGATACAGAGCTAGCAGGTGGGCATATGCTTCTGGGTGTTCAGGGAAGAGATCTGGGCTGAGAGATTGTATTTTAAAGTTATAGGACTGGGTGAGATCTGTTCACACTTTTGTGGGGCTCTTTTTAATCATGTATATTTGCCTAGAGATAAACTATGTGCATATAGAATTCTTATTTTAAATAGGACACTTTTTTTAAAAAATTAGGCAGAACTTTGGGGGCATGAATATGATTTTGTATGTGCATATTTTTTTTCCATATTTCTGGATTATATGTATAGTGATTGCTAAGTTCCTTCTACCATGTACTTGATTCTAGGAGACAGCATTTCTCAAAGTTTTCAACTTCTGACAAATTGAAATTTTTCTAAACTCATTACAGAATCTACTCAACTGTGCATATGCAGTCATAGGTTTCTGGTCTTCAGATTTATTAAGAGTCCCTGAAATCACCCTCTTAGTAAATATTATATTTGTAAAAGGATTGCTGAAACACGTGGAAAGTGCTTTACAGCTAACACACATCCGGCGTTCTGAAACTCCTTACAATTGTGTCGAGTAAGGCTTTGGAATACAAGGTGACTTGTACAGGGCAACACAACTGAAAAATTTTAAGGGCAGCCATAGAATCCACGGCTTTAATGTCTGTGCCTGGGCTCTTTCTGCTGCCTCAGTGGTTCTCAGCCTTGCCTGCACATTAGAATCATCTTAAGGAGTTAAAACAAAACAAAACCCACTATGCCCAGGCTCTGTACTGGAGGCCTGGACAGTGATTGTTTTTTAACACTACCCAGGGAATTCTACTATGAGGCTATCGTTGTGAGCCGCTGGCCTGTACCAACTGCCTTCCCAGGAGCTGTGTTGACATCAGATGTATTGTCTCTTTAACTCTAAGAGATTACTGAGTCGACCGGGACACTTTGTAGCGATATTGGTAAGGAAGGCCTCTCTTTTCTTTCCATTAAAGTCTCAGCTAGAGCCCTTACTCTTACTCTGTTTTCCGTCTCTGTGAGTTTGAAGGCATCACACATTCTGTTTCTTTGGCATCGGCATTCTCTCTGCAGGTACATGAGACCAGTGAAGCTGGACCAACTCTTTTCTTCTCTCAGCCCAGTATAATCACAATCCAAGACTGTCAGTACAACTGTCTTCTCATTTAAAAGGGGACTTTGTCCAGATTTTAGGATTGAGAGATAGGCTTTTGTAATTTTTGCTCCATTCTTCGTGTTGTAAAATTCTCTCTGGTGATTTGTGTCTTGAATGGTTACTCCCAGCTTTTAAAGCAGGTTTGTCTGTGAAATGAAGATGGCTTCCTCTCTCATGTGCTCACTGTTAACTAGTGACTAGATGCCAGTTTCTTGCTTGACCAGATTAGTGCTACTAACCTGGTATTAACCTGGTCGCACCAGCCAGTATACTCACTGAGCCCTATACTCGCCGTCATAAATACAGAGATTGAGATTAAACATTAGAAATTCTTCGTGATTGGGCAAAGTAATTTTATGTCTGTTGAATAATAAAAATAAAATTGGAGCTTAGGTTTTGTTCATATTTGTCTTTCTAAAATTTTACTCTTTCTGTGTTCTGAGAAAATATCAAAACGGATCCATCCTCACAGATAATGTCAGAAGCCATGGACTAGATCTCTGAACCCAGCAGGAACTGAGAAGACTAAGGACCACCCCTACTTTTTTCACATGAATAGTGATAATATACTTGATTTGGGACTAATTTTGAGGGTGTAGAGTGACAAACCGTCAAGTGGTAAACTTCAAGCTTTGGCAGTGGGAATCAGCCTACAACTCAGCCTCAACTCATAAATTTCTAAACCTGTTTCTGACACTTTATTTGCCATCTGCCCTCCTTAGGCTGCAGTTACATTTCCATATGTTTATTTATCCCTTTGAAAACACAGAGACATTCTGGTAGGTTTAATGTTGGATTTTTAACCACGAGTCAAGTACTAAAGGGGAAAAATCATTTTCATTTTGCTTTGGTAGCTTATGTTTCCATTTTTAAGTGAGTCTGGCCAGGTCCACCCAGCATTTCATCATTTCTTGGGTTCAGATGTATTTTGACTCTGCACTGTTATGTTCTAGAAGATATATCATTTTCTAAAGCATATTGAGGCATGAAAACATCAGTGTTGATCCTTTTTCACTACACATTGTTTTAGGCAATCAAGGACTTTTGCTTGCTTTTCTCCCTACTAGGATATATAGATCTTACAGACGAGAAAGGAAGGTTGGTTCACTCTCTGTGATTTCCGCAGAGTCCACCAGGACTCCCCTCTTTTCTCTTATACTATTATTTCCTTTTGTAAGAATAAGGCATGACCATTATAGAAAATTTGGGAAATTCATAAAAATAGAAGAAGGAAAGTTAACTTTTCCATGTTCCCAGCACCTAGAAATAACTGTTCTTACATTTTAGTGGACCTTCTTCTCCAAATGTTTGCTTCATTAAAAATCACAAAATTGGCTTCCCTGGTGGTGCAGTGGTTAAGAATCTGCCTGCCAATGCAGGGGACATGAGTTCAAGCCCTGGTCCAGGAAGATTGCACATGCCATGGATTGAGGTGATTCATCTACAAGCAACCACCAGCAACTAGGAAGTGGCAAGGAAGGATCCTCCTCCAGAACCTTCAGAAAGAGCATGGCCTACCAACACCTTGATTTCAAACTTCTGGCCTCCAGAACTGTGAGAGAATAATTACTGTTGTTTTAAGCCACCATATTTGGGTAGTTTGTTACTGCTACCCTAAGAAACTAATACACTCCCGAGAACAGTGGTGCCTTATTTTCTGAACTCTCACAGGTTATGTCTTCTGAGCTTTCTTAAACGTGAGAAAAAATTATTCTGGCATGCACTTTTCCCTTAAAAATCTGTAGACATTGTTCCATAGTCTTCTCTGTCATGTAGTGTTGCAGAAGGTATAAAGCTATCCTGATTTTTGTTCTTTTTGTAAGTTCTTAGTTCTACCTATTTTTTACTTTTTATTTGCCTCACAAATTAGGTCTATCTAGAAAAAGGTCATTTCATTGCTCACCCTCCCCCAAATGTGGTAAACTCTTGTTTTACTCATGGTATTTTTTTCCCCCAAAACAAGAAAATATACTTCAGGGTGTGTGTGTGTGCATGTGTGTGTGAGTGTGGGTGTACACATATATCTTTTTAAAAAAAAGTTTCTAAATTCATGGATTAAAACCTTGTTCTCAAATCTCCATATCATCTGTTCTCAACCTTTTCCACCTTTGTTGTTGTTTTCCCCTCTACATTTGGAAGTACTTCTCAAGTTTGTTTTTTATACCTCTGGTTGTACTTGATGGAATATCACTGATTACCTTTGTCCTTTTATTATAGCTCTCTCTTCTGCTATGATGTTTTATTTTCTTTGTAGTTTTTCTCATCTTTCCTTTGTTTTTATTTTATCCTGGTGTCTTTTCAGCCTTTTTTCTCTTTAATGATTTCTTTTACTATTGCAAGAGGCCATGTGTTCTTCTTACATGCTACTTGAAGATACCAGAATTTATTGAAACTTTCTTGTTTCTCGTTTCTTGAACTGTATCTCTTCCTCACTTTTTCTTTTTCCTGTTTACTCATTCTCAAATGAGAGGAAGTTCCTCTAGACCCAATTTTTGCTGACTGTTCCAATATGAAGACTCTGCTTCTTAACCTATTACTAAAACATGTGGGTACTAATGAAATCATTTTCTGAGTTTTATTGCTAGAAGTCAATTTCATGTTTATGTCTGCCAACTCAGTTCCTAGTTTTCATATAATGCAAATCTATTTCCTTGAGATGGAATCTTCATCCTCCATTACTACCTGACTCCCTGGTACATAGAAAATAGACGACACATCGTCATAAACATAAAGGCATCTTCCATGATTATTTTTGTCTTTATCTACAGCCTTTTACATAAGAAGATTCTATTTGTCAGAGCTCCATTGCCAGTCTTGTTCTACTTTGTAGCATATTGATGAATTTGAAGTGCTGTTTCCAGTGGATATCGGATAAGAAGGTGTCAGGTGGTAAGCAGGAGGGCTAGCTGCCTCTCAAGCCAGCATCTATGTAATAGTGAATGGTTGCCCAGTTTTGTTTGGTTTGGAGAGTACAGACAGTGGGAGAGTGGGAAGGGTTTTCTGTACCTGTTTCCATGTGAGCAGACTCAATTTCCTTCCATTGGTGCAGCAGTTACTATTAAGTTTAAACCAAAAAGGTGTAGGTTTTAATCCCTATTCCATCAACCTGTATTTAGTGGAAATTCTTTAAAGATTCTGGTAGTAGTTGTGTGTGGGTTCAGAGTTTTGGCATTGTGAGTTGTTTTTTGTCTTCTTTGCACTCATAGGTATTTTAACGAGTATGTGGGAGAGATTGTGTGGGGTACTACTGGCCAAATACCATCTTTACATTTTAACTTGAAAGTGTGATGTTGGTTTGTCATTTCTACTTATAGATTTCCTGTTGAATTGTAACTTAGGGCAAGATCATCTTTTAATCTTACTTTCTTTGGCTTTAAGTGGGATTTTAAATGTCTATTTTAAACACAGATTAATATAACTATTAATTTAGGTATTTTACTAATATTTTATTTATTAATATATTTTTCTTGCATTCTTGACCAAATGAATTTTTCTTTCATTCATTTGATAGACTAATAGTATTAAAAAATTTCACTTTTTTCCCCTATTTGTATATCTCCAAGCATATATTATTTAAAAACTTTGAGTCAGACGAAGAGTTAAAGGGGTTTATTTATGGATTTGAGATGGTGGCTGCCCATCAGTGAACTGCCATGCTAAGGAGAGAATGTGAAATGGAACACCAATTCCGACCTTTTTTGAGTAAGGTCTCCAGCATGCTGCTAGCTTACAGTGTGTTGATCAGTTAGACCTGCTCAGCCCATACCTGACTGATATGGTGAAAAGAGGTCAATGATTTTGTGTCAAGAAGACAGCTGTATACTGGGATGATTCCAGAATGACCTGTTGTCTAACTTTTTAAGAATTTTTTTCAAATGTGATAAAAACACATAACATAAAATTTACCACCTTAACCATTTTTAAGTGTACAACTCAGTAGTGTTAAGTATATTCACATTATTGTGTTGCCTTTAAACGTTTTTCTCCTACTACTGAGAAGACGTGAAGCTCTAATATTCAGTCCAGTGCACTGTGATTTGTTGAACAGCCCAGCTTTTCACATGAAAGAAACAGCTGCAGACAGAATAAAATGAAATAAAGAAGAAAAGCAGTGAGGAGGGAAGAGGGATAAAGCTTAGATGAGAAATAGTCCCTATATGGGCTTCCCTTGTGGCACAGTGGTTGGGAGTCCGCCTACCAAGGCAGGGGACATGGGTTTGAGCCCTGGTCCAGGAAGATCCCACATGCTGCGGAGCAACTAAGCCTGTGCGCCACAACTACAGAGCCTGTGCTCTAGAGTCCGAGAGCTGCAACTACTGAGCCTGAGAGCCACAACTACTGAAGCCCACGCTCCTAGAGCCCGTGCTCCACAACGAGAGAAACCACCGCAATGAGAGGCCCACACACCGCAAAGAAGAGTAGCCCCCGCTCGCAGCAACTAGAGAAAGCCCGCGCGCAGCAACAAAGACCCAATGCAGTCAAAAATAAATAAATAAATTTAAAATTAAAAAAAAAAAGTCCCTATAGCAGCAGTATTAGTGAATATTTCATTTCCTTTATCTAAAGCATTAAGAAGTTTAAGATTAGGGAAAAAAGAAAAGTACCTTAAATGTGTACATCTATTGTAAAACAACTTGTTGATAACTATTTTTAAAGACATAATTATTATAGATATGTTAAAATGTGAGAAAATCTGTATTATAGAATCTAAGAAATACAGGGAAGTGTTACGTATGGTGATGAGAAGCAGTACATGTTGTGTCTGAACGGAAAGCTGGTGACCAAAGAGGCAGAACAGTGGCACATCCCAGGCGTAGAGAGGGGCCAAGAGTCATCTTGCCAACCTCAACCACCGCCTTCTTCATACTCCACTCAACCTTCAGCTTTCTGCCCATCACATATGTCCAGAGGAGCTAATGCTCGTTGATTCTAGATAAGAGGGGTTTTTCCCCCTATAAAATTTATTTTCAAGTGGGTTGCTTTGATTCCCCACCATTAAGGGCTGTTGATAGCAGCTGACAGTCTAACAAATGCAGACTGTGGAAACATGTTCTTAGCAATAATGACAGAATAGCCAACAAAACATTACATATGTGAGGTGCTAACCTTTGTGTTTACTCTGAGCAAATGAGTGATATATGGACACTTTGAAATATATGTCAGTTAAAAATTCTGTCACGTGAGCTTAGTTCAATTCTCTAGTCCATTTTCTGTTTCTTTCTATGTGAAAAGTACCTTATAATGGCATCACTGATTGTTTATCAATTTCCTTTCCATTATGTAAACTCCATGTGTGTCTACCCTCTGTCAGCCTGTGAGTTTATCATGACACATATACATGGAATGGATCTTTTCTGGGAGGAGAATAAACCATAAATATGAACGAGGCTTTAAAAGAGCCTAACATAAATCACTAAGAAAAATCTGTGGTAGGCTGTGAGAGTATAAAAATCACTGTGAATTATAAATAAGACAGCAGGGTTATAGAAATCATTTTATATGAAAGAAGATATATTTCTTCTTACAATAGTACTCAATGGTTTTAATAACATTGGTTGACCAGATTCATTGTGGAATATAGTAGAAAGTTCCACAGTAAAAATTCTGGGTGATAATTGATAGCATGGAACACTGATGCTACTTATGGTATTGGAATTGCATTTACTTTATGTTGTTTTCAAGGTATTGTCAAAAGAAATCTTTCCCTTTTCTCTTTACATTTGCTCTTAGAAAATAACGTATAGATTTGTAATCCTTTAAAAATCTGTATTGAAAATTTCAAGCTTGATTTTTTCACATAATTAAAAAGTTATTTATCTGAAATTAGTGATTAACTTTTGGGTTACTTATTAATGAAGTATCCAGAGAACCTCCTTAATTTTTTTCCTATCTAACAAAATTTTCTAAGGAAAATTTATCATAAACATATAAGTAATTTTTAAAACATGCTTTAAAGAGAATATATACTAAAAGCATCATCTCTTGGTAATTAGCTGTTTTAGCAAAGAGGGTATATTTTGCTTTAAGAAGTTTTCTTTACAGTATCTAATTCTTATACAGTTAAGAGTTGTATGTTAAATGTACAACTTTATTTTGAAAGCAGGATGATTTCCTTTCTACGTAAAAAGTGCTTTATTCGTGTCATTTGAATTGAGCAACCTCTATAGATAATGCAGGAGATAAAGAAAAAGTATAACACAATGTTTGTTCTTAGATTGCATCCTAGTTGAGATCAAACTAATGTTATTATTATTTTTTTTAAAGGAAACACACTCTCCTTATGACTTTTGAGTGATTTGTTCTCCTGTTTATTTATTTATTTATGGCTGTGTTGGGTCTTCGTTTCTGTGCGAGGGCTTTCTCTAGTTGCGGCAAGTGGGGGCCACTCTTCATCTCAGTGCGCAGGCCTCTCACTATCGCGGCCTCTCTTGTTGCAGAGCACAGGCTCCAGACGCGCAGGCTCAGCAGTTGTGTTGCTCCGCGGCATGTGGGATCTTCCCAGACCAGGGCTCTAACCCGTGTCCCCTGCATTGGCAGGCAGATTCTCAACCACTGCGCCACCAGGGAAGCCCCTAATGTTACTTTTAACAGCACTGACATTTCAAGACAATATATGATTAAGTTCTAAATTGTGTGGTTCAGGCTGCTTTTAAATGTCAATCTTAAAGAAAACTAGAGACAGGCTACTATTACTTTTTTAGCCCTGTTCACACATAACTGGACTGAAAACATTCTAAATATTCAGTTTCCAATAGATAAGGAGGTGTTTTCCTTAATTCATTTCTAAAAGGAAATTTCTTCTGTGCTAAAACAGCCCCTTGTTTTTATGTTTTGTATTACGTTTTTAATTATTTCTCCAAAACTACCTTTATTCCTTAAGAAGGTTTGCTTTGGTTCGTTTAGGCTGAAGGTTATGAAATACCAAACTCCTTCCCTGCTAAGAATAGAGCATATTTCTAAGGTGGCAATATGTGATTATTATTTAATAGAATTTTTATCTTGGCAACTTTCAGCTCATCTATGACAAAGCTTAGGAATACCACCATCTAGATTCATATCATTGATTTTTAGTTCAAGTATTGTTGACACATGAGACAAAATAATAAACTTTATTTCCTAAAGTTGTTACCTGTAGAACCTTTTTATTATGGAGAGTTTTAGGTTTTTTTGAAAGCTCTTTCACAGTTGATGATTCTGAAAATTCAAGTGGTAGATGTATCTGTGAACCAGTACTGATAGATAAGGCTGAGCTGGTGACTGTCTGGACAGGAAAGTGCTGACTGCACCTTTAAAACTGCATGTATGGCAGGGAGAGCTTCAAGATGGTGGAAGAGTAAGACGTGGAGATCACCTTCCTCCCCACAAATACATCAGAAATACATCTACATGTGGAACAACTCCTACAGAACACCTACTGAACACTGGCAGAAGACCTCAGACCTCCCAAAAGGCAAGAAACTCCCGATGTACCTGGGTAGGGCAAAAGAAAAAAAAAACAGATACAAAAGAATAAGGACAGGACCTGCACCAGTGGGAGGGAGCTGTGAAGGAGGAAAGGTTTCCACATATGAGGAAGGCCCTTCACTGGTGGAGACTGGGGGTGGGTAGGTGGGAAGCATTGGAGCCATGGAGGAGAGCACAGAAACAGGGGTGCGGAGGGCAAAGGAGAGAGATTACCACACAGAGGATCGGTGCCGACCAGCACTCACCAGCCCGAGAGGCTTGTCTGCTCACCGCCAGGAAGGGTGGGGCCAGGAGCTGAGGCTCAGGCTTCGGTCAGATTGCGGGGAGAGGACTGGCAGCGTGAACACAGCCTGAAAGGTTTAGTGCACCACGGCTAGCTGGGAGGGAGTCTGGGAAAAGGTCTGGAGCTCCTGAAGAGGCAACAGACTTTTTCTTGCCTCTTTGTTTCCTGGTGCGCGAGGAGAGGGGATTCAGAGCGCTGCTTAAAGGAGCTCCAGAGATGGATGCGTAAATCTTGGAAATATAATGGAGAAAATACAAAGAAAGTTTAACAAGGACCTAGAAGAACTAAAGAGCAAACAAACAATGATGAACAACACAATAAATGCAATTAAAAATTCTCTGGAAGGAATCAATAGCAGAATAACGGAGGCAGAAGAACAGATAAGTGACTTGGAAGATAAAATAGTGGAAATAACTTTATTCTGCTACAGAGCAGAATAAAGAAAAAAGAATGAAAAGAATT
This sequence comes from Neophocaena asiaeorientalis asiaeorientalis, assembly GCF_003031525.2. Lineage (NCBI taxonomy): Eukaryota > Metazoa > Chordata > Mammalia > Artiodactyla > Phocoenidae > Neophocaena > Neophocaena asiaeorientalis. The sequence goes on along the minus strand of NW_020172457.1, from coordinate 2,652,676 downwards.
GAGGACAGTCTCAGAGACCTCTGGGACAACATTAAACGCACCAACATTCAAATTATAGGGGTCCCAGAAGAAGAAGAGAAAAAGAAGGGGACTGAGAAAATATATGAAGAGATTATAGCTGAAAACTTCCCTAGTATGGGAAAGGAAATAGTTAATCAAGTCCAGGAAGCACAGAGAGTCCCATACAGGATAAATCCAAGGAGAAACACGCCAAGACACATATTAATCAAACTTTCAAAAATTAAATACAGAGAAAGCATATTAAAAGCAGCAAGGGAAAAACAACAAATATAGTGCTCATGGAACATCCTCCAGGATAAATCATATCTTGGGTCACAAATCAAGCCTCGGTAAATTTAGGAAAATTCACATCGTATCAAGTATCTATTCTGATCACAATGCTATAAGACTAGATATCAATTACAGGAAAAATTCTGTCAGAAATACAAACACATGGAGGCTAAACAACACACTACTTAATAACCAAGAGATCACTGAAGAAATCAAAGAGGAAATCAAAACATATTATCAACATTTTGAAAGTGCCTCTACTCCCCAAAGCAATCTACAGATTCAATGCAATCCCTGTCAAACTACCACTGGCATTTTTCACAGAACTAGAACAAAAAATTTCACAATGTATATGGAAACACAAAAGACCCCGAATAGCCAAAGAAATCTTGAGAAAGAAAAACGGAGCTGGAGGAATCAGGCTCCTTGACTTCAGACTGTACTAAAAAGCTACAGTAATCAAGACAGTATGGTACTGGCACAGAAACAGAAATATAGATGAATGGAACCAGATAGAAAGCCCATAGATAAACCCACGTACATATGGTCACCTTATCTTTGATAAAGGAGACAAGAATATACAGTGGAGGAAAGACAGTTTCTTCAGTAAGTGGTGCTGGGAAAACTGGACAGCTACATATAAAAGAATGAAATTAGAACACTCCTTAACACCATACACAAAAATAAACTCAAAATGGATTAAAGACCTAAATTTAAGGCCAGACACCATCAAACTCTTAGGGGAAAACATAGGTAGAACCCTCTATAACATAAATTACAGCAAGACCCCTTTTGACCCACCTCCTAGAGAAATGGAAATAAAAACAAAAATAAACAAATGGGACCTAATAAAATTTCAAAGCTTTCGCATAGCAAAGAAAACCATAAACAAGACGAAAAGACAACCCTCAGGATGGGAGACAATGTTTGCAAATGAAGCAACTGACAAAGGATTAATCTCCAAAATATACAAGCAGCTCGTGCAGCTCAATATCAAAAAAACAAACAACCCAATCCAAAAATGGGCAGAAGACCTAAATAGACATTTCTCCAAAGAAGATATACAGATTGCCAAGAGACACATGAAAGAATGCTCAACATCATTAATCATTAGAGAAATGCAGATCAAACCTACAGTGTGATATCATCTCACACCGGTCAGAATGGCCATCATCAAAAAATCTACAAACAATAAATGCTGGAGAGGGTGTGGAGAGAAGGGAACCCTCTTGCACTGTTGTTGGGAATGTAAATTGATACAGCCACTATGGAGAACAGTATGGAAGTTCCTTAAAAAGCTAAAAGTAGAACTACCATATGACCCAGCAATCCCACTGCTGGGCATATGCCCTGAGAAAACCATAGTTCAGAAAGAGTCATGTACCACAATGTTCACTGAAGCTCTGTTTACAGTAGTCAGGACATGGAAGCAACCAAAGTGTCCATCAACAGATGAATGGATAAAGAAGGTGTGGCATATATATACAATGGAATATTACTCAGCCATAAAAAGGAACGAAACTGAGTTTTTTGTAGTGAGGTGGATGGACCTACAGACTGTCATACAGAGTGAAGTAAGTCAGAAAGAGAAAAACAAATAGCGTGTGCTAACACATATATATGGAATCCTAAAAAAAAAAAATGGTCATGAAGAACCTAGGGGAAAGATGGGAATGAAGTTGCAGACTTACTAGAGAATGGACTTGAAGTTATGGGGTGTTGGAAGGGTAAGCTGGGACAAAGAGAGAACGTGGCATGGACATATATACACTACCAAGCGGAAAATAGATAGGTAGTGGGAAGCAGCCGCAGAGCACAGGGAGATCAGCTCGGTGCTTTGTGCCCACCTAGAGGGGTGGGATAGGAAGGGTTGGAGGTAGGGAGATGCAAGAGGGAAGAGATATGGGGGCATATGTATATGTATAACTGATTCACTTTGTTATAAAGCAGAAAGTAACACACCATTGTAAAGCAATTATACTCCAATAAAGATGTTAAATACTGCATGTATATATAATATGCATAATTGACACTCCATAGATTTATGAGTTTTACCTTACTGCTATTTTGACTTAAAAGTTGAATGATTGGGCTTCCCTGGTGGTGCAGTGATTGAGAGTCCACCTGCCAATGCAGGGGACACGGCTTCGTGCCCCACTCCAGGAAGATCCCACATGCCGCGGAGCGGCTGGGCCCGTGAGCCATGGCTGCTGAGCCTGCGCATCCGGAGCCTGTGCTCTGCAACGGGAGAGGCCACAACAGTGAGAAGCCTGCAGACTGCAAAAAAAAAAAAGTTGAATGATTTATTTATGGTCCTTGCGACGTTTCAAGCAGCAAAAGTAACAGAATTTCAGGAAACATACGCGGTGCGGTTCTTGCCCTGCCTGTTGTGTCCCAAATCATAACCTATATTATTTATTAATCTGAGAATTATTGATTATAATAGCTTAATTCTCTGAGAATGTAAATTATAAGAAGTGAATTTTGTGCGCAGTCTGTTTCCTTCCATGTTGGGCTAAATCAGAATGTCTTAGGTTGCTGTGCTACAGGCTGTATTCAGTCCAGGTGTATTCTGCCTTTTTCCATGGAAGCTATTATTTAATGGGAAATATGTGTTTTTCAGTTGAAGGTAAATGCAAAGGAAATGAAAGCTACTGTATTTCAGCCTATAGGTGGTTATTAACAAGCTATTGTAACTGAATCCTAGAATCACCGTATTCATATGGGTCACCAGATTCCAGAGGGGTCAACATGCGGCTAGAACATGTTTAGATAATGGCTTCAAGGGTCCAGAAGAAGGAATAGCTGTACCAAGGGCAACAAAATAGTCACTAATTCTTATATCTTCCCCACCTGGAAGTACATCACTCTCAGGAATGATAAGTTCTGTTGCCCTTATGGAGCACACCATCATCATTTACATTCATGTGATCATGTAATTGAACACCCTCAGGAGGGAGAGGAACTTCCGGTGGAGTTACTCTGGTAAATTGGGTAATAATAGCACACTAGATTCTATTCAGTCTAATCAGTGTCTCTGATAAGAGAAAACTTAGGAGATATCATCAGTTGCGCTCCACGAGCTGCTCTGGATGGTGCAGATAATCTTGTACTTGAAGGTAGTTAGATGTGCCTTCTCCAGTTCTCAGAGCTTACTGTTGGGCTGCAGCTGCTACAAGTATAGAATCAGGTATCAGAGCCCATGGTTGAAGAACCTGATAGGTTGCTAGGTGATGTGGAGAAATGGGTCACTCCACATAGCCAGTGAGGTGACAAATGAAGGTACTTACATTAGTACCTAGCACATAGAAGGCACTCATCAATACTATCTAATAAAGCAAATTATAGCAACAAGCCAGAGAATATGGAGAACAAAGATGGGTTGAGTCAGCAGCTGGAAGCTCTTCTGCTTTAGTGGTACGTTTTTTGAATATATACTTTGGTGTCATGTTTATAATATTTTAAAGGTTAATTTTATTTACAGAATTATTTGTGTAAGCCAACAGAGAAACTAAATGCTGTAGTTCAAAGGAATGGAAGACCATTGAGCAATGCTACGAACTCCTTTGGGGCATAAACTGTCTTGTGCATCTGTGTATGTACAGTGCCTTGCACTCAGAAATGTTTGTTGAATGAATAGAAATATCAGTGAAAAGTTGATGTTTGTGCCGGGCCTTGAGAGGTGGTTGAATTTGTTGTAGCAGAGGGAAATGAGATGGGTTTTCAAATTAGTAGAATTCTATGAATAAAGGCATAGCTATTGGAGTGAGCTTAACTGATTTTGTGAGACACTGGAGACGTCATTCTCATGAGTGGCCTGTGGTGGATATTGTGGTGGTAATGGTTGTATGGGGTTGTTTTAAAGACCAGTTCCTAGGAATTCTGTCTTTATTGATGCCCTGTTCTGATTATCTTGTTGGGTAAAACTACTTTAGGAGAACAGGGTGCTAATGAGGCCAGGCTTACGGTTTTCATCTTCCTAAAAACAGTAATTCAGTTGCTATTCATTGTGTGCACATGTACACAGGCACACGCACTCACATGTGCACAGACCCAGTAAGACTCAGTGTACGCTTCCTTGGGGGAAATGAGACTTCTACTGAAATTCTCACAGACTAATGTCGTAACTCTTAATCAGGTGCCTTACTGTGGTCTGTTGGTGACAAAGGGGCACTAGCCAGAAGCAAGTGTGATAGCTCAGCACACCTCCCTTCCTGCAGCTTAGAGCTCCCCATATTGAGTGGTGTCATTTTTTCAATCAGATTGCTTTTTAAAAGTCTTACCCTAGGTGGATTGAGTCAAATGTAAAATTCTGAAAGTATCCCCTGGAAGAGGGAGCCTCTTCTAGTTCAAAGTTGGTGTATCCCATTGTTGTTCCAGCCCTCGAGAGGCAACGACAGATGCTGCTAAAAGGACCTCATAATTTAGCAGAAGTATTTTCCAAAATAGCCATTTAAAAATTCTTCTCTGCTTCCTCTTTTTTTCACCTTAAATTGGCTAACCTGTATATTGTGTTACATTTTCACTTACGGATTTTTTAAAAAATGCATGAGTTTTGATTTGTTCTTTAGAGAAAAGTAATCCTGGTACTACAATTATTAGAAATACTTCTAACAGCACTGGTAGCTGTAGCTCTGGTAGTAACACTAAGAACCCATGCTTTTTAAGTGTGTTGTAGGTACTTTGTATTGAGCAAACACTGAACTATTCTCAGACGCTTAGAAGGAATAAAAGAAGGGAAAGTTAGAAGTATAATCAGAGAAAAGCAGAAAAAGAGTTGGATTGCAGAAGGGATATTTTTCCTTGCCTAGATGTGTACCTAGATTAAAGAATAATTATTTTTACTGGCTAGGTAGTACACTACAAATGATTTACAGTTTTGAGTTCTGCAGATATTTTGTCTAGAGCACTATGTAGCTGTTTGTCTTAGTCATTATCGTCCTCAGCGGTGGTTGTACCCAGCTCCTCTTAAGCTGGAGAATCTGAGATTGAGTATTAAAGCTGGAATGAGGACCTGATCTGGGGTTTGGGATCTGCCATTTATCCTATCGCAGAATACAAACACTCACAAATTCAGTGAAGTGCACTCCAAAGACGTGGTTTTGCTTTCAACTGTGATGACACTATAATTGATCAAATATATTCTTTCAAAGAATCATAAATTCTTATTGGATTGTGAGGAGATGTCATGTTCATTTGTCAGCCTGTCACTCCAGGGACACAGGAGCAGCAAATTTATGGAGGAAGCACCTCGTGTTTCTCCTGAGCCACATAAATATGAAGCCGTCTTGATTGAAAATGTGTGGCTTTCGATTACTCCTTATATGGAGAGCAATTAAGATCTCTCTGTAGAAGGCATTTCACTGTGATTCTCAGGTTTTCACACAGCACAGGCGGAGATAAGGTCTGAGGGAACACCAGAGGAATTTTTGGAGACCTGCAGATGTTGTCTCAGAAAAGAATACTAAGACAGTTCTTCTCTGGCGGAGTGAATATTGCACGTTTTTAGTCAAGTGCATGATTAACTTTGACATTTGAAAATAGAACTTCATGTAAAAATAAGCATGGTACTTCTGCACGTTTAATTAAGATGTTTAGTTCCTGTCAAGACTGATCGTTTTTTTTTTTATTTCCCCTGTGAAGGACAATATATTCTAACTTCTGAAATTTCAGAAATCTGTACTTAACCTTTAATCGTCATTCCATTTACATGGAAATCTGATTAACAACTTTTAAAGTTCATGAGCTCTTGGTAAGTGCGATTAAGACCTTTTTGGAGTTTGTTATTAAGAGCTGGCATTTACAGAAGACTAGGGCCTGGCTACTGTTGCTGTCTTCTCCATAGTTGGATGTCTTAAGCAATTAGCAGAGAACATGAGGAACATGAATTGTATTGTATTGCTTCTGAGTTAACGTGGTTGGTATTTAAATAGCACGCTGTCTTTTTCTTTCCTATGACTTGCTAAATGGTATGAGCTAGTTACCCAGTGGTAGAATAGGGCTAAGGATAAATTAGGTGGAGCTGTAGCAATTTGCATAACTAGGAGAGCTAGGCTCCTCCCTCCCTCTGATGTTCTGAAGTCATGTTTACAAACATTCATTCTCAGGTTGTAAGGAATCAGGTTAATCATCCTACCACATTGCATTTTTGTTTTGGAGTATATAGTTGTCTTACAATATTATGTTAGTTTCAGGTGTACAACCTAGTAATTTGATATTTTTACGGATTATACTCTGTGTAAAGTTATTATAAAATACTGGCTATATACCCTGTGCTGTACATTACATCCTTGTAACTTACCTATTTTATACCTAGTAGTTTGTACCTCTTAATCCCGCTTACCCATTTTGCTTCTGCCCCTCATCCCCTCCCTTCTGGCAACCACCAGTCTGTTCTCTGTATCTGTGATTCTGTTTCTGTTTGTTATATTTACTCATTTGTTTTATATTTTAGATTCCACATATAAGTGAAAACATATGCATTTTTTTAAATTGCATTCTTCTATGGGGGGTGGTAGTCTTTTTGAGAGTTAAAATTAAAAGATATACACTTTGGAGAGAGAAAAATTTTCAGGTATGCAACTTCTTTCTAAACTTTCAGGTGTTTCAGCTATTGAGATATTGCCCTTGGGTTGTGAGGACAGAAGGGAAGAGTAAATGTGTTGGAGCAGGTCAGTGTAGCATAATCACCAAATTGAGATGTGCTATGATGTATGGAAAATGGGAAGTAAATAGTTAAAACCCCAAAGGATCCTATTGGACCATATGCCGCCAATCCGGCAGGTTTTATTCACTTGCCTGTAGAATTGGGCTCTCTGATGGACGCATATAATGCATTTCATAGGTACTTTGTGCAGAACACTGCTTATTAGCATTTAGAGGAATGACAGGAGAAAATAATGAAAGTATCAGCAAAGGCAAATCTTTAAAATATATTGTATATAACAGTATTATTAAAGAATACTTGAATCTTTACATGTTTCCATACCAGGTAAAATTTTTATGAGCATATATTGCTTTTAAATAAAAGAGAAAAATAAAACAAAGTAGTATATGGGAAAATAAATTTGAATAGAAAAATTGATCTGAAATAATTAAATTCGATGCCAGAAATATTGATGAAGTAGTTCTCCATTTTTGGACCTTAGAGTTTCTATGTTTACTATAAACTTACTTAAACCAGCAGTGCAGTTAATTGGTTACTCTTTTAAATTATAGGCTAACCTCAAATGTAGTAGGTAAATGAAATGGCTTAGTCCCATGTTTTGAATTAACATAAAATATTTCAGTAGAAATAGCATATAATAATCACAGGCCTCTTATGGATTTGGAAATTTGTTTTCTGGCCACAAAACTGATAAAACAGGATTACTTTTATTTAACAAAACTGTCATTAATTTCATCATTTTCAGATAGAAGAATTTTTCTTATTTTATAGATGGAATCTTTATTGTAGATACAAGAGTTAAGTATAGAAATGAGTGATATTAAGTTGCTCCTTCAGTTTTAAAGGATTTTAGTTATTAAAGGATATTTAAAGGATAAGGTATTCCAGCGTGGCATGAATCTGTGGTAATACAGGGAAGGATTAGACAAAGTGCCTTCTCATTAAGTCATGTTGAGAGTTTGAGATAAGTAGAGGTAAAGTTAAATATCCAGCAGTATATGATTAATTGCCAAATCTGGGTAGTCAACTGTGAGTCCTGTAGGAATTGAGAGAGATGAGTTAAGATAGATTGGTCAGGGAAGGTTTTGTGTATTTGGTAGGAGCTGGCTCTTTAAGGAAGGCTAGACTTCAGGTTGAGTGGGCATATCATTCTAGGTAGGTATAACAGGCATGTATGCCAACAGTGAGTACCTTACTGAATTAACCATATACACAATTTGTACAGAGGGGTGTAAAATGTGATCAGATAGACAGAAGCCAGATTCTCAAGAGCCTTAGATGAATTCAGTTGAAATCTTTGTGGACTCCTTAAAGAAAGGAACTGCTTTGTCCTTGTGCTTTGTATTCTCAGTGCCTCTAAATCTCATTATCTCCCAGTCTTAACAATATTCCCCGCAAATCCTAAGGGAAATGTACTTAACATAGTTCCTGGCACTCAGTAGGTACACAATAAATGTTAATCCAGTCTGAATCTGCACTTGTTATTCCTAAATAATCCATTTTGAATGAACTATAAGCAAACATTGTTTTTTTGTAGGCGTGTCATTGTTCACAGATAAGAGATAACCAGTATGAAGGAGTCTCTAGTAACTGAACTACTAATTGAAAATTCTGGGTTGTAGCCACTTAATTGAATAAACTGTCTCCAGAGAGCAATTTGGGTCTTTTCCAAGATGCATTAACTCTTTCAGGTCGTTAGGGTAGCACTTATCTCATTGGAGCAGAAATTTAATAAATGGTATTCCTGTGATGTGAGTAAATTAACGTACCTCAAAAAGCCTGAAGTTTCACCATGGGTGTTATAGTTCTACTCCAAGGAGCTTGTCTGTGAATGTAAAACATCAATAAGTAGCTGCCCTTTCAAACATCTTACTTTCAATTTAGGTAACCTACTAGGGAGCATCGACTTTGTTCAAGGCACTGTGCTAGATGTTAACAGAGACACAAAGAAAAGGCATGGCTTGCACTGAGAGGCAGGAGCGAAGGCAAATAACCACAAGATAAAATCCTTGAGAGATACACACTACAGTGTGGGTTTTAATGAGAGAGAGAGATACCATAGTTAACAGTTAAGATAGATGGTAACCTACCAGAAGGTAGGGACCGTGGCTTGTTCACACAGTGTGCTTATTCATATTTATTCTCTCTGTTGGGAGTTTAGGAGATAAACAGAGGAGAAGTTAAATATATATACATACACACATATAATGGTAATGAGCTGGATCAATCGGAAGCTTTTTTTTTGTTTTTCCCCCACAATTTTCACACATGTGCCTTTTTCCCCCCCTGTGAGATACGAATTATTAATGTCTGGTGTTAATCTAAAATGAGTATGGTAAAGATGTGAAAACCAGAAAAAAAAACAGCATCTTTTGGAGATATGCTCCCTGATTGTCTGATAGTCTCAATTTGTCTGTCAGCCTACTGATGGAATATTGACCTTCAGGTAGTAAAGAGGATAAGAAAAGTCTGTTCTACCTGCCAGCACATGTTACACATTTATATCTGTTGTGAAAGTAGAGGCAGCTAGTTGTTATCATAAGACTAAGGGTAAGCAGCATAGAAGACCACTGTGGGAGAAAAGAAGGTAGAGATAACACCATAAGAAGATAAAACTTCCAAGGTGTAACACCACTGCTTCCTCATGCATGGGGTTGGCATCTCCATTGGGGATGTGGGTTGTGATTAGTAACATCTGGATGGTGAATGTGTAATTTGTTAAAAATCAATCAAGTTAATACTTAAATTCACTTTTTTGAACTCATTCTCCCATGCTCGATTAATGATAGAGGTAGTTACAAGCAGAGGGAAAAAAAGGATAAACTCAGACATGACAAAAACCCTTGGGACTTATTTATAGAACAGGAAATTATCTAGGTTAACTAAATGGTAATTATGTAAAAACAACTAAGAGGAAATAAGGCTGCAGAAGTCAGTTGGGTTGTGGAAGGTGCTGAATGACAGGAGGATATATAGGTTTATTTTGCTTGCAAGGACACCACTGAAGGATTTGGGCAGAATGATGACATTGAGCTCTGTGTTAATGAGCGTAGTGGGTTGTGGGATAGATAGTCATGAGAGGCGTAAGGCGGGCTGAGCAGTTGGGAGACTGTTGTACTAAGCTGTGTGAAGGATGAGGATCAGATTTAAAGACATGAGGGTAGGAATCAAAACATTTAAAAGAGGAAACGGACATAAGATGTGCGGTATAATATAGGACTTGGCAGTTGATTTGGAGAACAAGCCTGAGAAGAGTCAGCTAACTACAGATTGTGATCCTGGGAGGTCAGAGAAATGACAGTGGTGTTAACAAAGAGGGAAACTAAGAGGACCTTTCTTTCTTCCTTCTTTCCGCCTCTTCCTCCTTTTGAAGAGAGGTGATAATAAAGAGTTTGCTTGGTCAGGATGTTTGTTGACCCCATGCCCCGATACTCTCAATATCTGTTGTGCTGTTTTCACTTTCTTGCTGTGATAAGACACTCTTGCAGGCAATGACAGTGCATCTCTGGCGCTTGGGAGAAAGTATGATGATAGAGGGAGATTTGGGAATCATCTGAAATGAAGATATAACTAAAATGGAAGAGAACAAGAGTAACGAGTAAGGATATCGAACTTCAGATAGTTAAGAAGAAAAATGTGGTAGTCAATCTCAGGGAAGTGAAAGAAAAAATTTCAAAAGTTTAGAGATGAATATTAACAGGAGCCTGAATTTGGTGATTGAGATCTTTACTGTAGAGAGAAGGGGAGGAGGAAAGAAGAAGAAGAATGATACCAGTGAGAAGATGATGAGGATATAGAGATAATTTTATTTATTTATTTAATAACATTTATAAAGTGTTTGCTATGCCCCAGGTTATGTTCAAAGTGATTTACAGCATTAACTCATTTAATCCTGATGATAGTTCTGTGGGAGTGGGTAATATTATTCCTGTTTTAAAGATGAGGAACCAAGGTTCTCAGGCACAGAGAGGTAATATCTTAGTTACCTGGTTCCTGGGATGCATTTAAAAAAAAACAACAAATTTCTGAGCCTTATCCTCAGAGATAATAATAGCCTGTTACGAGCCAAGCATTTTATGTATGTTGTTTATTTTAGTTTTAATATTAATTCTGTGAAGTAGATTCTATTACCCATATTTCACAGTTGAGAGAGATACAGTTTAGCAAGATTAAGTAACTTGTCAAGGTCACATTGCTAGTAAGTAGTAGAACTGGTTTTAAGCACAGACTTCTTGTGTTTCTGAATTGTTGTCTCAATTTGAAGTTCTAAGGTGGTGTGCATGAATCTTTATTTTAAAATAGTTCTCCAAGTGATTCCTATGTATAGACCAGTCTTTCTAGAATTTTAGCACAAACTAAGAAGGAAGAGGTGTATGTATTTTTTGGGAGGAGATAAAACACTGTGGTCAGAGAGGAGAATTCAGAATTAGAGACGTTGGAGATGGAGTATTTCCAACGGAGAAAGAACGTCAGAGAGTAATAGAGGTCATTGGGATTGAGGAGACTGAGAAAGACTGTGTAATGGTAAAAAGGAGTCATTAATATATTCTGATGAAACTTGTGAGTCATAGTACAGAGTAAAACTGTAACAGCAGCTGACATTTTTGTAATGGTGTAAGAAAACCATGGAGGTTGTGTCAACTTTGATGAGAAAAGGGGAGAAAGAGGCGTAAATATGTAGAATGAACTTTAAAATATGTTTTAGTGAAATGGGCAGAGAATGAAGCTGCAGTTAGGAATGTGCCTTTGGGCATTGAGACCACTTCTGTGTCTTCCCTTGGCGTGGTCTTGTTGTCTTCTATTTTCTATGGGTAAGCTATAAATAAAAAATCAGGAAAATACTGTGGGGTCCAAAATGCATGGAGGGAACACAGAGAATTGAAATAAGTGGAAAATTATACACTTACAGTTGGAGATTTCAATACTCCTTTAAAATAATTAATGGAACAGCTGGACAGAAAACATACAAAACATGAGCTACACTATCAAGCACCATGACTTAAAGTGACATAGATGGTACACCCTACTTAACACCATCAGAATACAGATTCTTTCATGTCCGTCAAACATACTCCATGATGGATCATACACTAGACTATGAAGTTAAGTCTCAATACATTTAAAAGGATTGAAATCGCACAAAGTATGTTCTCCATACATAACAGAATTAAATAAACAACAGGAAGAAATGTTGGCACTTCTCAAATATTTAGAAGTAAAACAACAAACTTCTAAATACACCATGGGTGTAAGAAGAAAGACCTAAGATCAACAATCAAAGTTTCCACCCTAAGAGCTAGAAAAAGGAAGGGGAAAAAAAAAAATCAAACCCAAAGCAAGCAGAAGGAAAAAATGATAAAGATTAGAGAGAAACATCAAATAAAAATCAGAGGAACAATACAAAAAAGTAATGAAACTAAAAGTTGGTTCTTTGAAAAGATAAAAAATTGATAAATCTTTAGCTAGACTTATAAATTAAAAAGGAGAGAAATCTCAAAAAATGCCGAAATCAGGAATGAAAGAGGAGACATCACTGTAGACCATATAGATGTTAAAAAGATTATAATGACTAACTCTATGCCAATGAGAGCACAGTTATGCCAGTTAGACCACTTAGATGAAGTGGACAAATTCCTGGAAAGAAACAAAATACCAAAACTGGTTCAAGAAGGAATAGAAAATCTAAATTGTCCTGTAACAAATACAGGCATACCTCATTTTATTGCAGTTTGCTTGGTTGAGCTTTGCAGATACTGCATTTTTTAAAAATTGGAGGTTTGTGGCAACCCTGTGTTGAGTTAAGTCTATCAGTGCTGTATGTTCAACAGCATTATTTTTAAATTAGGGTCTGTACATTTTTCCAGACATAATGCTCTTGCACATGCCTAGTGTAAACATAGATTTTACATCACTGTGAAACCAAAAAAGTTCATGTGACACGCTTTATTACGATACTCACTTTATTAGAATGGTCTGGAACCGAACCCACAATATCTTCAAATTATGCCTATAAATTAAATAATTTAAAAATTTCCTACACATACATAAGTACACAAATGTTTTCTCAAACATTTGAAGAAGTAATAATATCAATCCTTTGCAAACTCTTTCAGAAAACAGAGATGAGAAACACTTTTCAAGACATCTATGAGTCCATTATTACCCTGATAAAAATTCGAGATAACAGAGGAAACTATAGAGCAATGTCCTTCGTGAACATAGATGCAAAAATCTCAAACGAAATACTAGTAAATTGAATCCATCAACTTGTGAATTCATATCACACGTATGAATGTATGTGGTATGTGTTACATACCACAATTAAGTGGGATTTATTTTAAAAAATCAATGAATGTAATATACCACATTCATAACATAAAGGAAGAACCTTCGTAATTATCTCAATAGACACAGGGAAGCACTTGACCCCATTGATGGCTAAAAGAACAAAACAAAAGCAAAAACCTTCAGCAAACTAGAACTAGAAAGGAACTTTCTGCGTCTGATAAAAGTCTCTGTGAAAAACCTGCAGGTAACATCATAAGGGAACTTTCTGAAGTGTTAGAGGTGTTTTATAATGATTGTAGTGATGGTTGCACAACTGTGTACATTTACTTAAAAGCTGTTCATTGGTATACGACATTAGGTGAATTTTATGGTATATAAATTGTACCTCAACAAAGCTGTTTTAAAAATATTATGGGATAAAATCAGATTACAAATATTCGAAGATATATGTCCTTCACAGTATCCTTCAGAGAACTTGTAGAAAAACAGTTAACAGTCCTAATGGAAGTTAATTAGTGTATAAATCATGGAAATCTCATCAACATTATTTCCCCTTTCACAATTATGTATTTGAGGGTATGCATGAATATTCATATGCTTCACAAGGGATTATATTCCAAACTAAATTTATTGTCCCTATCAAACTCATTTTTCCTGCATTCCTGATCATTGTTCTTGAACCAGTGTTTTAGTCCCTCACATGTGCAATCTTTTAGCATTTTAAAATTTCTCTTCTTTTCTTCGTAGAATACCTGCTTACATTTTTTCATTTTTTTTCCTCTGCATCAACTCACAAATGTATCCCTAATTGTAAAATCTCACCACCACTACTTCAGTTTAAAATCCTTTTTTTTTTAAATTTCAATTATCATGGTAGTTTTTTTTCTTGTCCCCCTCCCTTTATCTTATTACCTTAATCATTCATTTTTCCCCAAATCCCATTGCCTTCTAATCTATTATTGTATATGCCAGCAGATTAATTTACTTAGAGTGTGTTTATCAACATTTTATTTACCTATTGAAAGCTTTTTACTGCCCTCCTCATTCTGTACTTAACTTCAGTACCTGAGCCTGGTGTTAGAGGCCCTGAGAAGTTTGTGCATTTACCACCTTTCCAGGCTTACCTCTCAGACTTCATTTTTATGTTACCTGAACTATTTGCAGTTCACTCAAGACACCCAGAATTTCCCCAGCACTGTTTATTTATTCTGTTCTTTCTGCCATTTTTTTGGCCTTTTACACATTATAAGATTTTATTTATGTCCTATGATTTTTTTTTTTTCTGTACTCGGGCCTCTCACTGCTGTGGCCTCTCCCGTTGCGGAGCACAGGCTCCAGACGCACAGGCTCAGCGGCCATGGCTTGTGGGCCCAGCTGCTCCGCGGCATGTGGGATCTTCCCGGACCGGGGCACGAACCCGCGTCCCCTGCATCGGCAGGCGGACTCTCAACCACTGCTCCACCAGGGAAGCCCTGTCCTATGATCTTGAAGCTCTTTTTTATTGTCCTACTTGGGATCAATCTTGTCCTTCTATAAATGCTCACAACAGTATCTTTGACCTGATGCTTCCCACTTTCTCCCATGTATTGTAGTCATTCATGTTTGTCTCTTTAAGCACATTGAGGGAAGGACTGATGGATTGATTGATTTGGCTTTTAATTCACTTAAACTTTTAATTTATATATAGTAAAATTCAGTTGTTTTAATATTAGGGAAGGATTTTTTTTTTAGTCTTGTTTTTATATCCAGGATAATACCTTGCATATTTTATGTATTAAGTAAATATGTTTAATTTAAAATAAACGAAAACTTTCTTTTGAAAGCTATCTAAAACTGGGGTTTCTTTGTTAAAAGCTCTTCTGTTGGAGGGGTGGGGGGGAGGTAAATGTGAGCTCTTTGAGACTCTGCTTGTCAGGGCTTTGACAGGGGACCAGGAATTACTTGTGTAGTCTTGAAATTTTTTCATCTGTTTTACTTTGAACACTAAGGAACTATTCACAAGACCAAACATAGTAGTTTTAATGATACAATTGCCATTGATAATGAGTATAATGAAGCAGGCAGCCATTCCATTTGCAGAATGTTTATTTTTCTTTTGTTTTTCTTACTGCAGAATACTTTAGTCTTTATACAATGGGGAAATGAGACTGCTATTTTCAAAAGATAACGTCTTTTGTTTTTTTCTTTGTCACTAATATTTCATCCATTAGCAACCTTACGGGGGAAACTCTGATAGTTTGTAGTAATTTTAAATGGTGGTCCTAGTTTTAGAAAATATTGTTGCTTTGTTTCAGTGTTACTCTTTAATATTTTCTGGAATCAAGGTGATAGTTTGAGGGGTATATTACCCTGATTTTGCCCCTCCTCCACCTCTGGATTTCTCTTTTCAAATTCTGGGGCTTCTGGTCTCCCTTTGCTAGGCCTTGCCTCCTGCATCCAGTGAGACTAGATTCTGCTTCGTTCTACTCTTGCTCCACGGGTGCTGGGAGGGGTTCTCTGGGAAGAATCCAGAGGAACTGTGTGCTTCCTTTCTTCTCTCAGGGGTCATGGCCACCAGTTTCTGCCGAATTTGGATCCTCTCCAGGGCCTTCAAATTCTTATTTATTTATTTATTTTTTTAATTTTATTTATTTATTTATTTATTTATTTATGGCTGTGTTGGGTCTTCGTTTCTGTTTCTTATTTTTTTAATATGTTTTTTCAGCTGTTCTAATTATCATCAGAATGAGGGATAGTCCAAGGAAGCTACTTTGCTGTTCCTGGGAGAAAAACTCCTGGGCATCTGTATTTTAAAAGAGCAAATTATTAAAAATTACAATATTTATTGTAGGCACAGTCAGGATATTGCACAAGAAAGTTGAGCCTTACTTCATATTGGGAGAGCAAGGGGATTTTTTTCACCTTAGAATTGCTCCCGTCATGAAGCAATCTAGTTGTCAGATTCACCGTGGGGAGTGGGTGCGGGTATGGGGACACATACATAGTATGGCTTTGCTGTAAATCATCGAACATTTGAAGGTAGTTGTCAGGAGAATTGGTTTCCTAGTGGCAAAGATGGAAATCTGTGCAAACCACTACTCCCGTTTTTACAAGATACAAGTGTTTTACAAAAATAGTATTTGTGATATAAATGTCACTGGATGCATATTAGTATATAGTTGTTTATCCATAGATAGCTTAGTGAAGAAACAAAAACCCATGCAAGTTATCATAAGGAAAAAATAAGGAAAACATACTAAAGGCTATAAGGATATATTGTAGAACCCAAGGGTAGAAAATCTAAGACCTTATCAGCGACTGGATTTGAGACCTTTGCACTATGGATAACTTAAGGTTGCAACCTTTGAATCTCTCTCCTGTGGGTCTCCTCTTTCTCTCTGGTCATCTGGTTCATTCTTCATTCTCTCTCTGCAGATTGGCTGTCTTTGATTTTTCATCCACATAGTAAAAGGTGGTTGCCCCAAAGTATTTACATCTCCTCACTTACATTGATGAGCACAGACCATATCCCACTAACACATTTCTGGGAAAGAGAATCTGATTGGCTAATTGAGGGTTGGCTGTTTCCCTGGTGAAGTAGGCTCTGACCTAGAGGGTGGGATCCCAGGCCTGGCTCCCCAAGTCCATTGTGTGGTTGGGGAACCGCCCTTAGATGAGGCAAAGATTTTGTAAGCTGGGAAGATACTAAAAAGGATCTACCACATTGAGTATCTAGAAGGATCTGGGTGTTTCAGTGAGTAGCTACTTAGATAAATGCAGAGGCTGAAGACGGGAGATGTGTTTATTCTAAGTCTGTAAATCCCACATTTAGTTTTAGAAAATTCTATGTGTATAACCACAAGCAGCCATAGGCAATATGTTAAATAAAGAGGATTAAATGGTAAATGAGGGGTCCATTCAGAATGATATTACCAATGTTAGAGCATGTTATAAATCTCAAAATCTTGGCCCTGCTTTATGTATCATGGGATTACTGACTAACATCTCAGCAACTGCTAATCAGTCTTCTAGCAGAAGAGGTGTCCAACCACCCCAATTTGTACGCTCTATTAAAGCATCATATTTCTTTGCTTCTACCACAGAACCATCTAACGTACCAGATACTCAAAAAATACAGCGAATCGTGATATCACTGGTGTATGTAGAGTTTTCAGGTGCTTTTCAACTGTGTTTTCATGTTTCTTGTCTTCAGTTTTACACATACCTTTTAAGTTAAACTTAAAACACAAACTATGACTTTTAATTTTTTGAACTCTTGATCAACAAGAAAGAGCAATTCCTGGTACTTAAAAAGAGAAAGGAATGAATGAGATATGTAGGAATTTAGAGGCAGCAAGAACACACATGGGATTATCTTCTACAGATTTTCTGTGGGCATAATGTATTTGGTATTATATGTAATGCCCTTTGCCCCAGAATTCCAATCTTGGGTGATTTCCCCCAGGCAAAAGACAAGCTATATAGCTTATTTCTTTTCATGAAAATGGAAATTTGAACTCATCCGTGAGTGCTTAGGATATTTATGTACCATTTGGAAGATGCAGTACGTTATCCACAATGATGTAGAATCACCAAGAAATGATAATGGTTATATTTTAATACCAGGCATCTGGTGTTTGTGTCAAGACTTTGTAGTAGAAGATTTAGCGTAATTCAAACACATTTCAGGCATCTTAGAAGTAGGGGCTTATTCTTTGCGATATTAAAAAATGCACTTTTACCAATTTGAGTGTCAACAACCAGTATTTTTCAACTGGTGGTGACATTTTTCAACTGGTGGTGAATGTTATTAGGAAAAAGAGGCAAACACAACGAAGGAAACAAGCATCGCAAAGCCTGTGGTTAAAATTGCAGCTATCCCTTTTTTACTTTACTCACAGGGTAGATTTTTGTACTCTGGACTCTTTCTACTTTGGAGACTCTCTAACTTGCATATAATGATACATCAAGGCTTCTTATCACATGCTTTTTAAAATTCAGTGGTTCCCTATATTTTTTGATTCACTGATATGTTGCATGGCTCTGTGGTGGAAATGAAGAAGTACAATGCTTTAAGGAATATAAAAAAATCCTCATGTTTATCAATGGTGAGGTGGCTTTTCATTAAATAATAGCTAATAGTCTTAGGCAGTTTGGGATGAATAATTGTTTTTAATGATGTGTAAAGTGGATACTTGAGGAGCTCAGCTGACTTAGGGGACAGCTGACTTAGAGTGGCCTGGGAAAGGACTGGTTGAAGAGGGAACACTGGAACTGTTTTTTGGAAGGGGCTGTTAGGAGTTAGGAGAGAGGGTAATCTAGGGTAGGCCTTCCAGCAATGAGGGGGCCCCGGCATATTCAGGGGAGGGTTAACTGGGTGATCTTGATTGGAGTGTTGGGTTCATGTTAGGGAGAATAAGATATGATTGGAGTGTTGAGGTCAGATAGTTATAGATGATGAGGAGCCTTTTGATGGTAGCAGCGACTGTGTTTTTTATTTTGTTTGTTTGTTGTTTTTAATTTTTATTGGAGTATAGTTGATTTACAATGTTGTGTTACTTTTAGGTGTACAGTGAAGTGAAGCTGTTATACATTTACATTTCGAGATATCCACTGTTTTTTAGATTCTTTTCCCATATAGGCCATTACACAGTATAGAGTAGCGTTCCCTTATACAGTAGGTCCTTATTAGTTATCTATTATATCTATCCTTATTAGCTATCTATTTTATATATAGCAGTGTGTATATGCCAATCCCGATCTCCCAAGTTATCCTCCCCCGCTTACCCCCTAGTAACCATAAGTTTGTTTTCTACATCTGTAACTATTTTGTAGATAAATTCATTTGTACCCTTTTTTTTGGAGCAGCTTTGTTTTAGGAAGGTCATTCTGTTGAGGTTGTAGGAGGATCGGAAGAGTCAGAGATGGGAGGCAGAAAACTAAATGAGGAAAACTGCGTGAGGTGAACTAAGGTGGTGGCTGTCAGAGTGGACCAGAATGGGCAAACTCACAGAGTTGGGGTAGAGTGATTAATGAACTTGGACACTGGCTCCTTTGTGGATACAAAGAATAAGGAAATGTATTAAAGACAGTTCTGAAGTTTTAAGCCTGGAGACCAGTGAGAATAAGAAAATACTAAAAAACAAAGTTGGTAGAAGGAATTACTGATTTTATGGGAAGATGATTTAGGTTTCAGAATTTAGGGTTGATTTTATCAGTGAAATAGGTGAATAGGTCATGCATGCAGTCACAGATGTGGGACTGGAGCTTGGGAGAGAAATGAGGGATAAAAACCACATCATGGTAAGAGATATGTGGAGGCTGCTTTTTAAAGTTTAGAACCTAAAGATAAAAAGGAAATAAGATTATAGATCGTGAGGACCAAAGCAAGATTTTTGTGGAGAGGGTAGAAATAGTACATTTGTGCAGATAGAAAGGGAGAAGCTGGTGAATAGAAATAGACTAAGGATCCTGAGAGCTAATAATTAAGGGGACTTCACTGATGTGGAGAAAAAGGAACAGTGACCGTAAAATACCTGGATTTAAGGATGCTGCTTAGTTAGGTCCTGGTCAGTCAATATTTTATTGTAAAAGGACAGTCATTGAATTTTAGGACAATAATTACCTCGACAGAATTACTTGGTGTAGTGTGTCTTCAAGCTTTGGTAGAAACATAATTCTGTCATATTGGTGTAATAACCACCATCTGAGTGAAACCAGGGCATTTGTAGACATCTTTCTGTGTTGAAATTTGAAAGATATCAACAATTTGAAATTCTTTTCTGATGTACTAGCCTTCTTTTGATCACAGATTCCTGCAAACTTTATTAGCGTCAGTGCCAAATCTACAAAATAATTGAGTCCATCACTGGAATTGTTACTAAAGTAGAGACCCAATTCAGTATTCTCCCTGACTATTGTGCAGTTTCGGTGATACAGTAACAGAGGTAGTACTTGTCATTATATTACTTCATCAGCTTGCTGAGTAATACTCCAGTGGCCTTGTAAATAAATTAAAAAACATTGACCAGTCTCTTAACATGTTTTATGCTTTCCCTGTGAACTCTTTATTGTACAGAGAATGAAATAAAGTCCATTTACTGCCACCCATAGTCATTCTCATTGATAGTTTTTATGCTCTTAGTGAGAATGGAGTGTCATGGGGAAGAGAACAGGCTGTGGAGTCAAGTAAACCTGAGTTGAAATCCTGGCCTGTTATTGTGTAATTATAAGGCCTTTGGCTAGTCTCTCCTTCCACCCTCCCCTTCCCCCTCCCTCCCCCCCCCCTTTGTCTTTGGAGTTTTTTT
>NW_020172457.1:2550125-2631977 GCF_003031525.2 Neophocaena asiaeorientalis asiaeorientalis | reverse complement strand
TTTTTTTGTAGTACGCGGGCCTCTCACTGTTGTGGCCTCTCCCATTGCGGGGCACAGGCTCCGGACATGCAGGCTCAGCAGCCATGGCTCACGGGCCCAGCCGCTCCGCAGCATGTGGGATCTTCCCGGACCGGGGCACGAACCCGTGTCCCCTGAATTGGAAGGCGGACTCTCAACCACTGCGCCACCAGGGAAGTCCTGGAGTTTTTTTAAAGAGCATTTTAAGGTTCAAAGCAAAATTGAGGGGGAGAGTATAGGGATTTCCCATTAGCTCCTGCCTCCACACATGCATATAGGCTAGTTTCTTAAAACCACTAATTCTCAGTTTCTTCATCTCTCACTTACAATTAGTAATACTTACTTCATAGATTTGAGGATTGAGTAAGGTCATGTTTTTAAAATGTCTGATGTTTGATAAGTACTCAGTAATGTGTATGTGCTTATAATATAGACATAATTGGCTTTAAAACTTACTTGGAGCAATATATTCGCAGTTGTGCTTCGTAGATGTTTTGATGATAACGCTTGATATGGCCCTCACATCTCTATTGAATGAATGAATGATTATATACATATATGCAAGAATAGTAGTTATATGGGACCCTGATTCTGCAAAGCTTTCACTTCAGTCATGGGTAGAATTGTTTGTCTACATGTACTGCATACCACTTGGTTATCTTAAAATTTTAAATGTGGCAAGTGATTATAGAAATGAGTTGAGTTGATACACTTTAGTCCCGGGTTAGATAATCTTAGGAACCATGGTGATTTCTGTTCCAGATCTGCTATTTTCTTTCACAACAGTGGGAACTTTTTACACTTGTCTTAGAAATAGTACAACTGATTCTAGCCCAGGCCTCCAAACCGCTGAGGCTCTAAAGTGGATTGATTTTTATAAGCAGGACCTGCTGGCAGTAGTGATCAAAAAAGCTGTTGCCTTTGTTGCTTTGAAGCTCTGAAGATGAGTAGTGGGCCCTAGAAATTCTTTGCAGGTCAGGACCACTTAGTCTGCTGTGGGCTACGCTAACCTGGTTGGCCGGTTTGTTAGTGCGCTGGTGCAGTTCCTTGTCTCTAATCTGAGAACTGATTTTCCTGATAAGGTTTCGTGCTTTCAATGAGGTGAAATATCTAAATGGATTAGCCCCTCGCCTGCAATACAGTAAGCCCTCAGTAAATGATGCGGCATCGCTGCTGCTGCTGTCGCAATTTGGAATAATGAGGATTAAGTTATGACTAAAGGAGTATATTGATTAACTCACCCAGCCCAGTGCCTGACACGTAGTAGACCCTCAGTAAAAATGTTCCCTTTACCCCCATGTACAAATGCTCACTATACATTTTAGGAGATTTTCAGCTTTAGGAGTAGGTAGCAAATTTGCTGACTTTCTGGCTATAATGAATCTTCCCTTGGGTCTACAACTAGGAATATGAATAGCTAGGTTAGTATCCTGAAGGTCAGGGAGGTTTTAGAATTAGGTCTTCATGGTTTTAAAATTGCTTTTTCTTAATAGCACATCATAAATGTGTGTGTTAAGTTGTTTGTCTGCTTGTACAGATGCTGTTGACTGAGTACTTGGATATGAAAAATACTCGTGCAGCCTCTGAACCCTCAGCTCAACTAAGTTATGCCAGCACTGGGCGCGAGTGTGCAGCCTTTTTTGCCAAGAAGAAACCTCAAAGGCCCAAAAATTCTCTCTTCAAGTAAGTATCTCCCTGCTGGTAAGATAGGTGTCAAGATGTGTTAGATCCCAGAAGAACAGTTTTCTACTTTATTGGCAGCCATTACTTCACCCATTTAAAGTTGATTTGAAATAATTGATAGGAAGTGACTACATATTCAACTTTGTGTACTTCCATTTTCTGTAAGGGAGGTGACTATTTTGGAATATGGTTACTGGACTATCTAGAACTTTTAATAAAAAAATTCTGGAATTTGTTTCTGGGGAGTCACATAAAATGAAGAGAAATGAAATTCTCCCCTTGTTTCTGGGGAATTTTATATGAAATGAAAGGAAATGAAATATTTCAGCCTTTGGAAAGCCCCAAGTGCCAAGAAACAACCTTTGTTAATAAAGTCACGCAAATCTCTCTAGCTAAGTAGTATTGGGTTTTACTTGATTTAGTAAAAGAACAATGTGGAAATTCTTTGTTTCAAATTACGGTTAGCTACACTCACCTGGCCACATATCCTAAGTATATGTCACTTGGTAACAGCTAACAGTTAATATTATTATTAACATTAATAATAATAACGATAACAGCTACCATTGCTTGAGTGCTTACTATGTACCAGGCACTGTGGTAAATGAGTTTCTCAGAATAATCTCAATCAAACATAATTTGATTCAGATTATACCAAATTTGGGCAGCAGGGTAGTGGTTAATGCCTGCTGAGTCCTTACTAAGTGCTAGCCAAGGCATAAAGCCATTTTCATGGATTGTCTCATGTATTCATTCATTCTAACAATCTGATGGGCGTGGGTTCTATTTTTCATCCTCTTTTACACGTTAAAAAAAATTTGAGGCACATGTGCAGAAACATATAATTCAGAAAAGAAGACAGACAAGTAAATAATTGGTGATAGTTCCATGTAGTAAAATGTATGAGATGAGCACATGGTATTAGTGGAGGTTAGGAAGGGACTTTCAATCAGGATCAGCTCTTAAGCTTCTCAGGAAGCTTCACACTACCCTCCTTGGAGCAAAGCCAACTCTTCTACTGAGTTAACAGTGCCTTGGGAATCAAAGGCTACCAAACACTACCTATGCGGTATTGGGTATTGTTTATTCTCGTGGTCAATGACTTTCTCTCCTCAGCACTCGTCAGAGGGGATTATTGGATCACATACATGGCACAGAAAAAGCTCATTGGAAACCCCAATCTATTTATCAGAATTACGCGTGATCTAAATGCAATGTGGTATCCTGGAACAGAAAAAGGATATTAGTGGAAAATTTTGTGACATCCAAATAAAGTCTGTAGTTTTGTGTCATACCAATGTTAATTACTTAGATGCGACAAAATGTACCACGATTATGTAAGACATTAACGTTAGGGAGAGATTTGGGTGAAAGGTACACAGGAACTCCCTGTACTATTTTGCATCTTTTCTATTAACTTAATGATTCCAAAATAAAATTTCTTTTTAAAAATTTTTTTTAAAATCAAGAGGTTAAGGAAATTATGCAAATTCACACGGCTAGCAAGTGGTAGAAATAGGATTTAAATCTTGGCAGACCTATGTTCTTCTAAGGAATTAATAGATATTTAAGAACTTGTATCTGTACATCTAAGCATGTAAAGTGACTACAGAAGTATCATCCCAGTATTCTGAATTCCTTCTTTTTAAATAGTTGAAAGTCCTGTATCTTCTGTTGATGCACTTTTGAGATTTGTTTTCTGTCAAGGATTCATAGAGTTCTTAATCATTAAGGAAAGTTTCAACAGTTCATTTATCTTGTGGTCTAGAGGAGAGGAGATTTACTGTGCCCACACTGGAATGAAATCCATTCTGTTTATTGAATTCGTTCTCTCTCTTTTTTTTTTTTAAACAGTTTTATTCAGAGGTTGGATGCAGTATCAGTTAAAAGGCTTTAGTCTGCAAGTAGCATGGAACCCCAAATGAATAGGTTAACCTATAGAAAGTTATTATCTCACACATAAGAATAAATATAGAGGATTCTTTAATTCACCGATACAGTATCATCAAGGACTCAGCCCTTTCCATTTCTCTGCATTCAGTCCCACTCCAATAAAAATGGTGGTGCCCAGGAAATAGTGTGTGATTCATCCTGAAAATCCCTTTTTTTAAAAATTAATAGGCTTTATTTTTATCCATTTTAGGTTTACAGAAAAATTAAGCTGACAGTACAGAGATTTCCCTTATGTCCCTTTACACCATAGTTTCTCCTCTTATTAACACCATCGTTTCTCCTCTTATTATTAGTGTGGCATATTAGTTACAACTGATGAACCAGTGTTGATACACCATTATTAAAGTCCATTGTTTACGTTAGGCTTCACTCTTTGTATAGTTCTGTGGGTTTGGAGAAGTGCACAATGTCATATATCCACCATTATAGTATCTTACAGAATAGTTTCACTGCCCTAAACATCCGGTTTTCCACTTATTCATTCCTCCTCCTTTTCCTTACCCCCTTCAAGTGACTGATCTTTTTTACTATCTCTATAGTTGCCGTTTCCGGAATGTCTTAAAGTTAGAATCATACAGTACGTAGCTTTTTCAGACTGGCTTCTTTCACTTAGCAGTATGCACTTAAGGTTCATCCATGTCTTTCTGTGGCTTTTTGTGGCATCCTTTGTAACACTAAGTAATTCTAATTTGTGGATGTACCACACTTGTTTTTCCATTCAGCTATTGAAAGACATCTTGATTGCTTTCAGCTTCTGGCAGTTATGAATAAAGCAGCGATGAACATTCGCATGCAGGTTTTTGTGTCAGTGTCAGTATTCGACTCATTTGGGTAAATACCCAGGAGCATGATTGCTACATCATATGGTAGGACTATGTTTAACTGTGTAAGACACTGCCATACTGTGTTCCAAAATGGCTATATCATTACAAATCCATTTTTATTAATGATTAACCATCCATCTATTAATATTTTTTGCCAGTCACAAAGCCGCTCTGCAAGTTTTTCTCAAGAAAACTAATAGGACCTGGGTCTGAGGCCCGTTCCTAAACCAGTCACTGGCAAGGGGAAGTAGACCATGGTGATAGTCTTAAACCAGTCAGAGTTCATCTCCAGTGATAGGTCTGCAGCTGGAGAGGGAGCCCCCTCTCCTGAGCACCCTGCCTAGTGAGAGGGAGCAAGGACCCAGACGCCCAGATAGAATCGGGCCTGTGCCAGCGAACAAGACAGACAGTGGGAGGAAAGGTGTTTGATGGAGGCAACTAAGACTGCCTCAGATACTGCCTAAGTCCTACGGTTAGGCCTTTTCTTTCCCCTCTCCCCTCCCTTCCTCCCTCCGCCCCTTCCAGTCCTACCCACCCCTCTTCAAGCTCAGCTGACCGTTCTCAGTCTACGCCTATTGCAGAAAGCAGGTTGCGGGGGGTTTAGATATCATGCTGTCAGCCCTCACCCCTAACTTGCAACCTCAGACCACATAAACATTTTCAGACATTTAGCCAGTCCTGAAATTACGGTGTTGGAAAACATAAGTTACTGGAAATGAATAAGTGAACTTAAGTAATCGTTACACATTTGTTATTATTACATAGTAATAAAAACTCATCACCTGCACAGAATTAGGCCACTCTTAGAAATGTGCCCATTTCTAGTCTTGGTTCCACCATTAATGAGCCGTGTGAGTCAGGGCAGTTCTCTTGTCTCAGTGGCCTCGGTGCCTTTGGCTGTAAAGTGTGGAGGTGAGACTGGCTAATCCCTCATGCCTCTTTTGCTATAAAATTATATCCATCTGTGACTTGTTGCAAACGCAAAAAGGATTCCTGAGTAGTGAAAATGCCTCAGGTCATAAAGGATTCAGATTTTGGCAAGCTGTCATCTGTTTCTGTCACATCTGTGAAGAACCTTATTACTCTCTTTAATTGTCCCTAGCCAAGGTTAATTAAGTGTGTTTAAGTTCTTTCTTATTGTATGTGGTGTGCCTCTCTGTTCTTTGCTCGAGTTCAGTTTTTCTCTTGCTGTTTCTGATCAGTAGCTGTCAGCATGCTTTTTGGAGGTCAGTGGCTTCTCGTCAGCACTCGACTGGCAGGTGACACTTTTGAAGTACTGCACACTTTGCCTTTCTTCTGGCTGTTTGTGCCCTCTTAGTTCTTGGCAGGGTGCAGAGAAAGGATCAAGTAACTCAACTGTTTCCCTCAGGCTGACATTCATCTTGGTATTCATCTTCCTTGTCAAAGAACCGATAAAGAAGGCACAATTAAGAAAATGTTGGTGCTCTTTCCTTGTGGCCAGAAACCTATCCCGTTATCACTGTTGCTCTTTCACTGTGTTGCTGTTTACCCCTTAGTGGCTGTAATTCTTAGAAGGATTTCTCCTGTCAGCCTGTTATCCCGACTTTGAAAATCTCAGGTTTGAAATGGAATTTCTTAGCACATCAAAGGATTTACAGTTTGATGATACAGTCATAATTTTACCTGGTTTTTTTGTTGTTGTTGTTCTTCCTTGCCTGCAAGTTACTTTTAAGACTGTGATTTGTTGTTGTTGTTTTTTTCTATTTTGTAGTCATTGTTTTAGCTTTTAAAGCCATGTTCTGTATCACGAACCCATCCCCCATGTTTCTAGCCTCTGAAGCAGTCCCTGGGGAGGTGTGAACAACAGTTTGTAGCTTGGTATTTTTGAAAGTATTTTATGTGGTAAAATACAACAACAACCCAAAAAACCAGGTAAAATTATGACTGTATCAAACTGTAAATCCTTTCATGTGGTAAGAAATTACATTTCAAACCTGAGATTTTCTGTCAGGATAACAGGCTGACAGGAGAAATCTTTCTAAGAATTACAGGTGGCCGGTAAGAATCCTGGCAGCCGTTTATAAAGTATATTGTTTCTGAGGACTTTTAAGGAGAGACCATAGATGCCTTGTTTCTCTGGTATAGTTATTTAACATCATTTCTCACAGCCCATTGGGCTAGTCCTCTCACTGGGGGAGTTAGAAAGGCCAGGGGTCAGCTCTGAGGAGCCCATATTTCTGTGGTGGCAGCTGGCAGACACTGATGTCTTTTGAGCTGCCTAGGAGCAAAATCAGAATGCCATTAGAGGATACGGCTGTTGCTGTGTGTGTAGGGATCCTGGCAAGGGATCTGGAGGCAAAAGAAAGTTGCAAGATCGAGTGTATCAGTTGAAATAGAGAAGGAGCAGAAGATCCAAATACTGTCATGGAGGAGCGTTTAGGCAGGAATATCATTCACAAATCAAGGTCTATGGCAGCCTGCCCTGGCCTGGAACAGCCAGAAGGTCTTGGTCGTGGAACACTAGGGGGCTGGAGTAGAATACTGTCAACAGTTCAACAGTTCAACGGAATGTACAGAGCTGGACACCGCCTGTTTGGTTACTACCTAATCGTTTGTTTACGCTGCATTTCGTTGCAGGTTCGAATCATCCTCCCATGCCATCAGTATGAGTGCCTATTTGCGAGAACAGAGAAGGGAGCTGTACAGTCGGAGTGGAGAGCTTCAAGGTGGGTAATCGACCTTCTCCAGAAAAATTAGTTTTCTGGAGGAAGATCTGAAGTGTTTATAGCATGTGAATTTGAGGTCTGCATTCACAGGATTCTTTCAAGATAGCAAAGATTGAAAGACCTGGAAATCTGTTTCTTCTTTCATTTCCCAGCATCAGCCGCCAAGCAGCTAAAACTATTACTGTGGCCACGGGATTTATAGACCTGTTAATTCAAGTGGGAACTCAGTGTAAAAAGAAATGAGGGCAGTTCCTTTTTGCTTAAAGATGGCAGACATGATTCCAGTCACAGTCTAGGGGAAGGCCAGTCTTCTGTGGCTGCCACTGTTATTTTAATTATTGTTTTCAGTACCTTCTGGAATATGGCAGGGGTACTTGAGATTTGGAAAAGTACAGATGCAGCCTCTGTCGTTATTTATAGGGAAGAAGGATGCCTTTAAACAGTACGTTCTGATCAACGTAACTTTGATACACAGGATATTTGATGTCCATGTGTGGTTACTAAAATGTTGGAATCTGAAGAAGAAAATAATTAAGAAAATAAATTATAAGTAAATTTATTTACATTAAAAAATCACACTAATAACATTTTTTCCTGTGACCAAAAGGATGCTGATCATGGTAAATGTGATCAGTTAAGAAGGATTTGTGAAGATCTGCTAAGTGCAAGACATCCAAGCACTGGAAGGGATGGAAGTTGTTGAGTACATGGAAATAAAAGATAAAAACCTTAAGATCCAGTTATGAAAGTAAAGAATGAATATCAATAACAATATAAGGCAGTCAGTGGTAACAACTAAGTGGATGGTTTGGATAAAATTGCTAGAGGAGTTGAGAGGGGAGAGATTCTTTAAATTATTTTAGAACTATGGGGCTTTCTCCATGAGGGATGGAGAAGAACACTTTCACTGTCTTTGATGCATTGCAGGCACTTGGAATATTTTGTAGTGACTAGCCTACACAATTAAATATTTAGTTTTTAAGACTCATCATAATTCTACAACAGAATATCAGGAAGCAGCTAGCCAGCCTTTCTAGAGTTAAAAGACTATTGCCTAGTCATTCCTACCTTCACCTTCATTATTAATCTATCAGTAAATACCTGTAAATTCTTCCAAAGACTCTGCTATGCCATCTCATAGTTATATCACAGTAATAATTCCACAACTCAGACATAAAGTTACCAGAATTAAAAGCCTAGAAATACATTTGAGGATATAAGGAAAAGGAAATTAGATTACAAGCATTTTATTTAATAGTAAAGTATTGCTGTATGTTCTAGAAAACATGAAGTGTGTGTCTTGGAGTCTTGAAGTGGAGAAGTACAGGGAGTAGTTAGGTTTGGAACAAATGAAGGAGTGAGCCACTGTATGGTCCGTCAGACAAGGAGGGAAGGAGGAGGGTGACCTGGGCTTCTGCAGGTAACTACCTCCCGGCAGTATAGGGTGGACTGCAAGGCTTGGAAGGAAATGATAGTTTTGGAACACACATTCTTGTAGGACTGATCATACTTGAACTGACACTTAGGGGGCGTAGAAAATTACCTAGGTTTGGAGAGCTCTTCCATATCTCCACCTTCCATCACAGTGTCCTACTTATTTTTTTTATTTATTTATTTTTGGTTTCCCAAAACCCCACAGGTGTTTTGTTTTGTTTTGTTTTTCACACACACACACACACACACACACACACACACTGTATTTTATTTTTACAAGTGATAAATAGACTGCACAGTGTCCTACTTATAAATTCAGAATTGACCTAAGGAGTAGTTTAAGTTTACCTCCAAAATTTCTCTCCACCTGGCTTCTAGTATATGAAATTCCTTTAGTGAGGACACACGGAGCCTTTCTTCTTCTTTTTTAGCTTGAATCCTGATCACTTCCTTTTTTATTAATTAAAAAATTTAATTTTTTAGAGCAGTTTTAGGTTCACAGAAGAACTGAGTGGAAAGTACAGAGAACAGCCCTGTCCCTACATACATATACACAGCCTCCCCGACTTGCAGCAGACAGCCTGCACCGCAGTAAAGCTTTTCACTTGACACTTAGAGATGAAAAGGTAGACCACGTAACTAATGGGACAGCAGTGCAACTTGTCATTCACTCGTATTCAAGCATCGTTACTGAACGAGAATAAATGACAGATACCAGATTCTTCTTTTTTAGTAGACAGTGAGCACGGTGAGTGAACACTTTGCGCTTTGCTCTAGCTGTGCGCCATCCCCAACCCCACCCGTGGTCCATGACCTCTTGAGAGACAGACAGTACAGCCAATCAGTGAACAGTAGAGGGTTCTGGGCCCGTACTGCCTACGTTTAAAATCTAGCTCCCCATTTCCTAGCTTCAGAAGCTCTGTGCCTCCTTATCTCTAAATGGGCGTATCTCTAAACAGTGCCTACCCCATGAGGTTGTTGTGAACGTTAGGTGAGTAAGCTATGAAAAGTGCTGAGAAAAGTACCTGACATGTAGTAAATGTTATGCCTTCCTCCTTCTCTCCAAATGTTGTTATCTCTAGTTTTGTCACTTCAGAGTTTTCGTATACATTCAGTTTGTCTCCTCGTTGGGCTAAACCCTGCTCAGCTTTCCAACTTCAGTTTGTCACTGTGATGAGCCCTCCCTGCTGGTGTCTCCTCTCGCTAACATACCCCCTCTAAAACACAAAGCACGCACTCTCTGTCTCTCTTTCCTTCTGTCTCTCTCTGGGCTGGTGGCCCCTGCTGTGTGCTCACATCTTTCCTGTTCCCTTTCTCATACCCTTCTCCACACTGCATTGTGGGTTTGCACAGAGCTGTAAGCTCCATGAGGGACATACTGTCCTATTCCCTGTGCTTCGTACAGTGCCTGGCACAGTAAATGTTCGGTAAATACTGATTGACTCACTGACAGAAGGAGTGAGGACGGCAGAGGTCTAAAGTAGGACGGGCAGCTTATTAGTGAGAGGTTAGGAAGGGGACCCCAAAGGAGATGGGGCCACTGACAGCCATTATCAGCTTCGTAGGTTTGCATTAGCTTTTAAGTTTAAGCCGAAGTAGAGCCTATACGTAGATACATTTTTGTGCTTTGCAGTTATACATGGCTTTATTAAATAGAAATGTTGCCCTTGAGCTGTCTGGCCTGGGACAACATTGCTGTATATAATTGAAAAACATTGAAAAATCCAACTGAGTTACAGAGGACTTTCATTCTGTGAGAATGGTTAATCGAAGAATCATCATGATCTGGGAACTTTACCATCCTTCAAAAAGCTAGTTAAAATAGGGAACTTTCGAGCAACAGTCTATTGTGCTTACCAGTGTTGAGCAAAGTAGGAGCATTTATCTCTGGTTAGAGGGAGAAAGTAGCTAGCAAACATATCATGTTCAGAATAATCATTAAAAATAATTGAGCTGAGCTGACACGTCATGTGCTTGGTGAGAGGCTGTATCAGCTGACCAGTTTTTGTGCAAGTTTGATGGAGTTTCATTCAGGAACCAAAGTTTCTCTGATGAATGCTTTTAATATTGCAGCAGGAAAAAAGGAGCTGGGGGGGAAATCATATCTTTTTTCCATAAAAAACGGTCATTCTTTTTCAGTTATTCTATTAATCTGACTGGTCTGAGGACCACAGTGAGATCTGCATTTCACCTTATCCTGAAAAGGCATAGTTAAATAGTTCAGTCACATCATAAGAGACTGGCAGGAGATTTTTGTCTCTTCTCTTAGAGCCATGAAGCTGCAGGCTTCGCTTCCCAGTGGTTTGGTTCGTGAGGTCAGCTCTTCCTTCTGTGGTAGGAGAGCGGTAAAGATAGACCATCAAAGTAACATTAAAAGGCTCACATCTGACAAAAGTTAAGCTCCTGTCAATATTTCTAATTCATCATGCAATTAAAAAATGTTCTACCTAACAACACACAAGGGGGAAAAAAAGAATGAAAAAATGAGATTTCTTTGGTATCATCAACCCATCTCAGTTGGCCCTAACTGTCAGGGTACAGGTGGTTCATTACATTGTGTGCTGTGGGCAGCTGGGCTGAGGACGTTGGGGTGCTGTTCCCAAGAGTGCAGCGCAACAGCTGGAAGTCAGACTTGTTCATGTGTCTGCGTTAATCATGGATGTCCTGTTATTCTGAGCCCCTCCACTGCTTCATTGTACTGCTCACACAGTCATGTGGTAGCTTAGAAAGGTACTCATTTTAAAGAACATTTAGCTTCAATATAGTGTCTGAGTTTTTTTTTAATTTTATTTTATTTTTTTATACAGCAGGTTCTTATTAGTTATCTATTTTATACGTATTAGTGTATA
The DNA here is from genome assembly GCF_003031525.2 of Neophocaena asiaeorientalis asiaeorientalis. NCBI lineage: Eukaryota > Metazoa > Chordata > Mammalia > Artiodactyla > Phocoenidae > Neophocaena > Neophocaena asiaeorientalis. Next base: position 2,620,529 of record NW_020172457.1, on the reverse strand, counting down.
TATGTCAATCCCAATCTCCCAGTTAATCCCACCCCCGCTTTCCCCCCTTGGTGTCCATACGTTTGTTCTCTACTTCTGAGTCTCAGTTTCTACCCTGCAAACTGGTTCATCTGTACCATTTTTCTAGCTTCCACATATATGCATTAATATACGATATTTGTTTTTCTCTTTCTGACTCACTTCACTCTGTATGACAGTCTCTAGATCCATCCATGTCTCTACAAATGACCCAATTTGTTCCTTTTTATGGCTGGGTAATATTCCATGGTATATATGTGCCAACATCTTCTTTATCCATTTGTCTGTCGATGGGCATTTAGGTTGCTTCCATGTCCTGGCTATTGTAAACAGTGCTTCAGTGAACATTGGGGTGCATGTGTCTTTTTGAATTGTGGTTCTTTCTGGGTATATGCCCAGCAGTGGGATTGCTGGGTTATATGGTAATTCTGTTTTTAGTTTGCTAAGGAACCTCCATACTCTTCTCCATAGTGGCTGTATCAATTTACGTTCCCGCCAACAGTGCAAGAGGGTTCCCTTTTCTCCACACCCTCTCCAGCATTTGTTGTTTGTAGAATTTCTGTTGATGCCCATTCTAACTGGTGTGAGATGAGACCTCACTGTAGTTTTGATTTGCATTTCTCTAATAATTAGTGATGTTGAGTAGCTTTTAATGTGCTTCTTGGCCTTCTGTATGTCTTCTATGGAGAAATGTCTATTTAGGTCTTCTGCCCATTTTTGGATTGGGTTGTTTGTTTTTTTAATATTGAGCTGCATGAGCTGCTTATATATTTTGGAGATTAATCCTTTGTCTGTTGATTCATTTGCAAATATTTTCTCCCATTCTGAGGGTTGTCTTTTCATCTTGTTTGTGCTTTCCTTTGCTTTGCAAAAGCTTTGAAGTTTCATTAGGTCCCATTTGTTTATTTTTGTTTTTATTTCCATTACTCTAGGAGAGGAAGTGGATCAACAAAGATCTTCCTGTGATTTATGTCAAAGAGTGTTCTTCCTATGTTTTCCTCGAAGAGTTTTATAGTGTCTGGTCTTACATTTAGGTCTCTAATCCATTTTGACTTTATTTTTGTGTATAGTGTTAGAGAGTGTTCTAATTTCATTCTTTTACATGTAGCTGTCCAGTTTTCCCAGCACCACTTATTGAAGAGACTGTCTTTTCTCCGTCGTATATCCTTGCCTCCTTTGTCATAGATTAGTTGACCATAGGTGCGTGGGTTTATCTCTGGGCCTTCTATCTTCTTCCATTGATCTATATTTCTGTTTTTGGGTCAGTACCATATTGTCTTGATTACTGTAGCTTTGTAGTATAGTCTGAAGTCAGGGAGTCTGATTCCTCCAGCTCCGTTTCTTTCCCTCAAGACTGCTGTGGCTATTCGGGGTCTTTTGTGTCTCCGTACAAATTTTAAGATTTTTGTTCTAGTTCTGTAAAAACTGCCACTGATACTTTGATAGGGATTGCATTGAATCTGTAGATTGCTTTGGGTAGTATAGTCATTTTCACAATATTGATTCTTCCAATTGAAGAACATGGTATACCTCTCCGACTGTTTATGTCATCTTTGATTTCTTTCATCAGTGTTTTATAGTTTTCTGAGTACAAGTCTTTTGCCTCCTTAGGCAGGTTTATTCCTAGGTATTTTATTCTTTATGTTGCAGTGGTAAATGGGAGTGTTTCCTTAATTTCTCTTTCTGATTTTTCATTGTTGGTGTATAGGAATGCCAGAGATTTCTGTGCATTAATTATGTATCCTGCAACTTTACCAAATTCATTGATTAGCTCTACTAGTTTTCTGGTGGCATCTTTAGGATTCTGTATGTGTAGTATCATGTCATCTGCAAACAGTGACAGTTTTACTTTTTCTTTTCCTATTTGTATTCCGTTTATTTCTTTTTCTTCTCTGATTGCTGTGGCTAGGACTTCCAAAACTATGTTGAATAATAGTGACAAGAGTGGACATCCTTGTCTTGTTCCTGATCTTAGTGGAAATGCTTTCAGTTTTTCACCACTGAGAATGATGTTTGCTGTGGATTTGTCATATACGGTGTTCATTATGTTGAGGTAGGTTCCCTCTGTGCTGACTTTCTGGAGGGTTTTTATCGTTAATTGGTGTTGAATTTTGTCAAAAGCTTTTTCTGCATCTATTGAGATGATGATATGGATTTTCTTCTTCAGTTTGTTACTATGGTGTATCACATTGATTGATTTGTGTATATTGAAGAATCTTTTCATCCCTGGGATAAATCCCACTTGATCATGGTGTATGATCCTGTTAATGTGCTGTTGGATTCTGTTTGCTAGTGTTTTGTTGAGGATTTTTGCATCTATATTCATGAGTGACATTGGTCTGTAATTTTCTTTTTTTGTAGTATCTTTTTCTGGTTTTGGTAACAAGGTGATGGTGCCCTCATGGAATCATTTCGGGAGTGTTCCTTCCTTTGAAATTTTTTGGGAGAGTTTGAGAAGGATGGGTGTTAGCTCTTCTCTAAATGTTTGATAGAATTCACCTGTGAAGCCATCTGGTCTTGGGTTTTTTTTGTTGGAAGATTTTTAATCACAGTGTCAATTTCATAACTTGTGATTGGTGTGTTCATATTTTCTATTTCTTCTTGGTTCAGTCTTGGATGGTTCTACCTTTCTAAGAATTTGTCCATTTCTTCCAGGTTGTCCATTTTATTGGCATACAGTTGCTTGTAGTAGTCTCTTAGGATGCTTTGTATTTCTGTGTTGTCTGTTGTAACTTCTCTTTTTTCATTTCTAATTTTATTGATTTGAGTCCTCTCACCTTTGTCTTGATGAGTCGGGCTAATGGTTTATCAATTTTATTTATCTTCTCAAAGAACCAGCTTTTAGTTTTATTGATCTTTGCTATTATTTACTTTGTTTCTATTTCATTTATTTCTGCTCTGATCTTTATGATTCCTTTCCTTCTAACTTTGGGTTTTGTTTGTTCTTCTTTCTCTCGTTCCTTTAGGTGTAAGGTTAGATTGTTTATTTGAGATTTTTCTTGTTTCTTGAGGTAGGCTTGTATAGCTATAAACTTCCCTCTTAGAACTGCTTTTGCTGCATCCCATAGTTTTTGGATCAGCGTGCTTTCATTGTCATTTGACTCTAGGTATTTTTGATTTCCTCTTTGATTTCTTCAGTTATCTCTTGGTTATTTAATGTATTGTTTAGCCTCCAAGTTTTTGTGTTTATTACATTGTTTTCCCTGTAATTGATTTCTAATCTCATAATATTGTGGTCAGAAAAGATGCTTGATATTATTTCAGTTTTCTTAAATTTAGTGAGGCTTGATGTGACCCAAGATGTAATCTTCCTGCTGTTTTTGGATGGAATGTCCTATCAATATCAGTTAAATCTGTCTGGTGTATTGTGTCATTTAAAGCTTCTGTTTCCTTATTAATTTTCTGTTTGGATGATCTGTCCATTGGTGTAAGTGAGGTGTTAAAGTCCCCCACTATTATTGTGTTACTGTCGATTTCCTCTTTTAAGCTGTTAGCAGTTTCCTTATGTATTGAGGTGCTCCTATGTTGGGTACATATATATTTATAATTGTTATATCTTTTCTTGGATTTATCCCTTGATCATTACGTAGTGTCCTTCCTTGTCTCTTGTAACATTCTTTATTTTAAAGTCTATTTTATGTGATATGAGTATTGCTACTCCAGCTTTCTTTTGATTTCCATTTGCGTGGAATATCTTTTTCCATCCCCTCAATTTCAGTCTGTGTGTGTCCCTATGTCTGAAGTGGAATTGTTGTAGACAGCATACATATGGGTCTTGTTTTTGTATCCATTCAGTGAGCCCGTGTCTTTTGGTTGGAGCATTTAATCCATTCATTTAAGGTAATGATTGTTATGTATGTTCCTATTACCATATTGTTAATTGTTTTGGGTTTGTCTTTGTAGGTTCTTTTCTTCTCTTGTGTTTCCCACTTAGAGAAGTTCCTTTAGCATTTGTTGTAGAGCTGGTTTGGTGGTGCTGAATTCTCTTAGCTTTTGCTTGTCTGTAAAGCTTTTGATTCCTCCATCAAATCTGAATGAGATCCTTGCTGGGTAGAGTAATCTTGGTTGTAGGTTCTTCCCTTTCATCACTTTAAGTATATCATGCCACTCCCTTCTGGCTTGTAGAGTTTCTGCTGAGAAATCAGCTGTTAACCTTATGGGAGTTCCCCTGTATGCTATTTGTCATTTTACCTTGTTGTTTTTAATAATTTTTCTTTGTCTTTAATTTTTGTCAGATTGGTTACTATGTGTCTTGGCGTGTTTCTCCTTGGGTTTATCCTCCCGGGGACTCTCTGCACCTCCTGGACTTGGGTGGCTATTTCCTTTCCCATGTTAGGGAAGTTTTCGCCTATAATCTCTTCAAATGTTTTCTTGGGTCCTTTCTCACTCTCTTCTCCTTCTGGGACCCTTATAATGTGAATTTTGGTGCGTTTAATGTTGTCCCAGAGGTCTCTTAGGCTGTCTTCATTTCTTTTTATTCTTTTTTCTTTATTCTGTTCCACGGCCATGAATTCCTTCTGTCTTCCAGGTCACTTATCCATTCTTCTGCCTCAGTTATTCTGCTATTGATTCCTTCTAGTGTAGTTTTCATTTCAGTTATTATATGTTCATCTTTGTGTGTTTGTTCTTTAATTCTTCTAGGTCTTTGTTCAACATTTCTTGCATCTTCTCGATCTTTGCCTCCATTCTTTTTCCGAGGGCCTGGATCATATTCACTATCAGTATTCTGAATTCTTTTTCTGGAAGGTTGCCTATCTCCACTTCATTTAGTTGTTTTTCTGGGGTTTTATCTTGTTCCTTCATCTGGTACATAGTCCTCTGCCTTTTCATTTTATGTATCTTTCTGTGAATGTGGTTTTCATTCCACAGGCTGCAGGATTGTAGTTCTTCTTGCTTCTCCTGTCTGCCCTCTGGTGGATGAGGTTATCTAAGAGGCTTTTGTAAGTGTCCTGATGGGAGGGACTGGTGGTGGGTAGAGCTGACTGTTGCTCTTTTGGGCAGAGCTCAGTAAAACTTTAATCTGCTTGTCTGCTGATGGATGTGGCTTGGTTCCCTCCATGTTGGTTGTTTGGCCTGAAGCGGCCCAACACTTGAGCCCACCCGGGCTCTTTGGTGGGGCTAGTGGCGGACTCTGGGAGGGCTCACGGCAAGGAGTACTTCCCAGAACTTCTGCTGCCAGTGACCTTGTCCTCATGGTGAGACAGAGCCACCCCCTGCCTCTGCAGGAGACCCTCCAACACTGGCAGGTAGGTCTGGTTCAGTTGCCTATGGGGTCACTGCTCCTTCCCCTAGGTCCTGATGTGCACAGTACGTTGTGTGTGCCCTCCAAGAGTGCAGTCTCTGTTTCCCCCAGTCCTGTCAAAGTCCTGCAGTCATATCCCAGTAGCCTCAGAATCTGATTTTCTAGAAATTCCTCCTCCTGTTGCCGGACCCCCAGGTTGGGAAGCCTGACGTGGGGCTCAGAACCTGCACTCCAGTGTGTGGACTTCTGTGGTGTGTGTTCCCCTGTCTGTGAGTCCCCCACCAGCAGGTATGGGATTTGATTTTACTGTGGTTGTGCCCCTGCTAGAGTCTCACTGTGGCTTCTGCTTTGTCTTTGGGTGTGGGGTATCTTTTTTGGTCATTAGTTCCAGTGTCTTCCTGTCAATGATTGTTCAGCAGTTAGTTGTGATTCTGGTGCTGTCGCAAGAGGTAGTGGCAGTCTAGTGTCTGAGTTTTAATGTGTGGGTCTTCAGGAGAATAAGGTAACTGATGAACACATTGTCTCATGAGGGTTGAAAAAAAAAGTCAAAATAGTTACTGCTGCCCATGACCAAAACAGGGTCTCTGGTTAATCCCCTTTGCCTCGGTTTTCTTATTTGAAAAATAGAGCTGTTTCCAGTTTTGACTCTTTTAGGAGGGGATATTGTGACTGTAAAATTAGATATCAAAACTCTGGAAAAATTAGAATAGCTGTAATTGATTGAAATTAAAATGGTGCTTTAAAAAAAGTTTATCATTGTGGAATGAGGAGAGCTGCATCCCTCTCTTTATCTCTCATTTTCTCTTCCCATTCACTCTTACTGTTTCCCTGGGTCGGCTCACCTCAAGGTCATCGGTGACCTCCATCTTGGCAGATTCAGTGTTCGCTTTTTTCTGTGTTCATCTCACTTGCTCGTTCAGCAACTGTTTTCCTTTTCTCTTTCTCATGTTCTTTCTGAGTCTTCTCAAGGGCTCCTTGGAGTGTCTCATGGTTTGGTCCTGAAAGCTTTCCTGTGTTCCCTCTGTACACTCTCCCCTGATGATCTCAGCGAAAACCAAGCTTTGCTTGGGGCCAGGTGCAGATGACTTGCAGATCTAGGTCTCCTGCCCACATCTCATTGTTGTTTCCCAATCTCTTCCAGCATCCTGTCTCCCCTCCCCACATCTTATCATTCGTAACCTCAGCATGTTTTTGATTTTCCTCATAATACTTAAAAAAATATGTACATCTTGTCAACTTGTTAGTATTCTACACAGAATGCAAGCCTTACTAATGCGTTCCAGTGCCTAGGACGATACTTGGCTTGAATTAGGCATTTCGAAAATACATGATGAAGGAGGCCTCTTTCCTCCATATCTCCTTATTTGCATGTACAAGCCTACTTATTTGAGAAACGCTAGTGGGAGCTTTAATAAACAGACTAGGAGTTCTGTACTTTGTCTTTGCTCGGTTTTTAAATTTTATTTATTTATTTTTTTTGTGGTACGCAGGCCTCTCACTGTTGTGGCCTCTCCCATTGTGGAGCACAGGCTCCAGATGCACAGGCCCAGCCACTCTGTGGCATGTGGGATCTTTCTGGACCGGGGCACGAACCCGTGTCCCCTGCATCGGCAGGCAGACTCCCAACCACTGCGCCACCAGGGAAGCCCTTTGCTCATTTTTAAAGGTGATCAAACTCACTAATAGGTAGAGTACATTAATTGTCACCAATCCAAGTAGAAATATATACTCAGTTTTGATTACAGTTTCTTCTCTGTCTTGGGGCTACTTAGTACTTCTGTTTGTACTCAATCATATTACCTTTAAGAGTGTCATTTTTATTACCATTAGTTAAATGAGTGGCATTTCCATGGCCCTGACATTGAAATAGTCTGTAAAGCTCCAACCACTTGAAATAGTCTGTAAAGCTACAACCACTTGAGAATTGACTTCTCTAAGAGGATTTGCTTTACAGAGTAAATATGAAGTACTGACATCAGGGAAAACTGGGCTCTTACACTGACCTGACCTGAATTTTCTGAGTTTTTCTTTCTAATGGGTTGTTGGTAACTGGGGTTGTGAATACTTAATAGTATCGTATGTAATTAATCTGCTTGGAGGTGCCTTGCCTTAAGGTAAGGCAATATTTGAAATAGATTAAGCATGAGTTGATTATCCTTTTTACAGAAGGATTTATTATAGGAGGATTTAGTATAGGAATCTCCTAAGTAGCAAGCTGTTCTATAATGGAGCATTTAAAGCAAGATTTCACTTCTTGCTTTCAGGGACGTTTTGGCTGAAGTGAGGTACAGCAGTTTTACACACATACCACCCTTTTGTTCCACAGCATTATATATAAGAAGCACTTGTAAAGCTTTATATTCGTGAAATTTGATTAGAAAATTCTTTGTAGTCTTTAAAATCTTGCTTAATAACTTTGTTAATAACTGAGTAACAATATGCAAGCGACATGGGGAAAAAAGTACTTTTTTTTTTTTTGGTTAAAATTGCACATAATTATTTCAAAATAACCTTAATCTCTTACAGTTATCTCTTCTGTTTTAGGTTGTAAAATAGTGTATGAAAATTGATTCCCCCTCCTTTTGTATATTTATATTCTTGCTTTTTAAAAGACAGATCATAACTTATATGTAAGATATGTCTTAATACGAAATTATAATAAAATTTTTATAAGTGCTAATTTCTTCATCTTTTCCTAAGAAGTAGTAAGTAATAAATATACTTTCCTCAGGTCATGAGCAGACAAATGTGTTATTTCAAATCAAGTAGGAAATAAAAGTGTTCCTATGCCACCATTGTTATTGAGCGTACCAGCCCTTAGTCTTAATCTATGCCAGATAGATGTTTATTTTATTTTAAAATGTTCTTTTGTGGATTTAGTTTATATAAAATGGATTTATTTTCTGAATAAGTCTAGTTCATAAAACATCCTTTCTACCCAGTGGACAAACCACTGGTAGCTGAACCATGTGGAAGGTCATGAGAAAATGGATCATTAGAGTGCAAAGGGGCCATCACAAAGCCTTATTTAGTAAAGTCTAAGAGCCTCACTCTTGAGGAATGACCCTTGGTCATTGTGCAGAACTAGTTGATGATATATCGTCTTATTTTTAAAAAACTTTTGTTCTATCCATTTATTCATTCATCCATACAGAGATAGGGGAGAAGAGGCCATGCTGCTAAATGAGATATATATTTGAGTTTTAAAAGTGGTACGTATGCATGTCTGTCTATATTATACTTCAGTTAAAAGGTTTTCTTTAAACCAAAGTATGAAAAAACACCAGAAACTTCTAACATGATGTAACAGAGAATTTTGAATGTTAGCTTCTCCTATATTTTTCATCATTTGGTTCACATTGATTTTTTAACAATGTGAAGATGATAGCTTTGCTATTATTCCTTATTTGCTTAGACTTTCTCTAGGACCGTAAGAGTTATATTTTGGCAACCCTAGTAGTTTATATGATGCAACTAATAATTCTGACTTGAGCTCTTTTAGAAGGTAGAGAAGACCACAAACATTTGTAGTATGTAGTGAGGAAAGTAATTATTAGAAGCTAGTGAGAATGCTACATAACAAATTTATCATTGTCCCAGTGAGACACAATTCACAAGGTAATTTTACATTTTCAAAATGAAGGTTGAGTCCTTCAGGAAGGCTAATAGTTAGAGATTACCTTATCTAAAGTGATCTATTACCAAAATTCAGAAGAAATTGATGTAAACAAGCACATAGTATGATGTCTAGAAAATGAAGAAATAGATTTTAATGGTAGAATGTGCTTTAGAACTCATAATCTAGTGCTTTTAAACTCATTTTTCAGTCATAGAACCTGTCTTCTGTTTAAGTCTTAATTCATAGCTCAAATGGTTTGACTAAGTGGGGTTGAGGGCTCGGAGCCCCACCTGCTTAGATGCCCACCCCCCTTCCATTTGCTCCTTTCCCCTTCCTCTGTGTGGCACCAAGGCACCATTATAAAACTACAGACTCCCAGAAGCAGACTCCTACGCAACGGGAGAGAGATGACATTACAGATTTGTGGGGATAGGACAGACTAATCCATAATGGGTGTTAAGACAATTGATTATCCGGAAAGAAAAAAAGACATTAGATTTGAACCTCATATCATTTAGGAAAATAAATTTTTGATAGGTTAGAACTCAGATGTGAAAGGCAAAACCTCTGGACAAGTATGCTCATGGCAGCATTGTCTGAATAACAGAAAACTGGAAACAACTCAAAGGCCATAGACGGGAAAAAGGAATTATAAATCAGTATAGCCATAATTCCACATGGCGGAATACTTTATAACAGCGAAAGTGAATGAACTCTGCTATACATTAGCTTGGTTGAGTCTCCGAAGCAATCACATGGGAATATATATAGTCTAGTTCCATCTCCATGAAGATCAGAAGCAGTCAGAACTGAATAGTGTCTTCCTGAGGCGTATTTCCTCATGTGATGAAAATGTGAGAAAGGTAAGATGGGGGCATAAATACAAAACTCAGGAAGGGGATCTGCTCCGGAGAGGATGGAGGAGGATATGATCGAAGAGAGGAGCACATGGGGCTTGAAGGGGATAATGGTGGTGTTGTGTTTCTTCAGCTAAGTGATGGAAATGATATTGCTTGTTGTATTATTTTTAAAACCATACGAATGTCATAGATACTCATATATATAATACATTTCATAAAAAGTAGAAATATAATCATTTTTAAAAGGGCCTCTAAGTGTCCAGAGACAAAACCATATATGTAGTGTAATGCCCCTGTTTAGAAGTCTAAACCAAATTTGGAGTATTTGTGACCGCTGGATTGGTTCTTGGGCCTGCAGCATTCCACGGATACTCCGTGTCCCTGCCAAAGCTGTGAATGATTACTGAACTAGTCCTGTACCTTAAGGAGTTCATGAGAAGATAACCTCAGGGTCAGGAGGGCTCCCTCCCCACTGACCCACACCCTCCTCTCCCTCATCCTCCATCTGGGTGTCAGCACCTAGCATTAAGCGAGGTCAACAGCTATTCTACTTTTCTTTCCTGTATTTTCTAGGAATTCTGGTTGTTTATTGAATCGGTACAGATTTATCACATGTGTTCGTACTGGGCACTTCACTTGGCCTTCAGGATACAGTGATGAACAGAACCAAGTTTTGATTTTTGCTTTTGAAAGTCAAAAGAATAGAAAGGGACCATGAATGTGTCACATGAGCCTGGCACTTGTCTCCCAGCATTTGTTCTATATTAACAGAGCCCCTGATTTTTAGCCGGACACATGGCCACCCCAAAATATAAACATATGTAAGCTTTCTTTGCAGCCAGCCATGGACACATAATTCTAACCAGTAGAATGTGAGTGAAAGTGATATGCATAACTTCAGGTCTTACATTTAAAGGGAAGGCTCTCCTTCTCTCCCAGCCCAGTACCTGTGTGCTGTGTGAAGATGTTCATACAGTGTGAACGAAGCATGGTGGGGAGTCATCTTAGACCGCGCAGGTGAGGCCGAACTGTAGGGATGGTAGAGCAATGGGATACAGGGAGCTTGGGTTTCTGGGACCGTGGAGTGTCGCACTGTGATGACCAGAGCCACCATCCCATCCTGGACTTCTCTGTGAGAGAGGAAGAAACTGTCTTGTTCAAGTCACTTGTAGTTTGATTCTCTTATTACTTGCAGCCCTACTTATGTTCTAATTAATTCAGCATACGAGTAAGTGATCACAGCCCTGTGATATGTGCTATGATGGAGTTGTATATGTATGTAACTGAGATGTGTGTACAAGTTCTGGGAAAGGCAGGGAGGCTTTCATAAGTATTTAAGGTTTGAGCTGCTTATAAGGGATGAAAGGAAGCTTTCCAGATAAAGAGAGGAATGATGGGCATTTCAGGCAGTGGGCATGGAGGGATAAATGCATGCAAGTGAGAGAGTATAGGCTTTTCTTGTTTCATAGCATGAATTGGATGTAACTTTTTCTGTTAATTAAGGAAATCAGTTCATGTATATTGACCTCTACTGATTATAATTTGTTACTTTTGGGAACCAGAGATGACAGAAAGGACACCAAAGCTGTTGTGAATGGCTTTGGTCATCGTGCATTGTAACAGTTAAGAGATGAAGAATTGATAGGAACCAGTGGTGTATTGACAATGATAGGAATATAAAAGATGATTATACTAGAGCAAAGGCTACATATAATCATACACTGGATTTTCTGAGTGGTGTTCAAGCAGTATAGCCTTGCCACTTTATTATTAAAAATCCTATAGGAAAAATAACTGTTTTAAATGCAACTATGGTAGCAGTATCAAAATCAGGCCGTGCATGGTAGCTACAACTTGAGATATTGGCAGCGTCTGGACCAGCCCACCCTAATTCCAAAGTCCCTTGTTCAGCTTAGGCTGCAAATGGCAGCTTGCTTCTGTATGGAGATGGCAGAGTTCTCTGTGCTCACACTGGATTTCCAGCTTGTAATTGTGGTGTGGATGAAAATATGCGTCAAGTTACTTTTGGCTTCACCACAGTTTTAAACTTGAAACTCCCGTATTACAGTAATTTATGGTAGTCTGTATGAGTGCTGCATGTATACTGTAATAGTCATAATATAGGATGTTCATTCCTAGAATTGTGATGACATCTACTGAACTGCAGCCAGTTCATTTGCATATTCATGCCCACTGAGCTCAAATAAGTCCCTGTTTGTTTGCACATTAATGCCTGATTTCAGCACCAGTTAACTCGTTTACATATCCCTGTTTAGTTGGTTAGTGAGGTTCATATGTGGAATATTGGTGCAGCTGTTCGTGCTTTGAGTAGCTAGGGGAGCTTTGTGGTTTAGTGGGAGGAGTACCTATTACTCATCTTGCTTTTACTAGGCAAGTCACTTTACCTTTCTGAGCCCCAGGTTACTCAGCTGGTGTAGTGAAAGTAGCGATACTTACCCTGCCTCTTTCTTAAGGTTCTTGTAATTGATGTATTGGAGTTGACAACACACAATCAACATTTCTAGGCCAACCATATGCTAGGCACTGCTCCTGGAACATTTACATATGGGAGAGTTCTAGGTCCCATGGAAGGCAAGACATGCAAACAGAGGCAGTTTTAATAAATGTTAGAAGTACCTTGGGGAGCATGGAGGAGAAAACACAATATTCCCGAGGGAGTCGTAGAAGCTCTTACAAAGGAGGAATCATTATATTGAAATTGGAAAGATGAGTTAACCATACTGACCAGGGGAAGGGCACTCACTGCAAGTGGGGAGAGGATGTAAAACACACAGCTGTGTGAAAGCTTCAGGGAACTAACTGTAGGTATTGCCTTGTGGGAATATTGGACCCAGTCAAGGGAGATGGGTGGGCAGATCTCAAAGGACCTGGTATAACAGCAAGAAGGCATGGTTTCTGTCCTGTGAATGTTAAGGAATCCTCTAAGGATTTAAAGCAGGAGAGTCACATAATCAAATCTGTATTTTAGTAACAGTATTCTGGTGCCTTGCGGAGGAGAATCAGTGCAGTGAGGTTGGAGACGAGAAGGCAAATTGTATTGTTGTTTCAGGTGAAAGCTTATAGAAGAGTATGCCTCCGGACGCGCAGGCTCAGCGGCCATGGCTCATGGGCCCAGCCGCTCCGGTGCATGTGGGATCCTCCCCGACCGGGGCACGAACCCGTGTCCCCTGCATCAGCAGGCGGACTCTTAACCACTGCACCACCAGGGAAGCCCATATGCCAGCTTTTTAGGAGGGTAATAACAGTGAAGATGGAGAGGTGGGAATAGATCCAAAAGCTAATTTCGAGGTAGAGTCAGTTGGACACGATGACTCATTCTGTGTGGAGATTGAGCAAGAGATAGGCTTGGTTCCCAGTTTTCCAATCTGGTGACTTGGGTAGATCATGATGTTATTTGTTTTAAGATAGGAAATACAAGAAGAGAAGTAGTTTTTATGGAGTGTTAGCGCTGAAGATAGCTTTTTAAAGTATATATTTTCATGTTTCTCTTCTAGTTTTGTTTAGATCTATATAATCTAACATTAGCTAAACTAACTAATTGAATTAATCTATTATCAACTCCCTCATGATTAAGGCATTCCGCACTGTTCGATTACGCATTACCATTCCCCTTCCTAAGTGCAGAGTATTGGAGTTAGAGTTTTTTCCCCTCCCTCCTCCTCTTTCTATTTTTAAATTGCAAATACTGCTTTCCCCTTTCTAGGATTTGACTGATCTGTTAACTTTGGTGCCCTAATAAGTCTCTGAAGAATATGAATTCTTTAATTTTTATTTCTAGGTATCTCCTGTATTTTTATTATTATTAAAATCAAGCTACCATCCATCTTTCGTAATAACTTGCTTTTTGATTTTGTACAAGTCACTTTACCAGTTTTCTCAGTCGTAAAGAGAAGCTCAGTGTTCTCTCTGACTCTCATTCTGCCCAAAGCTCTAGATTCTTGAGTCTCAGCCCATCAGTCACTCTGTTCTGGGTCTGAGGACTACTTAGTAGTTCAGAGTGTGGTCTCTGCAGCCAGGTTTCCTATCTGTCTGACTGGGCAAATTAACCCCTTTGTGTGTCAGTTTCATTTTCTATAAAGTGTGAACATAATATACCTATCTCTTAGGGCCATAGTGAGGATGAAATGAGTTAATATGTGTAAAGTGTTTAGAACATACTAAGTACTGAATAAATGTTAATTTATTTGTGACTGCCCCCCCATCCCCCCCCCACCCAGCACTTAGCATCATTCTTCACACATAGGAGACACTCAGTAAATTCTTTTAAAATTAATGAATAAACATGGTAATAGACAAATAAATTTAAGTAGAATCTCCTATAGTGGTCCTTAGAAACTCTTTTGCTTCTTTTCTGTTTTCTTTGACAAAAGTCCTTCTAGTTAGAGGGTTGAGAAACCATGTTTACTTCAGGATCCTCTGAATCTTACAGTGTTAAGTGGCATCCACTGCAGTAGTCTGGGTGGAATTTACATACATCTCTAACCACAGCGCAGCACTTAGTGACTCTGTAGTGATCTGCTCTTCCCATTTATATCCTCCCCAGAGGTAAATATTCATGGCAATAATGAAAGTAGATATTTCTCTTCAAAGTTATTTTGATCTTGTCACACTAACTCTGAACTTTACTACACAAATAATTTAGAATGATTAGTATATGGCAAAAAAAAAAAAAGGACGAGGCTAAAGTGGAATGGACATGACTTCTGTTTATGAATTAACTACATCTGAGCATTTGGCAATGTTTTATGTACCTTGTTGTTTTGCCTTCCTCTTTCCTCCAGTTTTAAATCATTTCCTTGCTACTTGTGAAAATGAAAAATAAAAGAAGTTATACTCTAACTTTTAACCTAAAAATTCCTAGAGGTAGCAGAGAGCTCAAATTAGTACCATAAAGGGAAATAAATCGAAATGATCTATTGAAAACAACATAAATTCTTAAAAACAACAAACGATGTATGACTGAAATGAAGTAAGAAAACAAAAACAATGACAACTAATCTGAAAGGGGAACTTTTAACTTAGCCTGGAAGGTGAGCAATGAGCTGTGTGTGGATGTTATTCTCCACAGAGTGGCTACAGAAAGAGGACTGGTCAAAGCGAGGCTGTGGACGGGACAAACCATTCACTCGTTTATGATTATCTACCCTTTGTAGATTCTGTGACTCTTTTCTGGAATCTGTTGGAATCAATAATTCTAACTCCTCTTAAATATTTGATGAATCATTTAAAAAAAATTTTCAAGAGAAGATCTTTTGCTACAGAAATTCTTTTAGCATCTAACTTGAGCTGTTGCTTCCGATCATTTCAAAACTATTTACTCCGATTAACTTAGTAGATGTAGTTTCCTCAGAATACAGAATTTGGTTTTATTTCCTAAGGAATTGAAATCCTTTGTTATCCCCAAATCAGTCAGTATGGTTCTTTCTTTAAACCTTCACTTCTAGGACAATTTTAGGCAAATGTAATGCCCCAAGGGGAATAATTAGCTCAATTTTAGATGCTGTTTGCTTCATCTTTAGCCATAATTGTTTTATTTTACACTTTGAAATTTGTCACTGCCTTAAATGTTTTTAGAAGTAATGATATAAATTATATAAATAGAAATTTTCTCTAACATATGA
This sequence comes from Neophocaena asiaeorientalis asiaeorientalis, assembly GCF_003031525.2. Lineage (NCBI taxonomy): Eukaryota > Metazoa > Chordata > Mammalia > Artiodactyla > Phocoenidae > Neophocaena > Neophocaena asiaeorientalis. The sequence continues at coordinate 2,605,148 of NW_020172457.1, read as the reverse complement.
GCCTAGGAACTGAATCCTTTCTGTTCTTCCTTTTTTTCTACCTTCTTTTCTTTATTATTGCCATTTTATTTTACTTTTTATTGAGGTAGAATACATCTACAATGAAGTGTGCTTATCTTGAATATACATCTAAAATTTTGCATATATATATAAAGCATGTAACCAGCACCGAAAAGATTTTCTCATGTCATTTCCCAGTCCGTCTCACCCCCCTCAAGGTAACGAGAATTCTCATACTAATGCTGTCCCTTAGTCTTGCCTATTTAACTCTGTACAAATAGAATCATACTATGTCTTATGTATCTGGCTTCTTTTGCTCAACATAATGTTTGGAGATTCATACATATTATTGAAGGTATAGTTTGTTTTTATTGCTATATATTCCATTGTATGATTGTAGAGCAAATTATTCATTCCCCCTGTTAATAGACATTGTCATTTCCACTTTGGGGCTATGATACATAACTATGCTATGAAGAATTTTGTACATATGCACTCACTTCTCTTGGGAATTAATATAGGAGTGGAATTGCTGGGTCATGAGCTAAGCATGTGTTTACCTTTAGAAGATACTAACAGGCGTTTTAGAGTTACAGAAATTAATGAGAAATTCTATGAGAATTTCATTATTCTACATTCTCACTAACGTGATTTTATCAGCCTGTTAAGTTTTCTCTTTTCTGGTGGATGTGTAGTCTACTTTATTAAAAAAAACAAAAAAAATCTCTCAGGTCTCCCTACTTCTGGATATGAGTATTCAGTTTACAGGCTATTTCCCGATTCACTGATTTATAGTACTACAGCTTGTCATAGTAATGTGACCCTGTGTTCTTCATAGGAAGTCCTGACTGTGTATATATGGTCTTACCCAGAATTCTTGGGTGGCCTTTGTTAGAAATCACCCATTAACCTGTCATCACTTGATGGAATATAAAGATATCTCCTCTCTTCTCTCTTTGCCTTTTTTTTTTGGTCAGTGGCTTTCTATTTTGAATTACACCTTTATTACATGTTTATTGATATTCTCACTGGTGGTAGGCAGAACTCTAAGTTGACCCCAATGACCTGTGACCTTTAGAATTCCTCCTCTTGTGTGTGGGCCAGATCTGTGAATATGATAGAGTCTCATTCCCATGATTAGGTTACATCATACTGTATGTGTAATGGGATTTTGCAGATAGGATTAAAGTTCCTAATGATTTATCTTTGAGTTAATCAAAAGGGAGATTACCCTTGGTGGGCCTGACTTAATCAAGTGAGTCCTTAAAAGAGACAAGAAGCAGTACAGACACTAGCCTTGAAGAAATAATTCTTGTGAGAAGAGTGAGCCATGTGAAGGACCTGAGGTGGTTTCTAGGAGCTGAGAGTGACTCCTGTCCAACAGACAGCAGGAAAACGAGGACTTCAGTCCTACAACCACAAAGAACTGGATTCTGCCAACAACCTGAATAAGCTCGGAAGAAGACCCCAAGCCTCAGATAAGTTTGCAACCCTGCCTAGCACCTAGTATTCAGCCTAGTGAGACCCTGAGCACAGAACCCAGCTAACCCCATGCCTGGACTCCTAAGTCACAGAAATTGTGAGCTAATCAATGGTTGTTGTTTTAAACTGCGAACTTTGTGGTAAGTTGTTACACATCAATAGAAAATTAATATACTACCCAGTCTTGATACTTCAGGATTCTTCCTTTTAGACTTCCAAACATTCCCTTAGACAAATGGATGGAAGTTGCTAAACTAGTTCCCTTACTGTAAGCTAGGAAGAGAACCACCTTTTTTCTTCTGACCCCAAATTTACTTGAGCTGTCAGTCTTGCAGTTATTCCCTGCCCCTCCAGGTCTCTGTGACTTTAACTTAGAAGCTGAGAGGGACTTTGAGAAAGGATGGAGGTCTAATATGTTTCTGTAGACTTTACAGTATGAGATGAGGTTAAAAAATTTTTATAATACTTTATATGTACAATAAAAAACATCATCATGATAACCCTCTAAGGCAAGCTGTACAGAACCTGTTATCTCTCTGGGCTGTCTCATGTGCACCAGACACTGAACATGTCCAAATCAAACTCATGATCTCCGCTTCTCCCCATCACCCCCAAGCCTGCTCTTCTTTCAGTGTACCTGATTTCATTAAATGGCGTTGCTGACTTAACCAGTTGCTAAACTCAGGAGTCATTCTTGTCTTCCACCTTTGTACTACACAGTTTGTTACCAGACCCTACTGATACTGCCTCCTAAACCCACCTACTGTTTTTATAAATGGCTCTTGCCTTACCCAGGTTCTAACTGCTATCACCTCTTGGTTGTTACTGCCTCTGCCTTAAATTCTTCCAAACCACTGGCTATACTGGAACCAGAGTGATTTAAAAGTATTCAGTGATTTCTTATGTCCCTTGTGCTAAACTCCATGTCCTTAATATGTATGATTTGACCACCAGTTACACACAGCCTCTTCTTGTCCCCTTTTCCTCACCATGGCCTTCTCGTTGGACTTCTCATGACCTTCTATTGGACTTCTCAGAACTTGCCAAGCTCATTCAGGCCTTGAGGCCTCCCTACTTGGAATTGGTTTGCCCCTATCTTCTCCTTCTCCTTGATAAATAGTTGTCATCTTTAAGGTACTTCTTTGCTTTATAAAAATATTTTTATATAATACTTATTAAGTATTTACCATGTGTAAATCAGTATTCTAAAAAATTTTCTATGGAGTATCTTCTTTCATCTTCTTAACTATTACGTCCTTCAGGAAGCTTTTTTTGTTTTGTTTGTTTAAATTTTCCCGGGCAAGGTTAGGTTCCTTATTTGTAGGACATGGCACGCTTATAATTATTCAGCTAATTACTCGTTGTTGTTTGTTTGAAATGTGTACTTATTCATTTTAAAGTTCCACACAGGCAGGAACCTTGTCAGTTGTGTTTACCTTACATACCAAGTTCCTAGTCCAGTGTCCAACATACAGTAAGTTCCCAATAATTATTCAGGCTTTTTAAAAATGAAAAGAAGTTCAATGTTACACATTAACCAAATGGTGAACTAGACAGAAGCTAAGAGAAAAGACAGAAGTCTTTTCTCTCCAAGTTTAGAGCTTTGTCCAGTATGTTAATAATACTTGAGAGATGAGCAAATATATCATAGATTATATTAAGAAGGGAGATAAGGGAAACTAATATTATTTGAGAGAAGAGAGTGAAATTATTGAGATGGCATTTTGAGTATATACATAATTATCACTTGATTCTCATAATCATTTTGTCAAGTAGGCCTTGTTTTCTAATTTTTTATGGCTAAGAAACCACAGCTTATAGAAGTTAAGTAACCTGAACAAAGTCGCAAAACCAATAAATGATAGAGATGAACAGTTAATAGAGTTTCATTAAATAAGGTTTGCAAAATAACTTGCATTTGAAACGGCTTGTGCCTTTCTCTACTTTATTGAGATAATTTACATACAGTAAGCTACATTCGTTTAAACTGAACAACTTGATGAGTTTTGATGGGTGTGTACACGGACACGGGACGTTTTCATCACTCAAAAGTTTCTTTGTGCCCTTTTGTAGTCTGTTTTTCCCTCAATTCCCAGCCTCAGGTAGCTACTGAAATGATTTATGTCAAGAGATAAGCTTGCAATTTCTGTGTTTTATATGAATGGACTCATACAGTGTACCGTTTTGTGCCTGGCTTCTTTCATTCAGTATAATAACTTTATCATTCATATTGTTGCATGTATCAGTAGTTTGTGCCTTTTTATTGCTGAGTAGTACTCTGTGGTATGGATATACACAGTAGGTATGGGTATATCACATTGTTTATCCTTCTAGCTGTTGATGTATGTTTCAGTTGTTTCCAGTTTTGGGTTGTTGTAAATAATGCTGCTCTAAACTTTCATGGATAAGTCTTTGTGTGAGATGGAGATTTTCAATTCTCTTGGGAATACTTGAGCGTGGGATTGCTAGATCATATGGTAGGTGTGTGTTTAACTTTTTAAGAAAATGCCAGTTTTCTAAAGCGAGTATGGCATTTTATATTCCTACCAGCAGTGTATGCCAACCTTGGATTTGTCAGTCTTTTTAATTTCAGACTTTCAAATGAGTGTATAATGGTGTTTTATTGTGGTGGCTTGTAGATTTTTAATGTAATAGCTTATTGATGTATTGTGTAGCTGTGGATTTGAACATTCTAAATTCAAATTAGAATCCATCTCAAATCTTTTTTCGCTTGTTGTTAATAACTAGTCCAGACCTGTTGTTCTGTTATTTCTTTTCTTTTTTTTTTCTTTAAGATGTTGGGGGTTGGAGTTTATTAATTAATTAATTTAATTTTTTGCTGTGTTGCGTCTTCGTTTCTGTGTGTGGGCTTTCTCTAGTTGTGGCAAGCGGGGGCCGCTCTTCATTGCGGTGCGCGGGCCTCTCACTATTGTGGCCTCTCCTGTTGCGGAGCACAGGCTCCAGACGCGCAGGCTCAGTAGTTGTGGCTCACAGGCCTAGTTGCTCCGCGGCATGTGGGATTCTTCCAGACCAGGGCTCGAACCCGTGTCCCCTGAATTAGCAGGCAGATTCTTAACCGCTGCGCCACCAGGGAAGCCCAATTTCTTTTGAAATAACTTTTAAAATATTTACCTCTATGGCATTTTTAAGTATAGAGAAAATAGACATAACTATTTTACAAGTCAACTGTAGAGCCATGTATATTTATATTCATTCATATGTTAAAAACGGTGCTTACTAAAAGTACTGATTATTGTGTATCTATATAGTTCCAGCATCTTCTGAACGTTTGTGTAATATTATTAAACAGTAGCGAGTGAGTTCTAAATAAGTCATGGTCTGAAGCTAAAAATTCCCAGTTGTTGCCTTATTAGTAATCGTAGGACTAATGCAAAGTGCTGCTAATTAAGACTTTCTGTTTTTCTTTGCGTGCCACCATGGCAGCAAATGGTATCTTAAACTGACAAGCTATAAATTAAAACTTGCAGAATGCAAGACCTAGTCTAGGGAAAATGAAGTTATGTATAGGTGACTTGTTCCATTTGAATTACTCAAAGGGCTGCTGGTGTAGACCAGCTGTGTTCTCTGATGACAAAAACGAATCTTGACATTTGGGATAATGAAAATTCAGTTCAGCACCTCTTTGAGATATATGATAATACATTGTCAGTCAGAAGCAGAGGGAAAGGTGGGAGCAAAAACGCTGGCTTATTAAAATAGGCAACGTGACAAGTGGACATTGCTGGATCTGCAGTTTCTAGGAAAAAAATGTCAAGGGAAACCTGTTTTACAAAAATGATAGGAATAGCTGTTTTATGGAACGAAGGTGAAAAGATTTGACTTTTGGTGTCTGACCTCTTTGCAGTAGCCTTTGTTCATGATTCCTAGTTTCATGGTTTATTGTACTTGGGGTGCAGGGTGAGGCATGAAAGGCCTGGAAAGGAGACTCACTTTTTTGGTTTGACAGTATTAATGCAATCATCTAGCTCATACCTTGTAAGCCCACTTATCATTTCCTCTGCGTGTGGTTTTTCTAGTTTAGCGGATTAGCTTCACTGTCTCTTCAAAGGCTATCCAATCAAGGAGGGGTTATTAAAACCAGGGCTATTTATGACTGAGAATTAATTAGAGAAGCATTTTCATGCAAAACATCCAATTTTTTGATTAGCAATGGAGCAGGGCTGCAATTAACACTCTAGGAAGCTTAAATTTCCAGCTTTTTGATTCTCAGGAAATGAGATTATCAAACCAGGGTCAGATACTTGACAGCAAAGCAGGGTTGGGAAAGTGTGAAATCATATGTAAAAAAAATTGTCTTTTGATTTTAATTCTGAGATTGCTATTAAGGCAATGGAAAATTCAGAGAAGTGGAAGAACAAAAAATCTGAAAATGCAAGAACCTGAAATGCCTGATTCTTTAGTGGCTTATTTACTATGCAGAGTATCTATTATAAATGTTTGCTTGGAATGTTTTAGAAACACAGCAATATATTTTGTTCCTCTATTATTACTTATTATTCAATCTTTGTCCAATAAATTTCTTTTAGATATTTAGTGGCTGAACAAATATTTAAAGTGTTTGTATGCTTAGGAGACAAACCAAAATTTCTTTCATTAGAAAAGGAAGTTTCTTTTCTAAATGGTGGCTTGCTGTTTTTGGAGTCTATTTATTTTCATTGGTGTTTTTAATTATTTTAAATCACTTGAGACATAGTCGAGGTAGTGAGTTATCTCAAGACATAGATTACCATTTAATGGTAAGTGACCTTTGTCAAGCTTAGGTGTCTGCGGTAAGAAGTAAGGCAACCCTAGACCTCTGTAAAACAAAGTGGATGCTGTCATCAGCATAATTGGTGCTCCCTAAGGAGATAGAACATAATGAAAATTCATTCATTCTGGAAAATATTTTTCACCTTCTCTTCTCTTAATTTAGACATCTAATTTCAGTTGAGAAATAGAGGAGCAATGCATCTTTTGTGTTAGCTCACTCTGCCAGGGTAGCTTTCCGTCTTTCCCTTCTTCATCCATTAGTTTCTAAGATTCCTAAGTAAAGGGACCTTGTCAGTATTTTAAAATCACCAGTCCTTCTCTTCACTGTTTTTTTTTTGTTTTTTTTTTTTTGCGGTACGCAGGCCTCTCACTGTTGTGGCCTCTCCCGTTGCGGAGCACAGGCTCCGGACGCACAGGCTCAGCGGCCATGGCTCACGGGCCCAGCTGCTCCGTGGCATGTGGGATCTTCCCGGACCGGGGCACGAACCCTTGTCCCCTGCATCGGCAGGCGGACTCTCAACCACTGCGCCACCAGGGAAGCCCTCTTCACTGTTTTTTTGTGCTTATGATGGTACTCTGTGTATCTGAAGCTGTTGATGTGTACTATTTATGGACTGCCTGCTTATTGACTTCAGGGCAACCATTGCCTTCCAGTGCTAAGATGAACACAGGTGAAGGGGTCCCTTCCTAGGCCAGGGATGGAGGTTGGGGGTTAAGATTTGTGGACAAGCCTGTGTCAATCTGGTTTATCTCATGTTCTCCCAGATTTGATTTTTCTATTTCCATAAAGGGTAGGAGCTTCTGTTAGACTCCTGAGGGTTGTTTTTAAAAACAGCTTCATAAGCAGTTTCTGGACTATGCTGACCATGAACGGAGGAGACCATGTGACATCTGTATAATCAGTGATTTCTGTCATTACATTTTTCTCTCTAAAGCATCTCTGATTTGGGAACATGATTTGTTGATCTAGTCTATCACTCTTGCAATCCCACTATGGACCCTCAGCTTTATTTGTAGTTTTGCTTAATCCTCCTTCCTTTTTTGGTGAAGAGCATCCATCACTGGCTGGATGACAATTGGCTGCAGTTTAATCTTGGGGAGAGGTGGAGGAAAAGCTGCCAGTCAGAGGCTGAAGAGTTGGTCTTTTCAGATTTGTAGCCGTCAGCCTCAACGCTGATCTTCACGTGCTTGGATGTTGATGATTACATGCTTTTTTGGTGTCTAATAAATATTTGCTGAAGAATTTATAATGTAATGTTTATAGACCTTTTGTTGTTGTTGTTGTAAAATGTTTCTACATTTCCAAATCCATAACATAGGGATTCAAGCAGATGAATTAGCAGATGCATGGGTTTGGGGGAAGGGTGCATGGGTGGCTTACAGGGAATCAGTGACCCCATCAGTGTGTGCAGATTTGTGGGAAAGGTGGGGAGAAGTTGCCTAGTTTTCATTAGGTTTGTAAAATACTACTACCACGTGTATGTGTGTACGCACATTCACAAGTACATATAAAAATACAGTTCCCAGCTAAGCCTTATTATCTATAGAAGAAAACAATCAAATAACTTCAATAAAAGCACATAAAATGACATCCTTTTGTAACAAGTGTGAATTAAATACATACATACCTATATTCAAATGTTTAAATATCAAAGGTAGGCAGAAATAAATGAATTTATAAAAATTGGGAAAATGAATCAAGAAAAGTATAGTAATTTAATATGAATCATTTTAAAGAAAGCAAGGATTATTGTTTAGTGGAGTGGAAAAACCAAGAGGATTCTAGGGTTTTTCCTCTAATGTTAGGTTTTTAAAAACTATAGTCTGATACAGCTCAATCAGTTATTTAAGGAACTCGATTTGCTTTAAGAGGCTTACAATTGGTAATAGCCTTATTACATTCTGGAATTCCCAGGGGGTGGGGTGAGGTGTCAGCTGTTCTACTGGCAACATTTCTCCTTTGTTTGGCTTGCTATGTGTTCGGTGTATATAGTGGTGAACGATGGACTTGGAAGAATACTTAAAAATCTTTGCTGGCGATGATTAGAAAAGAAGGCTTTCGCTTTAAGTATGATACAATCTTTAATAGTGATTGACTCATGTATGTTTATATGATTATACATGTACACATAATATTAAACTTAAACGTGTAAATACCTAATTATTGAAATTTGTACTGGGAAAATTACATTGTTATTGAGTTTCTGATCTTCTTTAATCCCATTTCCCATTGAAATACTTGATTTGATAAGGATATCCTATTCTAGCAGAAATAGTAGGGAAAAGAAACCAATTTTTGTAGGATCCTGATCAATCTAATTTATGAAATTAGATTTTTATGAACATGAGGGTTGGTGTTGGCCAGTGAAATGAAAGGCTGAACCCTCAGGGCTCAAAGCAATGGATTGGGAGAGACTAGATCAGGAATTGAAGTATCTGAGTCATTTGTGTGGTAGACGGAAAATACGGCATTGCTGAGCTTTTTAGAAAAGTAGGGATAAATGCAAAGGAGAGCTCAGGACTAAGTCTTGGTTGAAGAAGCACCGCTCATGAGACATGAGGAGTGTCTTGAAGAAGTTAGGGAGAGGGTGGGCAAACAGATAACTAAGGTTTATAAGTATAAAAATCTCCCTCCATCAGCTTTTTAAAAAACTCACCTAGATGAGGTCTTAATGATTCCCAACAACCATAATCAAATGTTTGCTTTTGCTTCTACAAAAAGGTTTTCTGACAAAACCTTTTTGTCAGTTTCGATAGTTATACCTTTTTCTGTCAGCCCGATATATCCAAAGCTGTGGGTTTATTTTAATGATTTAATAGTCTGCTCTTGAATGCAAGTTTCTAAGTTAGAATTGTATGACTTTTGCAACCACTGTGATAATGGTCGGTGAAATACAATATTTGGGTAAATAATGCCATCACGTCTTTAAATGTTTTGTTCTGATGACATGAAATGAACCAGAGCCATGAAAATTTTTCTAACAGGTAACACCAAGAATTTCTCTCCATCTCTTTTATGAAACTTCTTTAAGGCCCAGGTAATTGCAAAATCTCCCACATTCCTTGAGAGGACTCCAGACTCACTCTGATTCTTTTAAGAATTTAGTGCTATTGCAAATCACATTAATGTTTTCAGATTTCTGTCTAATTGCTTGATGGTATGATAACAAAAGCTTGATAGTATAATAACAAAAGCTTGAGGTTCTGTAGCTGGATTCCCTTAAATAATGTAAAAACTGTTATAAATGATTAGTAGCTTGGATGACTTCCCACGTCCCTCTCTGGGGGTCCTAATTGCTATGTTTTTATGGTTGTGTTCAACTTAATTGCCATTAACCACTGCTGAAGTCTCCTGCTTACTCACCATGCAGTCGTTGCCCATCAGTGGCATTTAGTACGGGATGAATGAACAAGTCCCTTCTTTGTGTGTTTAGTGAATGTCTACATACTTGCAGATGGTCTTCCTCAAATAGAGTTTCTTTGAAATGGGAGATAATGCTGAAGAAATATTTTCAAAAATACTTATTCCATAGAAGTTGACTTACTTGATAGTTGCATTATATTTGGCAATTGGATGACAGGTTACATCTTAGAATATCTAAATGGATTAGGAAGACACATTTCTTGATATTTATGTATGATTGATTTAAGTTGAAGGTAAAACTCCATGGTAGTGATTGAGTAATCTAAGTATAGTCATGTGTGTAAATGAAATTTGGATGGTTTTAGTGATATTAAATCCCTCAAAACGTTATATTCTGCTGTGGGAATAGGAAGTATCTTCTGAGTTAATAGAGTTTAGTGGTTTTAAAACTGTGTTTGTTCTAGAACACTTAGATGCCCGGAAAGGTTTGGGAAATTGACCAGTCAGGATTCCCAGTCCTCCCTTGAAACCTCCAATCAGGGAGGCTTAAGGTCTTTACTTTTTTTTTTTTATATGTTTGGATTCAGTGTAAGATTTTTTTTCTTTCAAGTGTTCCTCTGTAAAATTCTGTGTGTTTTGAATTCTGTACATGAAATTGTTGTTCATGTTGACTGAATTTTATACATGAAATTGTAAACATTAGTAAAACCGTTTAACCTCTCCTCTTCACCTGCCCAGACGATCCACTGTAAGGAATTTAGTATGCATCCTTCTACTTCCTGTTCTGTGTGTTTATATGTATCAGGTGATCTCACATATACACATTTTCCAAACTGCTATTTCAAAAATGTTGTAGTGAACACTTCTATGAACACTTTTGAATACTTTAAAATAGGTATTTAGAAGGGGAACTCTTGGGTAAGAGGATAAGTCTCTTCAGAATCTGAATATGAAAATATGAATTTGTGTAGGCTACTAAACTGCATTTGGTGGAGGTGGGATGAATTGGGAGATTGGGATTGACACATATACGCTATAAAATAAATAAAATAAATAAATAATGAGAACCTATTGTATAGCTCAGCGAACTCTATTCACTTCTCTGTGGTGACCTAAATTGGTAGGAAATCCAAAAAAGAGGGTGTGTGTGTGTGTGTGTGTGTGTGTGTGTGTGTGTGTGTGTGTGTACGACTGATTCACTTTGCTCTACAGTAGAAACTAACAACATTGTAAAGCAACTATACTCCAAAAAAATTAATTAGAAAAATAAACTACTTTCCAAAAAATTTACCAGTTCACACTCCCTTCAGAAGTCCATTTCTTTACATCTTTGACATCACTTGATATTATCAAGTTTTACAAAACTTGACTGGAGTGTATACCTGCTTTCTAGCCAGGTTTAATATCTTTTTGTACGTTTATTTGACAATGTAGTTTTTTCACTGAATTACTTTTATTATTATAGAGTTGAAAACTCTTTGATCTTAATCGCTTTCCTACTTTTTATTGGGTTGTCTGCTTTTACTTCTCTAATGATTTTTAGATACTTTTTGTATGTTCTAGATTATAAATACTTTTTTTCTTCCATAGTCTGACACTTAGGTAAGGTTTAATTTGGGGGGAAAGGATTATTTTTCTAAAAATAATTTTAAACTCACTAAACTAGCAATATTTTTGATGCTATGACTTCTTTCAGATGGGTGGATAGATATTTTTAAAAGATTCTTAAGTAAGTAGCTATTACAGTTTTCACTGGGTAATCTATTCTAATGTCTCAAGTCCTTATAAACTTTGTTTCTCAACTTACAAGAACATTAAATAAGGAATAATGAACATCCTCAATTAGTCTGAGTATTGAGCTTACTTAGCAGTCTAAAATTTTTAACATAAAGTATCAAGATTCTATTGTCTTCTAATTCATGTTTCAAGTTTTTCATTACTACGTAGCAACTTGGCTCCAGTTTTTCTTCCTAAAATTAGTTTGCTTTGTAGACTGTGATCATCACAGTATCCCTTCTGGATAGATTGTGCGTGGGCATCTGCACTTTATAGAAGGGAAGAACAGATGTCCAATAACTTGCTGTGGGTTGTACCACAGCAGAACCAGAAATCAGAATCTCGCTCTGTTTAGATGTGCTCTCAAGAAAAGATACGTTTGGCGTGACCATAGGGCATAGCTATTTTGTCTAGCAATATGTGGCCTAACCTGTGGTCTTTCCTGTAAAAGGCACCAGAATCACTCCTGTGTTTTATTCCTCAAGACCTCTATGAATGGTTACCACCATGGTGGCTTATCTCCATAGCTGAGCATGGCTGGAAGAATTCTAGCATGACTAGGTGGCTTTTTCCCCATCACCAGCAGCTAGTAGTAAGGTATAAACTAAGGAATAAAGTAGGCCATTATAATTCCTCTCCTCTTAAAATCTGAAATCAACGAATACAGTTATTTTATCCATGGCCACAGAGGTACCTAATTGAATATGTAATGACATTTCTTATTTGTCCTTGAAAACTTACGTATTTTCAGTGAAAGAAGTGCCATATGGGGTGTATCCTGAGACAGCGTTTTCCAACTTTAGGGTGCATCCGAAAGCCTGGAGGATTTATTGAAACAGAGACTGCTGTCCCCCATTTCCTGAGTTTCTGATTCTGTAGGTGTGGGGTGAAGTCTGAGAGTTTGCATTTCTAATATGTTCTTGTGTGATGGTGATGGTCCAGGGAACTCATTTTGAGAACCTGTCCTCCAAACCTGGTAATAAACCAAGAAAAGATGGTGCTAATCAGGATAGCGCTATTGTCTATGACCAGCTACTTTTGTTGCCTCTTTAATACCATAGCACTTAGGCATTCTCTTATTTTCCCTGGAGAAGATCAAACCTAATAGAATTATGCATGTGCTTTAAGAGATCATCAACCTTATACTTTTTCCCCTGGGCCTAGAGCAATTTGAAAAGAGACATTCCCATCAAATGACATAAAACCTGTAGCTATAGTAACAAATTAACAATTACCAGGCTCTATAATTGGGTGTTTGTGCAAGACTCATTCATTTGGGTTTATGCATGAATTGCAGAGCTGGAGATGGGAGAATGTTTCGGGAAAGGCTGAAGGACTAGCTTTCAAACTGTTATTCCGATAGAGATTGCAGACTCTAATTTTGTATTAAAAATGAATAGTCAGTTTAGATGCTTATAATAGGAACACCACATTCTTGAGAAGAATAAAATACTATACAAAGATACTGTCTTTGTGCTAGGTGTTTAGTTGTGTATTAGTGTTGAGTTTTTATTCCATACTTTCTTTTGATTATTTTTGGTCTTAAGCAATTTTAAAGGGAATCTAACAGAACCTGCTGGTTACTTAGTCAGAATACATTTACCTGCCTGCTTCTCCTCCTTTTTCTTTTTTTTTTTTTTGCGGTACGCGGGCTTCTCACTGTTGTGGCCTCTCCCGCTGCGGAGCACAGGGTCCGGACGCACAGGCCCATCGGCCATGGCTCACCGGCCCAGCCGCTCCGCGGCATGTGGTATCCTCCCGGACCAGGGCATGAACCCCTATCTCCCACATTGGCAGGCGGATTCCCAACCACTGCGCCACCAGGGAAGCCCTCTCCTCCTTTTTCTAAAAAAAAAAAAAAAATCCCCTTTCTGGTTGTATTCTAGATGGTAATGTTTGTAGCTTAAAAAACATATCTCCAACTGTCCTTTGCAAGTGGGTGTGACCCATGAAATAAAAGCAGAGGTAGTTGGATAGGGCTTTTGCGTCAACTAACTCCTTAAGAGGAGCTGACTCAGCTGGGAGTTTCCCATTTTAAACCCTTCTTCTTTCTCTCTGCTTGAAGTTTGGGTATGGTAGCTGAAGTTTCAACAGCCATCCAGGATTGAGGCCACCTTGATATTGGGAGCCAAGCACTAATGCTGGTTGAGCAGGAAGGAGCCTCCGTCCCTGATGACCCTGAGTCAGCGTTCCAGCCCTGGACTGTGTACCTTTAGATTGGAGAGAGAAATAACCCTCTGTTTTGCTTAAGCAATTTACTTGGATTTTTTGTTATTTGCAAGTAAGCCTTGCAGTTAATGTCGGAGGTGGCATTTCCTCTCTTTTTAAAGAAGGACTTATCTTTAAAACCTATGAGGTATTTTCAGTGTTGACCCTGTAAATTCATTATAAATTATCTCACATGAATGACTAGATCCCTGTCATCTTACACCTCTTCTTTCCTCCTGCTGAAATAGCATGCTTTCAGAGTCAGATACACCTGTTTTGTTTGTAACAGCTTTATTGAGGCATAATTAAAATAACATAAAATTCACCCATTTTAAGTGTACAATTCAGTATTTTTGATGAATTTACTGAGCTGTACAAACATTATCACAGTTCAGTTTTAGAACATTATTTATCACCCCAATAAGATCCCTTGTGTCTGTTCACGGTAAATACTTACCCAACCTCAATCGCTGATCTGCTTTCTGCCTCTATAGGTTTGCCTTTCGGGACCTGTCATATAAATAGAATCCTACAATTATGTGGTCTTTTGTATCTGGCCTCTTTTAGTTAGCCTAAGCTTTTGAGGTTCACCTGTGTCATATCACACATCAATAGCTCATTGCTTTGTATTGATGAATAGCATTCTGTTACATGGTTATACTGCATTTTATTCATCAATGATGGACATTTGGATTGTTTCCACTATTTGGCTATTTTGAATACTGCTGCTCTGAACATTGATCTGCAAGGCTTTGGTGCACCTGGCTTTGAACCTTAGCTCCTCCACTTAATAGCTTGGTGACCTCAGGTAAGTTGCCTAACTGCTCATCTCTAAGAGATGTGATTTCCTCATCTCTAAAAGGTGATGATATAGTCTTGTGGAATTGCTATGAGAATTAAATGAAGTACTATAAGAGATTATTTATTGAGAAATCTAAACACTGGAGGCATACAAGCAATAGTATTGTTTTAAAAGCATACGTTAAAATGAATCACACAGTTATAGTGATTTTCAGTAATGCACTGTGGGTGGTGATAATGCAACCTACAGGGCTGCAAATGACTAATTAGTGTTGTCATCAAAGTTTGTTAAGTGCGTTATGGACAGAGTGGTACTAATCACAGCAGAAGCTGTAGTGACTATATTATGATACTCCTGGTGATGGAGCAGTTGTGATGTTTGGTTGTTCACATGGATTGGCAGGTCAGAACCATCTTATAGTTCTAAATTGCAGTGTGCAAATACATATTTTAATTAGGGAGGCAGTTAGAATTGAAGAGAGAGTATTGGCAGCTTTTAGCCCTGTGTTTGATATTATTTCTATATTTAAAATTTTTACCCTTCCCCCCCAAAAAAAGCTTTTTACAATATTTCATGTCTTTCTTGTCTTTTTGAAGAGAATATTTTAAATATAAGATAACTTTTATTGATAAATTCGAATCATCATTATGAAGTTCAAACAGAATACTATACAAAGGTTTAGGTCCGTTTGTCCTTGATCCAAATCATCCAGCATCCTGGCTCTTTGTGTTCTTGGTATTTAATTTAATTTAGTTTAGTTTAATTTAATTTTCACCCCTTCCTTTTCCCCTCCCCTTCCCTTTCCTTTTCTCTCCTTATTGTTGATATTTCCTTCTGCTCTTAGCTTACTTCCTTCTAGTCATCTTTGTTCTCATTCTTTTCTTTAGACATAGAAATTGGATAGAAGACTGTGTTGCTCTCTGTAAAGTAGAAATAAATAGACCTGAGGTGAGGAGTAAGGCTTATGAAATTTGTAACATCTACCTTGTCCCTTGAGCAGCCTTTTTGGTTTACTTCCAATTCTTGATTAGTATCTGGATTCATGAAATTGCTGGGTATATGTGAGCTCTTTTTGTTCTCCAAATTGCTGGACAGTAATTGGGCAGGGGACACAGTTTGTTGTTGCATTGAATGGTGTTCTTCTGGCACATTTGTGGCTCACCCAGGGTCCCATATCATGCTTGTTAATTTATGTGTGTAGTGTGATACATAACCTTTATATCCAGACATTGCTCTAGGTGATTTACATGTATTAATGATATTGATAATAATTTCTTACTAATGTGGAATTCAATTGATTGATTTAGTTCTAACATTCAACCCAGAGGAGCATCCCTATATTTAAAACAAGTAGTTATTTTTTCCTTCATATAAATTCACTTTTACAATGAATGTTCTAGAAAATTTGACAACGAGGTACTTCTGTGCAGCACCAGATAACTCCTTCAGTATCTAAATTATTAATGAGAGGCTACCTAGTCTAGATTTATAAACTGTCCATGGAGGCAACAAGATGCATCAGAGTTCTTAAAAGAAGGGTAATGAAAAATACAGAACTATGTAACAAGGTATAGGTTAACATTTTTTAGTTGATTAGATAGCAGTGAAAGTGAGGACTTAGGCTTCAGGGAGCTAAGAACCTGGCACTATAATGAGAAAAATTTGGGTGCCCTAGGAGGTTGTGGATTATTTTTGACTCAGTATTTTATGTTAATTATACTATGGTAAATTACTCAATATATTCTCTGTGTATAAGAAAATTTTCTCTGATGCTGTAGACTAAGAATATTCCAAACTTATTTGTTGCCATCACTACTTTATTCTTTTTTTTTTTTTTTTGCGGTACGCGAGCCTCTCACTGTTGCGGCTTCTCCCATTGCGGAGCACAGGTTCCGGACGCGCAGGCCCAGCGGCCGTGGCTCTCGGGCCCAGCCGCTCCGCGGCATGTGGGATCCTCCCGCACCGGGGCACGAACCCGTATCCCCTGCATCGGCAGGCGGACTCTCAACCACTGCGCCACCAGGGAAGCCGGAGGCAGATTTTTATAGTAGCAAAAATAGGTGCTCTAGTACAGCCAGTTGCTAAAGAATTTGACAACAGCCTGTCTTCTTACAGTTTAAAATCATGATCAAAATAATGAAAATATGCCATTGAAGAGCCTTATTGTCAGTAACTGTGGTTTCATCAGTCTGTATAGAAAATTTGTCTTGATGTTAAGTGACATCTCATCAATACATCTTTGAATTGAATCATTGCTCAATGGCAGTGTTTTAAAAATACTGGAAATTTAAAAAAATAAAATACTTTTTGGATTTTGGTTGCATCACTACTGCAATTACTGTCTCTAACATGGGTCATATGATAGTCTCAGCAGCTATATGAACACTAGAAGGTTTTAGGGAGCTTTTTTGGTTTTTGTTTTGATATTTTGCATCTTTTTTCTGTTACTTTTTAAAACACAGCTTTATTGAGGTATAATTCACATGACCATACAAATCACCCATTTGAAATGTACAATTCAGTGGTTTTTAGGATATGCACAGTTGTACAACCATCACCATACTAAATAAAATAAAACTATGTCAGAAAGGCTAAAGCGTTTTTTCCCAACAGCTTAACACTGTATTTATTTTTATTTTAAATGAACATATGTGAAAGATTTATTTAATTAATTGGAAACCAGCAGAATGGTAAAGCTAGTTCAGAATATCTGAGAAACTGAGTATATATCTATTTTACTTGTTTATGTTTATTGAAGTAAAGTTGACTTACGGTATTATATTAGTTTCAGGTATATAACATAGTAATTTCATATTTTAATAGATTATATTCCATACAAAGTTATTATAATTAATTGACTACCCTATGCTGCACATTACATCCTTGTAACTTATTTATGCCTAGTAGTCTGTACCTCTTAATCCCCTTCACCTATTTTGCCCCTCCCCTCAGCCTCTGGTAACTACTAGTTTGTTCTTTGTATCTGTGAGTCTGTCTCTGTTTTATTACATACGTTCATTTGTTTTATTTTTCAGATTCCACACACAAGTGAAAACATACAGTATTTTTCTTTCTCTCTGACTTATTTCACTAAGCATAGTACCCTCCAGGCCCATCCATGTTGTCACAAATGGCAAAATTTCATTCTTAACCAGATACAAGCTTGTTTAGGGTGCACCAGAAGACCCGTGGATGTCTCTTAATAGACTTACCAAATTCTTTTCTATTAACATTTTTGTGTCTGTCTCATTCAGTGTGGGTAACTTACTCATTTTGATGTTTTCAGGGACAAGCACAGAATCTAGCCCATAGAAGGAATTCAGTAGCATCTGAGTGGGAAGGAATTGGATTTCAGGGCCCTTGTTTTACTGAGATGTGAAATGTTGACAGAGGAAACTGTCAATTGATGAAGCTGCTTTGAGAAAAGGGGAAAACAGTGCTCAGTTAAGATACTGTACGGGTTCGTGCCCCGGTCTGGGAAGATCCCACATGCCGCGGAGCGGCTGCGCCCGTGAGCCATGGCCTCTGAGCCTGCGCGTCTGGAGCCTGTGCTCTGCAAAGGGAGAGGACACAACAGTGAGAGGCCCGCGTACCGCAAAAAAAAAAAAAAAAAGAATACTGTACTAATTTTATTCGCACCAAATACAATATTTGGTGCAGAATGTTTAAAAAAGGTAAAATATATAGTCCAATGAAGAAGAATGGTTATTGAAGTTACATTTTAAATGCAAATAGCACAAGTTATTAGTTTACAGGGATTATGGGCGATGTTTCTGCTGCTCTTGCTAATTCTTCTCCCTTTTAGTTCCGAAAGTCCTACCTTCATTCCTCCTGTCTTACTTCACCTCTCTCCTTTTTTTCCTTTATCTTTTTCTCTGTCTGTTCCTGCTTCTTGTCTTCCCCCCTTTCTCACTCTCTTTCCCTCCCCACCACAAGCTCAGCAAGAGAGGGAAGTTTTTGAGTTTCATTTGTGCCTTTCTCCACTTAGCCATAAAAATTAACCAAGTATGTGTTGAAGATAGCCCTAGTATGATGGGAAATAAGCTTCAGATGCAGGATGATTACTGTTGGTGATGGTGTATAAAATAAAGGATCTTATGTGGAATGTTGACCCTTCAGGGCTAGTATGTGCTCATTACATGATTTGGATGGTAAACTGAGCCACCTTAATAATATTGGCTACTGGAAATAACAATGTTTATAAGTCTGCACAGTGACATTTTTATGAATCAGGCTTTAACTTTTATTGCATTGAATACACTTACTATTGTTTTTTTAATCATTCTTCCGGAGCTGTTTATGTTATGGGAAACACTAGATGAAAATTTGAAATCCTTAGAAATTAAATGATTTTTATTTTACCTCATCTTTCATGATGATTGTAGTTAAGATTTTATTTGTAAATCACTCTGCACATGAGAAAAAAGCTTTTTCTTTCATGATTTTCTCAATGAAAATAGTTTTTGTCATTTCTATGTAAAAATACTTTCTCTTAAACAATCAGCGTTCCTTATTTATTTCTATAGTTTTAGAAATTTGTATTGCCCCCAAGATATTTCAACAGTAATGGGAAAAATGAAGGATAACCTAGAATTACACCCCAGAGCAAAATATACTGTGTTTATTATTTGCTATTCATTCTAGTTCTGTTTCATATAGTATTTGTAACTTTAACAATGCAATAATAATGGTGTGGATTCAGCTTTCCTTAAAAATGGATTTAAATAGTTTATCTAATGATCCCATTTATTAAATCAAAATCAGCAAAGACATTTCATCAGGACTAATATTCATTCTCTTCAGCCATTTTAGTAAATTTTAAGAAGTGAAAATGGAGTTTAGTATCAACCTTTACTGATGTGTTACAGCTTAATTTTTAAAATAGTCAAGCTAGCAAAAGCTTTCCCGGAACAAACATACAAACAATCCCCTAATCTACAGGTGTGGGCCACCATTATCTTTTCTGAGTTTCATGTCTTTAATGTGTTTTGAGTCTCTCTGAGGTGCCTAATATGTGTGATTTGTTTGAGTTTCAGCCATTATGGACTCTACATATAATGAATTTCAGGAAATACATAACAACAACTTCTGCTTGTAGATAAAGACAGTAAGATGATGGAGTGATCAAATAGAAATGCTCCTTCAATTTATTTTACGAAGACATCTATCAGTGTTTTATTTATAAGGCAATTGAAGTCATTCATTTTATATGGAACTCTTCCCCTCTGAATAACAAATAATACATTATCATATATACCGTATTGGAGGAGGGAGTAATGAAAGCTATACTTGAAAATAGAAGTTTAATATTTTGGGCTCATTGGGCACAATTATAGTGGCACTGTCTTTGTTTTCAACTGAATCATAATTGTGTGTGCAGATTAAAAAAAAAATTTAGGTGGTACAGTACTGTAGAAAATAGAAAGTTCACTGTTCGAAGAGGGAAAAGGTGTTTCTTTTCAGCTGCCGAGCATTTTAGATGCACAGAATCTGTCTCGGATATATCCCTTTGTAAGGGCCTTGCACATTTTATGAGTGACTAGAGTCAAACGGGAGCCTCTCTGCCCAAGATCTATGACACGGCCATATGAAAGCCATGGTCAAATGTTTTGTTCTCAACTCTTTTCATAAACTGTACCATTCATAAACTGGAGTCTGCAGCATTTCATTTCTGAGCCAAGTCAGGTTGCCTACTGGGGTTTCACTCTCCACTTTGTGTTTTGCTTTTGCCTGATGCCACACAGGAATACTTCTAAAGCTTCATCGTAGTGATAATTGTTATTTACCCTTAGCTAAAATTCCAGCTAGTAACTATAATGTGCCACAACTTCTTACGCACTGATTGCCTGAGACTCTACCCACTTTGGGGATAGTTTAGAGGAAAACATCATGCCAGAAAGAAAAGTTGAAAGTTTAGAATCTCGTAACGTAAGTGGGAGGCGATAGTTAAGCTCTTGCATACCTCTGTTAAAGCAGATGCTACATCTTGAATTCAGTAAGGATATAAATATATTAATGGTTAACAGCTCTCTATAAGTTAGTTTGGGTAGATCCATGCAATGTTGAGGTAGTTTAGTGTCATGTTTTTCCTAAGCATGGTCCCAGACCACTCAAATCTTACTGTAAGATTCCTTTCGATAACGACCTTTTTCTTAGTATATTGAAAGTATCTGACTTATAAACCACTATTTCAGGAATATCCCTTATGCACGGTGATTGAACTATCAAAACATATTTGATAATTATAAAGATGTTGGTTTGTGATTGCTTTAATCTCCTGTTGAGGATTTCAGAAAATTACTCTGTTGTCAGGCATTTGAAATCCTTTTTATACAAACAGAGAGTTTTGACCTGTTCCATCTTTTGAGTGTGACATTTAGCCAGTTTAATTGTCCTCCACAGGTTATATGCTAGTTTCTGCTTGCATACCATAAGGGCTATATTTGGAGTGCCTGATAGTGTCACTTCAGTGGTACCATAGATAGTATTTTGGACAGAGGAAAATGTGGCTCCTGATGATGAGTTAGCTGAGTTCTCCCTGAGCTGCCTTTTCCTTTCCCAGAGCAACCACTGTTGCTAGGTTAATAAAGGTCAAACTGATTGGTGAAACTCATTTCTCTTTAGAGTAAATAAAACACCTCAACCTTTTAAAGGTTTTATTGTAGTTTCCAAGTGAGATTAATGAGCTGGTATTGTTTCCTAAGGGGTTTGTGGATTTCAGAAGAGAACAACATGCATCTGTTTTTTCTTGGAAAGTTCTTCCTCCTGATGGGGTTTATGCTGGAATTTCTGGGACTACTTGGGGGTATTCTCTCTTCTCCATCCTACTTCCTTCTTTTTAAAGTAGAATTCTTTGCCTTTTTTGAATCATGAACCCCTTCTTAGAATGAGATAAATGCCTTAAAATTGCATAGACGCACAAAAGGAACCAACTATATTGAAATAGTTGTAATAAATAACAATATGTAATGGCAAAGTCTAATAACACTGTAATTTCAAAGCCATTACGAGCATTAGTGTAATTTTTAACTCCTTGCAGCAACTGTAATATGTTATGGAAATATTATTGATTTCTATTGGTGACAGTGTTACATATATGTTCATATTATCATACTTGAAGAAAATGCTAAATTTCAATTAGCAGTTAGTAAATTACAGATATGTTTTCCCCATCCAAGGTCATTATACTCCTTGAATTCTATCCGTGGACCTCAGATGAAGGCCTCTCCTTTTCTAGAGGAATTCCTGCGTGTCTGATCAGTACTCTTCCTGAGCCAGTATTCCAGAGAGAGACTGTTATCTGCCTCTTATTCCTGAAGGGCTGACTTCTTACACATTAGCAGATGAGGCCCATAATGCTGCTAAGACTTCAGTCTCTTTAGCTTCTTCTGCCAGAAGAGACGTATGTTTGGTGCATTATTTTCCTTTCCCCGATAATTGGCTCTTTCTTCACTTGAGAGACCAATACCATTTTATTACCCAAACTGTTGAGAAATTTCTTATTTTTTTGGGATGGTGTAGACCAAAGCACAAATCAGTCTGACAGAGTCCCTACTCTTTTCTCTTTCCAATTTGCTCAAATAAGTTAATCTCATTTATAAATGTTGAACACTTCTCCTGTATTTAAGTTGATGCCAGGTTAGGAATTTGTTTGTGGTAGAAGTTCAGTCACCTGAAATAAACCAATGATTCACTGGACTAAGAGGAAAGACCAAACCGATTTGCAGAGAATTTTTTTAAACACATGATCTAAGATTCTATAAAACTTTTCTCATTGGTCCTACAATCTATTTCTCAAGAGAGGAGTTTACTGGGATATAGCTTGGTGCAGCAAACAAATGTATAGTGACTACCTACTTGAGCACATCAGTTCACAGAGGCCTTCACTTCTCTGGACACATTAGGTAGACTCAGCAGTAAGAATATAACTAATTTTACTGGAGAGACTTAATGGGAAATAGATTGAGAAGACAATAAACAAGGGAGCAAAGTTATTACAGGGACACTAGCCATAATAACCATCCCTATCGACTGGATTTTTCTTGCATAGAACTAGTTGATTTGAAGTAAATAGCACGTATTTAAGTCATGTGATAGTGGGGCCTTTTATGTTGTTAACTAAGGGCTCCAAGCATACAAATAGAGACCATTATCTCAGATTGTCCTTAGAAATGTCTGCTGTATTATATCCAGAGCTATAGGTAAAGGAATGAGAAGATTTACGCAGTATAGTGGAAGGTATTTTGGAAAGGTTGGAAAGCCTCTGGAAACCTAAAGAAAACAGATAAGTTAAAAAGTCTAGTTAGTATAAATTTCAGATTGTATACAAGGGAAAAACTGTATGTAGGTAAAGCAAAGGGTTTCATTTCATTTTGGAATGCCTGAAAAATGTGAATTGCATCCAATTGAGAAAAAGTGCAGTAGTTGAAAGTGTTCTATTGTGTAGGCCACTGTAGCAAGCCCTACAAGTCAGTCATCAAATTCCTAAATGAAATATGACATTGTTCTAAAAATAATCAAAATTCTTTCCTGTTTTCAGAAAGAAAAAAAAGGGGAAAAAAGTGGTGGGGACACATATTTACTGTTCATTTCTCATTTCCTTTTCTTTTTTTCCCCCATGGTCAAGCATCCTTGAATATATCATTCTTAAACTTTATTTGCATCAAAATCACCTGGAGGGCTTGTTAAAAACACAGGCTACTGGGTATGTACCTCCCACCCCCCAAGGTTTCTGATTCATTTTCCAGTCAGGAGTGGGACCCCAAAATTTGCATTTTTAACAAGTTAGGTACCACACTTGGAGAACCTCTGCACTTTATTATCCTTGTAATTGTTTCCTAGCGGTAGTGATGACTTTCCAAATAATCTTTTGCTTAATCTATCTGCGTGACCCAATAGAGCACCTCATCTTGTTAAAAACAGGAGGAATCAGTTCCATAGTTAAAAGAAGCTGTCTAATAAACATATAAGACGCTCCGAGCCTTGATCTCAGGAACATTCAGAGTCCTTTAGACTGGTGAAAGGTCCATTATGAAATGTTAACTTATAGTCTTAGCAAATATGGAGGTTAAGGAGATGTTAATGTCGTTAACTGGCTGTGAAAATTCTGATTGTTACAAATACATTTTTTTCTTGGCTGCACTGGGTCTTCATTGCTGTGTGCGGGCTTTCTCTAGTTGCAGTGAGTGGGGACTACTCTTCACTGTGGTGTGTGGGCTTCTCATTGCAGTGGCTTCTCTTGTTGTGGAGCATAGGCTCTAGGCGTGCAGGCTTCAGTAGTTGCAGCATGCGGGCTCAGTAGTTGCAGTGCGTGGGCTCAGTAGTTGTAGCTTGCAGGCTGTAGAGTACGGGCTCAGTAGTTGTGGCGCATGGGCTTAGTTGCTCCACGGTAAGTGGGATCTTCATGGACCAGGGCTCAAACCCATGTCCCCTGCATTGGCAGGCGGATTCTAAACCACTGCGCCACCAGGGAAGTCCACAAATACACTTTAAATGTTTTATTCATTACTGCGATTGTGAGTTTGGCTTTAGTGATGCCCTGTTTAGGTTTGGTTAAATCTGCAGGTGTACTTTTTTTTTTTTTTTCTGGTGACTGATCATTATATTGATTTTAGGTTGTTTGTCACCATCACTTGGTTTATGCAGATCTAAATAGGGTCTCAAATTCTCTACTTTGGTCATTTTATTTACTGGTTCATTCAAATTCTGGGTGACTATTTTAAATGAGCCAGGACCCTTAAAATTGCTCAGCCTGAGAAGATATATGGGTACTCTTCATACTATTTAGTTTTCTGTAAGCCTAAAAGTGCCCTAAAAAATAAAGTTGATTAATGTTTTAAAAAGTGCTCAGAGCCAACAACAAAAAAATAGATTAGAAAATATACATAAGTTTGACAGTTATTGGAGAAGAAAGATCCTGGATGTGCAAGGTGTTTTTTGTTTTGTTTTTTTTAAATCCCTCTTCATTTATACATCCAAGCACCAACAGATGTATGATTTAGCATTTGCCCTGCACCTCTGGCTCTAGGAACTATGGAGTTTTTGTATATGGATTCTCTGCCGCAGTGAACTCTGTCATTGTTATGAACAGCTGGGAATGGAGTACAGCTTATTAAGACAGGAGATGTTATCCAAGCCTCCCCTGGCATCCTGAAGAGTAGTGAATATGTTTTGCTTCCCCACATCTAAAGTATCCATTTCCTTACCACCTAGTGTTCTCTTTGCTTTTATTGAAAAACTCTACGGGCCCCATTACCTCTTTGAATGATGTGCACAGTTTATACCAGCTGTTCCCTTATTATCTCTTCTTCCTCTTCTTTGGATTTTTATTGTGTTTATGTTGTACCTTTTTTTTTCCAAAAATAAAGCCCCAGTGTAATTAGTACATAATTGTTTATGTAACTAGAAGAATATTAAGAACAGATTTCCACAAATAAATCCCTACCACTCAAGCATCCTTGCTCCCTTGGGGATGAAAGGCAGCTTTGCTGGGGAAGGGGGTGCAGTTTAAATTCGTCATGCTTATCAGGAGAGGGAGCTTACATTTTGTAAGCTTATTTTGTGCCAGGTGCTTCAGCCATATCACTTCACTTGACTGTGGTAATAAATCCGTGAGTTTTAAGTATTATCATCCCATTTTGTAGATGGAGCACTAAACATCAAAAATGAAATAACTTGGTAAATTGTGGAGCAAGGATTCAAACCTGTGACTTTCTGACTCTGTAATTTTTCTCTCTACTACTTCTGCAAACTTTTGGTGGGTTATACATAAATTCAAATGCCCATGTTCATTTTCCATGTGGCATCGTTGTTCACTTATGAGACATTATTCAGAACAAAAATAAAGACAACTAGAGAAAGTATGTTAAAAATACCACTTTTATCTGGAGATTCAGATTCACATGTAGATCATCATTTTTCTATTTGGAGGATTATTCGGTCTTTGTCAATGAAATTGGCAGGGATGATCAGGAATAATCTGGAGCTTCCTTTGTGATTGGAGAGAAACATTTCAACTTCACTGCTAACCTGTATTGGAGTTTACAATGTGCCAGCCTTGTACATGCATTATTTCACTTAATCCTCTAGAAGTGTAGGAATAGATGTGGAAAATGAGGGCCAAAGCACTTAAACAGTGTGGCCAACATAGCCTGCAAGTATACAGTCTGGGGAGAGCTGCCATCAGATTCCAGAACTCACTATGTCAGTTTATGCTACCTTGCCAAGAAGTGGCAGTTTCAAACGTGAGAGTGGGGTGATATCATAGCCTAGAAAAAGAGGTAAATTATTTGAATGCCTGAATATTTTCTTTCGCCATCGACGAAATAGAAATATTAAGAAAATGGAGGTATGTTTGTTCCTCCTTGAATACTAATCTCATAAAGAGAAATTAAAGTACATGTATGTTTACTTTGTATACTTTTGATTAATCCAAGAAAGTTAGTTGTATGATTTCTAAGTCCCAGTAGTTGGGTATAAATGGAGGGAACTGGGGGTTTAGAAAACAAAACACTTAAAAGCAGTGACAGAGAAAGGCTACAGGTTTGACACATATACAGCATTGTCAAAGGTAAAAGGAGAGGAAGTATGTGAATCAGATTCACTTTCTCATGGCATAGCATCTGTGAGTAAGGCAAGAATGGTATCAAGTGCTTTGGCATATTAACTGCATAACCTTGAGTGTAGTGGAGGGGCTTACCCTGATATTTTTTCCTAAAGCACAGAAAGATATGTGACTTTTCTGACATCCATCATGGCAAGACTCAAGGAGGCAGGATCTAGTAGAGACTGTAATCACTGAACATTTGGATGGAGTAATAGACAGTTCTTAGTATCCATATACATGCAAATACCTCTTAATATACATATTTTCTGTAGCAAAGCAAAACTGTATGAAAAGGGAAATTTCTAGTTAGGAAAAGATTTTAATTAAAATTAGTAGTATGGTATCCGTTGTTATTCATGTCCTTTAAATATATAGCTGATGTTATCTTTATATGAGAAGATATCTTTATTTTATTTTATTGACTGTAAATGCACTTATATAGTCTTTCCCAAGTTCATTCCTGAACCACAGATTCTGCCATTGGTGTTTTATGGAATATTTAAAAAAAAATTTTTTTTAATTGAGGATAGTTGATTTACACTGTTGTGTTAGTTTCTGATGTACAGCACAGTGAATCAGCCATGCATATACATATATCCACTCTCTTCTAGACTCCATTCCCGTATAGGTCATTACAGAGCACTAAATAGAGTTCCCTGGGCTATACAGTAGGTTCTTATTAGTTATCTTTTATATATAGTAGTGTGTATGCATCAATCCCAATCTACCAGTTTATCCCTTCCCCCTTTCCCCCTTGGTAACCATGAGTTTGTTTTCTGCATCTGTGACTCAATTTCTGTTTTGTAAATAGGTTCATTTATACCAATTTTTTAGATTCCACATATAAGTGATATCATATGATATTTGTCTTTCTCTGACTTCACTCAGTATGACGATATGTAGGTCCATCCATGTTGCTGCAGTTGGCATTCTTTCTTTCTTTCTTTTATGGTTGAGTAATATTCCATGGTATATATGTACCACATCATCTTTATCCATTTCTCCATTGATGGACATTTAGGTTGCTTTTGTGTCCTGGCTATTGTAAATAGTGCTGCAGTGAACATGGGGGTGCATGTATCCTTTCGAATTATGGTTTTCTCTGGATATATGCCCAGGAGTGGGATTGCTGGGTCATATGGTAGCTCTAATTTTAGTTTTTTAAGGAATCTCCATACTGTTCTCCATAATGGCTGTACCAATTTACATTTCCATCAACAGTGTAGGAGGGTTCCCTTTTCCTCATACCCTCTCCAGCATTTATTGTTTGCAGATTTTTAAAAAATAAATCTATTTATTTATTTATTTGGCTGTTTTGGGTCTTTCTTGCTGTGCACAGGCTTTCTCTAGTTGCGGCAAGCGTGGGCTACTCTTCATTGTCGGGGGCGGGCTTCTCATTGCAGTGGCTTCTCTTGTTGCGGAACACAAGCTCTAGATGCGTGGGCTTCAGTAGTTGTGGCACACGGGCTCAGTGGTTGTGGCTCACGGGTGTAGTTGCTCTGCAGCATGTGGGATCTTCCTGGGCTAGGGCTCGAACCCGTGTCCCCTGCTTTGGCAGGCAGATTCCTAACCTCTGTGCCACCAGGGAAGTCCCTATTGTTTGTAGATTTTTTGATGATGGCCATTCTCACCAGTTTGAGGTGATACCTCCTTGTAGTTTTGATTTACATTTCTCTAATAACTGGTGATGTTGAACATTTTTTCATGTGCCTCTTGGCCATCCGTATGTCTTCTTTGGAGAAATGTCTAGATCTTCGGCTCATTTTTTGATTGGATTGTTTGTTTTTTTGATATTGAGCTGCATGAGTTGTTTGTTTATTTTGGAGATTAATCCCTGTCGGTTGCTTTGTTTGCAAATATTTTCTCCCATTCTGTGGGTTTCCTTTTCGTTTTGTTGATGGTTTCCTTTGTTTTGCAAAAGTTTTTACATTTAGAACATTCTCTAACACCATACACAAAAATAAACTCAAATGGATTAAAGACCTAAATGTAAAACTCTTAGAGGAAAACATAGGCAGAACACTCTCTGACATAAATCATAGCAGGACCTTTTTTGATCCACCTCCAAGAGTAATGAAAATAAAAACAAAAGTAAACAAACGGGACCTAGTTTTATGGAATCTTAACCATCCATGTTGGAGAGTATCCATGCTTCTTTAGTCAGGTTTTTAAAAAAAGTTTTTTGTTTTATCTTTAATCAGTTTTTATGTGATAAACCATTTCATGTTTAGCATTTTTGATTTATACTATAGTCTCCTTGGCTTCTAACTACAGATTCATGGACTAAATTTGTATTCTTTTGTTAAATTTGAAAAGTAGGTGAAAGTTGGAGGGGAGACAAAGGAACATTGTAATAAAACCGAGAAAGACTATTGTCAGCGCATGTGGCGCTACCACTTCTTTTGAGACCAAGGCAAGGCTTGAGAGCAGGTCTATCAACCTCAATAAGAAAAAAGACATGAAAAAATTTTTTTTCATGTGAAAAATATACTAGTCCTCAGGATATGGATCCTTCTTGGAGTTGCAGTTGAGAATTCACTGGTACTGCTTCTTTTCAGTGAACCTGACTTTTAATAATGTGATAGTTTTTTTTAATCCAAAACAACAGCAACAAAGAAAACCCCTTAGACTCAGTTTTTAGAAATTAGTTTTGAGCGATAGAGGCCTGGCAGGCAGGCCTACAAGTACCCAGTATTTATTATTTCTCATTTTGGGGAGCCCTAAGTTACCTGAACTTTGCCTCTCTCTTAGCCTAAACTTGACTCTTTAACTATATTCATATGCCCCATCATAATTCAGTATTTTAGAAAAATAAAAGGAGGAATGGGTTCAAAATGACAAGATTTAGGATAAATTGCTTCAGGGAAAGCCCTCTTAGGAAGTGAGCATCAGTTACCTTCTCCCACTGTAAACGGAGAAGAGCCGGAGAAACCAAGCACACTGACCAGGAGGTGGAACTTAGTTTAGTAGGTAATTAGTTTTCCTGAGTGCTGAGTGCTTTTCATACATGATGCTATGGTCATAAGTTAATGCCAGAAAACAAAGCCCAAAACTAGAGGAAAACACTGACCTAGGAGAAAGGCTGTATTTGATATCCTTTTCTTTTAGAAGTAAATGGGACTTTGGTGTGGCTAAGATATAAACTGGCATCGTCTGTTCTTAGGTTTGGAAACCGTGTTTGATTTTGAACCTTAGCAGAAGGGAAAAAAATGAATTATTTACTCCAATATAAATTTGTTTGCAGGCATATGTAATTGACTTATTTAGAAGCAATAAAGTAATTCAGATAATTTCAGAAAATGTGTTTTTGAGAAGGAATTCTAATAAAGGATAATTTGGACAATTATATTATGCGTGAGAAAAGACCGTTTACTAAAAAAGGAGAAATGTTATTATAGTTAGAGTTTAAAATGAGAGATTCTCTCTGAAAATAGTCTCTTCTCAGAGATTTCAGGGTGAAATTACATGGATGAAGTATGACCCAGAAACAGCCCTGTCAATGATTGCCACTGGGAATACAGTAATTGAAGATTTGCCTGTGTTGATTGACTTTCAGTATCTGATTACAGAAGCTCTAAGCAGTGTATCTTATTCTTTGATCTCCTTTGTTACCTCTTTTCAGAAATGCTTGTAAGTTGTGTCTGGTTTATCTATAGATTTTTGGACTCTTAGAAGGTCACTTAACCATTTCTGTTTAGTGTTTATCGGTAGACTATTTCAGTTGATAGCAATATTAACATTGTACAAAACCTGAGCTAAATGTTACTAGAATTCTGAGACTCATGTTTTTGGCAGATAATATACTTATTTTTTCTTTGTAGAACCCCATATATATGAATGGTTGTGTTGAAATACTTCTTGATCCTGAGGGCTAGAATGAGGGCCTATGCCAGGGCATTGTAGCTTGTGAATGCCAACCCTTTTAGAATGTCTCATTGGTGCAGGTTATGTTTTGAGTAAATCTGTCTTTAGGAATTAAATTCGATGCTGTCAACATGAGAATCTGGTTACTTTATTTAGAATTTTACAGTGGCAGAATGTATTAATGGACTTTTACTTAAAAAAAAAAAAAAGACATCTGTATCCTATTCTACTCTAGCTCTTGGGGTAGCCTTTACAGAGTGGATTACTTATGGTCAGCTTCTTGCCATAAAAAGCTGTAGTAGTGCCACAGCTGACTCTCCATCTCTGTGTAGATCTGGTTTAGTTTTGCTTTTTCTGAAGCTATACTGTGCTGCTAGAAACATTGGTGGATGGATTAAGAAGACTATTGGAAAATAGACATACCTTACTTGTTCCTTTAGTTTTGCCAGGAGTACATTTTGACTCTTAAAAATCCAGTTCAGTTTTCCCATATATACTGATTCGGCCTAGTGGTAGGGGAGTACATGGTGAGAAAAGGGAAGGTAAGGAAGGTGAGGTCATTGTCCTGAAGGCTGTGGATGGGATACCTAACTCCAAGCCTTTGAGAATAAGTGCATGAAGTCCACATTACATTTGAGAATGCTTTTTCCAAATTAGCATAGATCAGAGAATCTTATTGCAGCTCCAGTAAGCACTTGGTTTGTGTTTCTAGTATGCCCTGTATTTTCATAATCAAACCATACCCTCTACCTTTTGACATTTTTGTTTTGCTCAGCACTTTTGTTCTGTATGTTCACGTTTTTATTGTCATTTTTGATTTAGTGTAGGACTTGAATAACGACTGCCTACATTTTAAACGATGTCACGTCGCAGTGTTTATTTGCTCAAATTTTTGTGTAATCAGTAATCATACGTTTTTGGCGTTTCCTTTCTGTTTCAGAGATGCACGTTTGGCTGCAGTTGTTTCCAAAGCCCCTTCATTTTGTCCTGGGTCGAAGAGCCTTAGCTAATTTTAATCATCCCTGAGCTGTCATTTCTGTTCATCACTGTCACATTAGCATCATTCCTGTTCATCAGTGTCACATTAACAGCAGATCTGAACTCGCTGATTAGTAAAGTGGATGGAAATCACAGCTCTGTGTGTGTCCAAATAGCAAGGCTTGTGACGGGGTCTGATGGTTTAATGCAGGCCTTAATCAAGGGCTGAGAAATGTTTTCTCTGCAGTTTAACCTTGTAGTATTGAATTCCTTTAACATGTATATACACTAGCATACACACAAAGGAAATAAACAGACCTTGAGGATGGCTTCCCTTGCAATTTCAAGGCAGCCAACAGAAACAGCATATTTACCTTTGGTCTCGTTGAGTCATTCATATCCAGCTGAAGAACTGCTTGACTGAAAATATACTGTCCTTGGGGATGGAAACTGGAAAACTATGAGGTAGTTGGGATAGCTTTTCATGTTTATCCCAAATAGTGTTCTAAGGATTGCATTTAAGAAAAATTCATCATACCTTGATGCTTACGATCCTATCTGAGTGACCACAGCCATTGTGAATCCTCGCTTCCCTTAGCACGAGCACTAACATTGGAAACATGGTAGAAAGCAAGGATGACACCAGCGTTTACACCAACATTCTCTCAGA
Organism: Neophocaena asiaeorientalis asiaeorientalis; assembly: GCF_003031525.2. Lineage (NCBI taxonomy): Eukaryota > Metazoa > Chordata > Mammalia > Artiodactyla > Phocoenidae > Neophocaena > Neophocaena asiaeorientalis. Next base: position 2,573,629 of record NW_020172457.1, on the reverse strand, counting down.
GGATTGTAGGGTTTGCATTCAAACCAAGGACAGCACTGGGATCAGGACTCTGGTACTATTTTATGGAAGCCAGTGTAACGCACACTTGTAACGTAATATCACTTCTTTCATCTGATTAAAACATTATTTTTACTTTTTAGTAGATTTTTATTTTCTTTTATAGACTCTAGCCCTGGAATCATATATATCTGTCTTCTAAACATGCTGTTATCTTTTTCTAAGATTAGTGACTGCATGTTTAAGTATTTCCAGCATATATTTTGTTGCTGTTATAAACTGAACATACTCAGTTTTTCCAAAATTTCTGTTACTATCACACTGTCTCTCTTTCCCAATGCCTCAGATTAATAGAGTGCTATCACATTTATTTCTCTTGTCTGTTATGCCAAATTGGGTGTTTTACTTCTATTTTGAGTCTACTTAGTTTTGTTCAGAAATAGAACTTGAGGCAGCAGCATCATGAAGTGGAAACTTGTGAGCTTTTGGGACAAAGACCTCTGAATTAGGATTCTTGCTTCTCCACTTACTAGCTTTTTGAGTTACTGACTTTTTCCAGCCACACTATCCTGATCTATAACAATAGGGATTAGTTGGGGTGTTGTGAGGATTATATAGGGCAACTGAAGAGAAATGGCTACCGGTCCCTTATTCAGAGTGAGTGTTCAATAAGTTATAATTTTCTTTTATATGCAATACTGTTTCCCATACTTTTTAGTAGATATTTCCCTCCCTTCCTCCCCCTCTCCCTCTATTACCTTCTCTCTTCAACCCCCTCTCTTTGTCTTTCTCTCTCTGTTTACAACCCCAAAGTGTTAGTGGTTCTTAGGAGATCACACTTACCGACTTGGGAGATTGCTTTGACTGTGCTGTCTGGTCATTAGCTTAGACAAGTAGGGTCGTCAGTATTGTTTCTAACGAGCTTTTTTATTTCAGTGAAGTATTACTTCATCATACTACTTTTCCCAGTCACCTGTTGTCTCCCATGTTACTTAACTATTTTATGTGAGCTCACTTCTTTGTTTTACTGTCAGTCCATTTTAAAACTCTTCTTACCAAGTTGACAGACTTCCTGCCAAACATCTTTCTCTTGGCTGTAGGAGGAGGTTTGGCTATAGATAACAGAGACTCAACATCACAGTGGTGTAAACAAGATAGAATTTTATTTCTCTTTCACATAAAAGTCTGGCAGTGGAGTCCTGGCATGATGGCCTTGATCCATGATGTCCTCAGGGGCCCAGGCTCTTTCTTATTAAAGTTTCGTCACGTGTACTCCGTTCCTAATGTCTCCTCTCTGTCCAAGATGAGTACCTGAACTCTTGCCATCACATCTACGTATTGGTAGTCAGGAATTAGGCAGGGGCAAACTAGGACATGTCCCTCTTCATGTACTGTACTTGATCTTTTTAAGTCTACATTAACTGTGGAAATAGAATGCCACCTGTGCTCTATTTTGTTCATTTTCTTACCAAGAGAAAAGTGTCCCTACTAGTCAGATTCTTTGTTCCCTAATGAATCAGCTACCATGATCTTTGCATGCTTAGCAGGCAGATCTAGTAGAATGTCATGTTGGATTTTTTCCTCCATGTTCCTCTGAAAGTAATTCAACGTGTGGATATTAATACTGTCTTCAAGCAGAATAATGGTGCTGTACAACTCTTCAGTTTACTTTTCTCAAAACATCTGTGGAGACTTAGAGAACAAACTTATGGTTCCCAGTGGGGAAGGATAGGGAGAGGGGATAGTTTGGGAGTTTGGGATTGATATGTACACACTGCTATATTTAAGATGGATAACCAACAAGGACCTACTCTATAGCACAGGGAGCTCTGCTCTATGTTTTGTGGCAGCCTGGATGGGAGGGAAGTTTGGGGGAGAATGGTTACATGTGTATGTATGGCTGAGTCACTTTGCTGTGCACCTGAAACTATCACAACATTGTTACTAGGCTGTACTCCAATATGGAATAAAAAATTTTAAAAATCTGTGGAAATAGAGTCCATACTTAAGATATATCAGTACTCAAGTATAATTATGAACTGTTTTGAAGGTATAATTATAAAAAGTTTTACATATTGATCACAATAGGCCATTCTTCTTGTTCATTTTGTTTTCTTTTATAAATAAATATTTCGTTTCTTTAGTACCAACAACGACAAGAACTTTCCCTGCTTTTTTCACATGATTTGTTGTGACGGACAGGCCATAAGAGTACTTTTAATAGATGAGGCTACTGGGTTCAGAGGTTGGGTAACTTGTCCAACGTCATATAACTAGTAAACAGCAGACCTAAAATTCAGACCTAAATCTTCTGAGTCCGAATCCAAATCCCTTTGCACTGTGGTACAAGAGCTGGGAAATAAGTGCAATCTTTCACTTAGCACAGATTGTGAATTCTCAGAATTCCCTGTTGCTGTTTTTTTTTTTGTTGTTGTTCTTCCATAAAGGATGATAATGGATGGATCAGCCTTCATGGAAGAACCCTACCAAAATGTTTAGCTGGAATAAAGTTGTTTCCCCCTATTTCCTGTTAAACGGTTTTCTCCTCATCCATAGCTTAGTAAAGATCTCCTTCCCTCTCCTTAAAATCTTTTACACTTGGTCCTTTTTTCCTTTTTTTCCCCTATGATCGAATTTATAATATATGTTAAAAAATTGTGTCCATGCTCTCAAGGAACTTAAATTTTCTTTAGGGGTATATAATATATGTATCAGGAAAGGGTCACATTGCCACACTTGTCTCAGCGAAATTGCTGCATGTGTATGTTTTTCTCTTCTTTTAGTATTCTTTATCCAGTACATTTTTAATATAAACCGATACTGCTGTGTTATCCTCTATTCCGGAAATGTTTACTTAATTGTGTTTATCTTTTACCCATGTACCTTGTACTCATGGTTTGCTTTACTCCATTACTTCTGGAAAGAACAATCTTATATTTATACACACACACTCACTTCATCATCTTATAATTACGAAGAGTGGGAAAGAAGGCATTGGCAGAGTGTCCTACTCTGCATGGAAATGGGGATCACCCCATTCTTCATTCTGACCTACTTCAAGCACTTGTGATGCTTTGATTAGGTAAGAGACTTTTTTCTTCTATTGTTGTCAGCTGGTATCTGATACAAATAGCTATCTCTCCTGTATCTCATTTTGTCCTTAACCTTACCTCCTGGGCTGTATTTTTCCATTTTGCATAGCTGCCAGTGTCTGAACTTTAAAATGAACTTAACTCATTCTTAACAGAGTTCCGGGTCTCAGTTGCATTCTATTCTTTGCTGACTTAAGGGAAGACAGGCTCTCATAGTACCCGTTAATCAATAATAGAAAAAGCCATTTGTCTCAGACATAGGTTCTCTCTAAAAGCTAACCATAATATCTGTGTAAGTTGTGACAATTTCATAATTGGGAGTTTTTCCTTTTTTGTGTGTGACATAGTTTTCTGTATAGGAAAGGAAATTATAATATGGTTTCATAAGCAGAAAAACTTTCCCTAGATCCCATGATGGATATGGGAATTTTCAGTTGTCTGTCTGGAAGAAGTTCATCACTCAATGAAGTTTATGAATCCCTAGACCTGAGAATTTATAGCCTCTTTCCCAGGAAGTTCTAAGGAGGCATGCCGAGGGGCGCATCTGCTTTACAGGCTATGGATTTGCTGTAGATAATCTCTCAGAATCCCTTCTTGCTTTATGATTCTTCAATAAACCTTTCTATAATTCAGCTATTTAAAAATAATCACTATCAGCAGCCTCCAAACCCTGGGAGGAGTGGTTAGCCATTTCCTGTCAGTAGTTTTCAGTATTTTTGAAGGAAGGCATTAGATAAACCTAAGGCATTTTTTGTTATTACTATTACCATTACTTGTTATCATTTATGTAGCACCTGCCTCACTAATGCAATTGCTTACAGGAGCTGCAATTTTATCCCGATGACCACTTTTTGTTATTATGTAATCTGTGGTAAACCACACATCATCTAACTGTTGCCATTGGATTTCTTTTTTCCTTCAAACTCCAGCCTTAGAATACTGTTTCTATCCCATTTGTCAGTGAGCCACTAATGGAAATATTTTAGGAGCATATGGTACTGGGTGCCCAGGAGAAGAAAACATATTAAAATCCAGGGTAACTCCATCTGATTACCCCATCATAGTTCTTGTTACCTCAGAAAACTATTAAAAGAACATTAATAAGTTTTCCATGCCTGGCTTCATTTTTATAACCAGTTGCTAAGTTGCCTTTTATTTACTTTCAACTTTACAAACATAATTTCCAAACCTATGCTTTCATTTACTAATGCATAGCTCATTGTATATCTGTATGTGTGTGTTTTTCTGGTAAATTACTGTTTCTTCCTTATTCAGAACCTTTGGGTCTCTTATTCTGCAAGGTTCCTGCCAGCAGTTATCAATTTGCATGTCATGGGACAATATATTGACCTGATGGACTTGGGCAGTTTCGCTTGCAACGCTGATAGCTTCCCGTGATAAAGTAGGGAAAGACTTTGTTGCAGGAATCAGTTTATTTGTTTTCCATTTACTTCTCATCAAAAAACAAAAAAAATATTGTTTTGAAATTTGGAATCCCTTGATGTATGGGCTGTTTTTACATAATGAATCAAAGCACTTCTCTCTAGCTGTTTCCCTTTCTCTGACATTACTAACATTTATATTTTAAATTCTAGGAACATGAAAGTTTTCACTAAAATAGATAAAAATAAGGAAAATCATGGCTCATCTTTTGAATGTTTATGTCTACATCAAATAATTTGGCTTGATTAAGCTGATTATAGTCTTTATTTGCTTTTTGGAAATGATTCTCCCCACTTTTTAAACAATTGAGAATTTGTGTACTACACAGGAAACCTAAGTTAGGTATACCATCTCTAAGAATCTGCGCCCAAACGACACTTGCATTAATTTTCCATGTCTGAATGTCCATCACTGTTATCTACTCCAATTTTTGGCACTACTGGCTAGCAGCTCTCTAATAAATTTGAAAGCTATTGGCCATAAACACTTAGGAATAATGATGCATCATGCCCCATAAATAGGTTTTTTTAGGTATGAATCATCCACCCAGGTATATTTGTATATGAAAGAATAATTATCTTTGTTCTTGGGCCTTTACTTGGTGGGTGTTTCAGCAGTATGATACGGTAGAAAATTCTAGGTAGCATTGGAAGTAATTTGGGGGAAAGAAATTTTGTCCAGGCATTATTTTGCATCATGTGAGTGAAGGGCTACCAGTGAGGAAAGCAGAGGCTCAAGGCTCTCTTGTGGTGCTCATGGCACTTCTGATTCCTAGGAGAATCCAAGGTCCTGAACTCTCATATAAGTTTGTCTCTTAATACACAGTGTAAGTGCATTTTATAATTTTTTTTTTGCGGGGGGAGCTTAAAACAACAAACATTTATTACCTCGCTGTGAGTCAGGAATTCAGGAGTGGCTTAGCTAGATGGTTCTGGCTCCTGATTCCTCATGACATTATAATTAAGATGCTGTCAGGACTGTTGTCATCTAAGACTTGACTGGGGCTGGAGCGTATGGCTGCTAGCTGGAGGCCTCAGTTATAAACTTATTTTTAAAATTACTTTGAGATAATATGTTGCTTAGAGAATACCCATTTATTTATTTTTTCCTTTTTATTATTGAGATATAAATGGCATACAACATTCTGTAAGTTTAAGGTGTACAACCTGTTGGTTTGATGTGTTAATGTATTGCAATACGACTACCACCACAGTTTTGTTGACTAAATCACTACGGTGTGCATTAGATCTAGGAGTTAACTTACCTACTACATCGTTACACAGCATCTCCCCAAATTCTCCACTCCCAGCCTGTGGTAATCACCATTCTACTCAAGGTTTTCACAAGTTTGGCCTTGTTAGATTCCACATTCTGTTTGACTTATCTCACTTAGCATAGGTCTATTCATGTTGTTGCAAATGGCAGGATTTCCTTCTTTCTCTTGACTGAATTATATTCCATTGTGTATGTGTGTGTTTATGTATATACATATACACACACATGTATATACATACACAGCCCTCAGATCTTCTTTATCCATTCATCTTTCTTTATCCATTAATCTGTTGAGGGATGCTTAGGTTGTCTCCCTGTCTTGGACATTGTGAATAATGCTGCAATGAATTGGGAGTACATTTATCTCTCTGCTCTCCTGTTTTTATTTTCTTTTTATATATACCCAGAAGAGGAATTGCTGGATCATATAGTATTTCTATTTTTAATTTTTTGAGGAGTCTCCATATGGTTTTCTATACAGTGGCTGCAGCAATTGACATTCCTACCAACAGTGCACAAGTGTTTGCATTTCTTCATACCCTCGACAACACTTGTTATCTCTTGTTTTTTTTGAGGACAGCCAGAGAATGCCTATTTAAAAGTGTCCACAAAATGTTTTGAAACTGATTTAATGAATGACATTAAATTCCGTCTGATTATCAGTACCAGTTTTATTTTTCTTATATGTATTCGGAAAAATTTGAATTGTTTTTCTCAAACTTGTTGATGGATTCAGAAATAAAATTTAGAGATTAAAAATATTAATAATATTATGTGTGTTTAAAATAGAAATATGCCAGTCGAGAGCCATAAAATGACCAAAGTTATAAAAATAAATTTTTCCTTCTTTTTAGTTAGGCCACAGACATAACAGCTTGAGTGTTTTGGGAAACCTGGGCTTTTTAGATTTGTCCTTGAACTCTTGGTTGGCTTTGCAGTCTGTTTTTTCGATATTTAGTTCTCTTTGGTAATGACTTAAGCAGGCAATCAGATTTTTTGTAACTCGTCCAAAATTCACTTTGTATGTAAATTGCGTATCCTGGCATAATCTAAATGGTTTAAGATTTTTCCCTAAAGCAGCTTTTTATGTTTCTATTTAATTTATTGTTTCTATTTAATTCAGTATTTTTTCTCTGAACCTCAGTAGATTATCTTGACTATCCAGATATAATTTAATTAATTCTGTTGATTCCACCCAAGGTGTTATTTACTTGCTGTTCCCTAGTGTTAATTTTCAGAGGATTATTTTTATAACTTTCAGTAGCTAATGATTATACTGTGGGCGAGTTCCTTTCTTTACTTGATTCCTTCATTCCCGTTTTTGCTTGAGTGGCTCGCCTGAGCAGCTTCACCTATCCTTTATACAATAAGCTTTCCTATATTTAATAACTATTATTAGATTATCCTTATGCTGTTTTTTCTTCAGCTACAATAATCTCACTTCCTTTAAGCTTTATTTCTGTACTGCTTTTATCCAGGCTTTAATAATTTTAGTGGCTTCTAGATCTTCTTTAGAAAAGAGTAGGATGAGATTATAAAATGAATCTCCTGCTAGAAGTGTGCTTGTCGTTTATCCTCTATATCAGTCAAATTCTTTGAGATCCTCAAACTGAAGCCTCTATGGGAACATTTATTATTTGTTCAAATATGGCCATAAAAATTGACTTTGCAATCATACTGAGTCATCTTGACAGTGCTGTGAGTGACAGAAACTAATCTTACCTGCTAGCCAGCAACATTTTAAAAATGATAAATGGACCCTCAGTCTTTAGTTAGCCTGTAAATGAAATTAGGTTTATCTTATTTCTCCAAGAAATAACATTACTTAGAAAATTTTGAATTATACCTTTCTGAACAAAGTTAAGTAGTAAAGGCTAGGGGCTACATTTTGATTATTATTATATACATATATTTTTTGCCTGGCTTTTAGCATCCAAATAATTGTGCTCTGGGAAAATGGAAGTGTTCAGAACTCAGTACATATTTCCTGAAGAGAACAAAGGAGTCTTCATCATCTATGCCTGCAACCAAACTGAAAAATTATACCCACATAGACTGAAAAATACGTGCTTAAGGTTCATATTCACAGCATGTGTAGGACTAATGTTTTCATTGTTTTATGTCTTCCTTCTAGTCCCCTAATCATTTAAAGATCAAGTTAAATTGAAATCTAGTACAATTCCTGTTGGAAAAGTGACTTTTACAGTAACTTCTGCCATTCATTTGTTTTCCCAGTAGGACACTGATTTACCTTATGTGATTCAGGTATCTTTGATTTGAAATTGTCTTTTCTTTGTCAGGATCAAAGACTTTAGAACCCATTTTTATCAGGTCCTATAGCAAATTAAATTAGGTCACCCCACAGTGTCTAATTCCTTTTTCTTCTACATTTTAACTGAAATTTTAGAACCTCTACACTGTCATTTTTCTCCCTTTCCTCTATTCTTGATCTCCAGGACCATGCTAATAAGTTTGTTAGATGGTATTTTGTCAAATGTGAGGTTTAACCAAATCAAGGGAATTAAAGCAGTGACCTTTTGTGTTGTTTCTAAAGCAACAGGATATTGATGTGCTGGGTTGATTGGCTGCCAGAGGTGTGTGGGTGGGGGGGGGGACCTTGTTATCTTCCATTTGTAGATTTCCTTCCTTCTTTTTCCTGGTCAGCATGCTTCAGAGCTTTGTATCTCATACATCAAATTAAGAGGGAGATAAGGTTTGAATGACTAGGAGGATACCTCTTTACCTTTTGTTCTGATTATTATTATTGTTTTTAATTCTATTCCAATTTGGGCTTTTAAAAGTCAAGGGATCTGTACATATGCTTGATGTTTGAAAAGTTGCTGCAAAAAAGGCTACTTAAACTGTTTTTTGTGTGACAGTTATGTCTCTGCCAGATACACAGAAATGAGAGAGATATTTCCCCTCTTCTACACTTTAGGTCAGGACTCCTGCTTTATGGAGAAAAAAGTATCATAATGCCTCATTTGTTAGCATCGTTAAGAAACAAAGTACCTCTCAAAAGTTAATTTTCCAGATAACTAAGTTCTACCTCTGGGACTTACATTGGTGTTCAGTGGACATGGTGTAGGCATTTGAGTCAAGCGCAAGTAAGAATCCTAGCTCGTCCAGTTTCTAGATGTCGAGCAAGTTGTTGAACTTCTCTGAGCCTCAATTCCTCTTTTCTAAAGATGGACTTGTAATAATACCTATTTCGGTGGCTTATCCTGAGGATTAAATATGTGTAAAATACCTAGGACAGCACTTGATACCAAATAGCCATTTAATACCTATTAGGTTCTTTTGTTTTTCCTATTAAATATCATAACTTGATTTACCTTCCCTTTCTCTTGTTTTTTCACATTCTCATAGTCATAGAATCATTTAGATTTTACATTCAAGCAGTTTTTTTAATCTTCCTTTCCATATTTGCTACAGGTTCCCCAGTTCAGATTTTTTTCATCACTCACTTGAACTATTTTAGATAAATATTGAAGAGTCTTAAAAGCCGTCTTGTTTGACCACTCTTCTGATACTTGAATTCTCTCTGCATTACTTCTTCAAGGAGTTTTCCAGTCTCTATTGCTTAAATTTACTGGTCCTGCTTTGACCCCATCTAGCCTCAGAGAATGTCTGATCCCAGTCTCTCATGGCAGCTGTTGTGATACATGAGGGTTACCAGCATGGTCCCAATGAGCCTCAGCTTCCAGTTTATATTTCTCGGTTTCCAGTGCCCTTGACGTTCTGTTTGATATTCTTGACTATTTCTGTTGGTTCAAGTAGCTCTTTAAAAAAAAAAAAAAAAAACTCTTTGCGAGGTAAGATTTGCCCCTGTCCAGAAGAGAGTTGGACGATTTACTTTTTTTGTTCTTGATACTGTATATCTGCTAATGTAATCTAACATTACTCTAGATATATTTTAGAGCTAGTCACTCTGTTGATTCATATTAACTGTTAAGGGTTTGTTGCCAAATCTGGCTCCCTGTGTACCGATGCTGAATAAAAATATGGAGACAGAGAATTAGAAGATGAGAAATAGAGAGAGGCTTTTTTTTTTTTTTTTTTGCGGTACGCGGACCTCTCACTGTTGTGGCCCTCTCCCGCTGCGGAGCACAGGCTCCGGACGCGCAGGCTCAGCGGCCATGGCTCATGGGTGCAGCCGCTCCGCGGCATATGGGATCTTCCCAGACCGGGGCACGAACCCGTGTCCCCTGCATCGGCAGGCGGACTCTCGACCACTGCGCCACCAGGGAAGACCTAGGGAGAGACTTAATTTTCTTTGCCAGGCAAAGGGAAGGCACAGTAGGCTAATGCCACAAGAACCGTTCCCCCCTCTTTGGGGAATCGGAGAACATTTTATATGTGGGGCTTGCAGTCTGGGGTATATGATAAGGATCAAAAGTGATGCAGGTCTTGCATTTCTTTTCTTCTGCAAATTCTTAGCCAAAGCTGGCATCAGGTGGCTCAGCAACCGGGTCTGGTGTCCCTGAAGTTATCAGCTGTGACCTTCTTTCTGAAATAAAGAGTGCTACAAGGGAGTGTAGGGGGAGAAGAAATGCCAGGTTCAAAGGGTAATTCATATGGAGTCAGAGAGTAGTCAGCTTTGTGAAGGACAAGTCTAGCTACAAGTGTTTGTTAGTAGTAACAGCTAAAGAATAACTAAGATTGCTTAACTCTTTCAGGCCTGTTGATGTTGTTTCCCCAGCCTGTTCATTGTTTCCTTATTTTCCTTGTTTATCAGAAAAGTCTCATTTCTATTTTTGCTGTAACAGGTTCTTCACTGGTGCTATTTTAAAGCTATATTTGTCTGCTTTATGATTTTTAAGATCAAATATATTGAGATATATACAGTAAAATTCACTCTTTTTAGGTGGACAATTTGATGAGTTTTGGCAAATGCATACAATCATGTAATCATCAACACAATCCATATGTAGAACATTTCCATCATTCCCAGAAGTTCCCTAGTGCCCCTTAATAGTCAGTCTCCCTTCTTTACTCTCAGCTTCTGGAAGCCTTTCTGTCATTATAAGTTTGCCTTTTCTCAATACCACTCGATATTCACATGGCTGATATTTCTGCTCTCTTTTACAACTTGGTCTTTATTCTTTAAATTTTCTTCATCTTAGCTTGGGTGCATAGCTCTAGACTGTGATGATCTTTGGGAATCCTAATTCTGTCCTCCCAAGCTCGTGACCTGCGTGAATAGGATATGCATTTTGGCTGTATTTTTCTTGCATATTATTGGGGAAAAAAAAAGTTGACCAAAAACAAGAGCAAAGGCAGAACGCTTGTTTGACACTAAAGAACCTTAGGTTGACATTTATTCACTTATGTCTCTTTTGGTGTTGTACTTTACTTAAACTACCTAAGTTCATTACTGTTCTGCTTATATTTATATGTATATTTTAACCAAGGCCCGAACAGGAAATCTTGGCAGATGTTTTGCTGAAGTCTGGAGCACAGTTTCCATCCTGGATTTCCGTTACACAGTAGTCTAGTAACCTTTTCTGCCCACTAACATGACTTTGTCATCTGGTGTACTGTTTGTTAGAATTCATGTTTCTTCTGTCATATCTGTCCCTTGACGGTTTTAATTTTGAATTATTTGTGTATTGTATTTTCCATTAGCCATACGTGGTAAGAAACCAATGAATTCTGTATCTCAACTGAGCTTTTCTTGTGAATCAAAACTTTTATGAAGGGCTTCCCTGGTGGCGCAGTGGTTGAGAGTCCGCCTGCCGATGCAGGGGATACGGGTTCGTGCCCCTGTCCAGGAAGATCCCACATGCTGCAGAGCGGCTGGGCCCGTGAGCCATGGCCTTTGGGCCTAAGCATCCGGAGCCTGTGCTCCACAACGGGAGAGGCCCCAACAGTGAGAGGCCCACATACTGCAAAAAGAAAAAAAAAAACAAACAAAAAAACTTTTATGAAGTATGTTGTACGACATTTTCATATTTGAATTAAAGCCATGTTTTTTTTTAGGAAACTCTTGTCACTTTTATTAGGTATTAAACAGCCCTACCCTGGTAAGGAAGAGAGGTTAAGTAGTAAACTATTCATATTTACCAAATAAGCTTTCTGAGGGCAGGCACCATGTCTCCCTGGTATACCTCTGTAACCCCAGCATCATGCCGAATGCCAGACCCATAGCAGGTGCTCCCTAAACAAGAATCTTTAACTTCAGACCCAACCCGTTTCATAGCAGAATGTACGGTGTTCAGTTGCATTAAGTACCAGGCCCTTTTTAGGCTTGTTTTATTATATATTTATGGTCATCATTTATGATAATAGTAATTTTTCCTACATGAATTTAAATGATAATGGTTTTTAAAAAAATAGAGTTCTAGGACTTCCCTGGTGGCACAATGGTTAAGAATCCAGCTGCCAGTGCAGGGGACACGGGTTCAATCCCTGGTCCGAGAAGATTCAATGTGCTGAGGAGCAACTAAGCCCATGTGTCACAACTACTGAACCCCACGTGCCTAGAGCCCATGCTCTGCAACAAAGAGAAGCCACTGTAATGAGAAGCCCTCACACCACAACAAAGAGTAGCCCCTGCTCACTGCAACTAGAGGAAGCCCATGTGCAGCAAAGAAGATCCAGTGCAGCCAAGAAATAAGTTAATTAATTAATTTAAAAAAATAGAGTTCTAAGTTTGAGATTATTAAACTAATATCACTGAGCAAATCTTGTGTTTAATGACATCTAGTTTTGGGGCAACAGTAATGACCTTCCTATTATTTTTCTTATTAGTCATCAATTTCATACACATCAGTGTATACATGTCAATACCAATCACCCAATTCATCACACCACCACCACCACCCCCTAGCGGCTTTCCCCCCTTGGTGTCCACATGTTTATTCTCCACATCTGTGTCTCAATTTCTGCCTTGAAAAACGGTTCATCTGTACCATTTTTCTAGGTTCCACATATATGCGTTAATATATGATATTTGTTTGTTTTTCTTTTTCTGACTTCACTCTGTATGACAGTCTCTAGATCGATCCATGTCTCAACAAATGACCTAATTTCATTCGTTTTTATGGCTCAGTAATATTCCATTGTATATATGTACCATATCTTCTTTATCCATTCGTCATGTCAGTGGGCATTTAGGTTGCTTCCGTGACCTGGCTATTGTAAATAGTGCTGCAATGAACATTGGGGTGCATATGTCTTTTTGAATTGTGGTTTTCTCTGGGTATATGCCCAGTAGTGGGATTGCTGAATCATACGGTAATTCTATTTTTAGTTTTTTAAGGAACCTCTATACTGTTCTCCATAGTGGCTGTATCAGTTTACATTCACACCACCAGTGCAAGAGGGTTCTCTTTTCTTCACACCCTCTCCAGCATTTCTTGCTTGTAGATTTTCTGATGAAGCCCATTCTAACAAGTGTGAGGTGATACCTCATTGTAGTTTTGATTTTCATTTATCTAATAATTAGTGAGTTGAGCAGCTTTTCATGTGCTTCTTGGCCATCTGTATGTCTTCTTTGGAGAAACGTCTATTAAGGTTTTCTGCCCATTTTTGGATTGGGTTCATTGTTTCTTTAATATTGAGTTGCATGAGATGTTTATATATTTTGGAGATTAATCTGTGTTACTTCTTATTTTCCATTTTGTATTCCTTTTCTTTCTTTTTCTTCTCTGATTGCCGAGGCTGGGACTTCCAAAATTATGATGAATAATAGTGGTGAGAGTGGATATCCTTGTCTTGTTCCTGATCTTGGAGGAAATGCTTTCAGTTTTTCACCACTGAGATGATGTTTACTGTGGGTTTGTCACATATGGACTTTATTTTGTTGAGGTAGGTTCCCTCTATGCCCACTTTCTGGAAAGTTTTTATCATAAGTGGGTGTTGAATTTTGTCAGAATCTTTCTCTACGTCTGTTGAGATGATCATATGGTTTTTCTTCTTCAGTTTGTTAATATGGTGTATCACATTGATTGATTTGCACATATTGAAGAATCCTTTCATCCCTGGGTTAAATCCCACTTGATCATGGTGTATGATCCTTTTAATGTGCTGTTGGATTCTGTTTGCTAGTATTTTGTTGAGATTTTTGCATCTGTATTCATCAATGTTATTGGTCTGTAATTTTCTTTTTTTTGTAGTATCTTTGTCTGGTTGTGGTATCAGGGTGGTGGTGGCCTGGTAGAATGAGTTTGGGAGTGTTCCTTCCTCTGCAATTTTTTGGAAGAGTTTGAGAAGAATGGGTGTTACCTCTTCTCTAAATGTTTGATAGAATTCACCTGTGAAGCCATCTGGTCCTGGACTTTTGTTTTTTAGAAGATTTTTAATTACAGTTTGAATTTCATTACTTGTGATTGGTCTGTTCATATTTTCTATTTCTTCCCTGTTCAGTCTTGGAAGATTATACCTTTCTAAGAATTTGGCCATTTCTTCCAAGTTGTCCATTTTATTGGCATAGAGTTTCTTGTAGTAGTCACTAAGGGCTTTGTATTTCTGGGGTGTCTGTTGTAACTTCTCCTTATTCATTTCTTACTTGCCTCTTAGAACTGCTTTTGCTGCATCCCATAGGTGTTGGATTGTTGTGTTTTCATTGTCATTTGTCTCTAGGTGTTTTTTGACTTCCTCTTTGATTTCTTCAGTGATCTCTTGGTTATTTAGTAGCATATCGTTTAGCCTCCATGTGTTTGTGTATTTTACATTTTTTTACCCTGTAATTCATTTCTAATCTCATAGCGTTGTGGTCAGAAAAGATGCTTGATATGATTTCAATTTTCTTAAATTCCCTGAGGCTTGATTTGTGACCCAGGATGTGATCTATTGGAGAAGTTCCGTGTGCACTTGAGAAGAAAGTGTAATCTGCTGTTTTTCGATGGCGTGTCATATAAATATCAATTAAATCTATCTGGTCTGTTGTGTCATTGAAAGCTTCTGTTTCCTTGTTTATTTTCATTTTGGGTGATCTGTCCATTGGTGTAAGTGAGGTGTGAAAGTCCCCCACTATTATTGTGTTACTGTTGATTTCCTCTTTTAGAGCTCTTAGCAGTTGCCTTATGTATTGAGGTGCTCCTATGTTGGGTGCATATATATTTAGAATTGTTATATCTTCTTCTTGGATTGGTCCCTTGATCATTATGTAGTGTCCTTCCTTGTCTCTTGTAACATTGTTTATTTTAAAGTCTATTTTATCTGATATGAGTATTTCTACTCCAGCTTTCTTTTGATTTTCATTTGCATGGAATATCTTTTTCCATCCCCTCACTTTCGGTCTGTATGTGTCCCTAGGTCTGAAGTGTGTCTCTTGTAGACAGCATATATATGGGTCTTGTTTTTGTATCCATTCAGCAAGCCTGTGTCTTTTGGTTGGAGCAGTTAATCCATTCACGTTTAAGGTAATTATCGATAAGTATGTTCCTATGACCATTTTCTTAATTGTTTTGGGTTTGTTTTTGTAGGTCCTTTTCTCTTGTGTTTCCCACTTAGAGAAGTTCCTTTAGCATTTGTTTTAGAGCTGGTTTGGTGGTGCTGAATTCTCTTAGTTTTTGCTTGTCTGTAAAGCTTTTGATTTCTCCATCGAATCTGAATGAGTCCTTGCCGGGTAGAGTAATCTTGGTTGTAGGTTCTTCCCTTTCATCACTTTAAGTATATTATGCCACTCCCTTCTGGCTTGTAGAGTTTCTACTAAGAAATCAGCTGTTAACCTTATTGCTTTCAATAAGTTTTCTTGGTCTTTAATTTTTGCCAATTTGATTACTATGTGTCTCAGTGTGTTTCTCCTTGGGTTTATCCTGTATGGGACTCACTGCACTTCCTGGACTTGGGTGGCTGTTTCCTTTCCCATGTTAGGGAAGTTTTTGAATATAATCTCTTCAGATATTTTCTCTGGTCCTTTCTCTCTCTCTTCTCCTTCTGGGACCCCTATAATGCGAATGTTGTTGCGTTTAATGTTGTCCCAGAAGTCTCTTAGGCTGTCTTCATTTCTTTTCATTCTTTTTTCTTTATTCTGTTGTGCAACACTGAATTCCACCATTCTGTCTTCCAGGTCACTTATCCGTTCTTTTGCCTCAGTTATTCTGCTATTGATTCCTTCTAGTGTAGCTTTCATTTCAGTTATTGTATTGTTCATCTTTGTTTGTTTGTTCTGTAATTCTTCTAGGAGTTTGTTAAACATTTCTTGTATCTTCTCCATCTTTGCCTCCATTCTTTTTCTGAGGTCCTGGATCATCTTCACGATCATTATTCTGAATTCTTATTCTGGAAGGTTGCCTATCTCCACTGCATTTAGTTGTTTTTCTGGGGTTTTATCTTGTTCCTTCACCTGGTACATAGCCCTCTGCCTTTTCATCTTGTCTGTCTTTCTGTGAATGTGGTTTTTGTTTCACAGGCTTCAGGATTGTAGTTCTTCTTGCTTCTGCTGTCTGTCCTCTGGTCGACCTTCCTATTTTTTATTACCGCCAGCAGCATCATTAGTTTAAGAGTTTTTGTACTTTATCACACATTTTTATGAATTTTATATATATATAAAAGAAAGCATTAGCACCTAAACTTAGCTGAGATACAGCTGCAGGAGTGCTGTCTACTGTTGTCTAACCCCACAAATGAGTGCATGGTGCCAGATTCCATATAATTACCTGGGATGCTCTTTTTGATGTGTCAGTTTAGGTAGGCTACAGTCCTTAGTTAATTCAATAATACAGTAATCTAGGTGTTGCTTAAAGGTCTTTTGTAGATATGAGTAAAGCCTGTAATCAGGTGACTTTGGGTGGGAGATTATCCTAGATATCTGGATGGGCCGGATTCTACCAGCAAAAGGTCTTAAAGGCAGAGTTGCAGCTTCCTTGAAGGAGCAAGTCTATCTGTGGCAACAGCTTCAGCCCCTGCTTGAGGGTTAGTGCCTGCCCTTTGGATCTTGGACTTCCCTAGCTGGTTCCCAATTCCTTGTAATCTCTTAATCTATATCTCCTACTAGTTCTGTTTCTCTGGTTAAACCATGACTGTATTACCCTATCCCAGAAGTGTTTCCTGATAATTTTATAATGAATAGTGTGGTGCAAACCGTGGTTCCAAATTCATCAGTCTGTTCCTGAGTTATAGGTTATAAAAGACTCTTGCTATGTGAGAAATGCCTCTACTTTGAAGACTTTTCAGTTGTGCAGCTGCCATCAACTGTACTGCTGAAGCTACTCACTGCTTTGCCGTTTTTTTTTTTTTTTTTCCAGGTTTTTCTTCAGAAGGGAAGTTTCATCTTGTAATTTTCTGCTCTAGAGTATAGGGAGATAATGTTTTTGTAATTTTAGTTGTTTTGAAATTGCTCTGTTTGCTTTTTTTGGAAGGATAAAAGTAACTGCTGTGCATTTTGATTTACTGTATTCAGTAGTTTGACATAGAATATGTTAGCACAAGGTTTAAATGTGAATGTACTAGAGCACCAGTACAGAGAGTTGATACAAGGGAATGTCAGTTATTCTTAAGTTACATTCCAGGATTCTGTCACATGCTGATACAGTGCCAAAGCATATGGAATCTCCATATGGTGTTTCTTTTGGGCTTTTTACCACCTGTAATCTAGCTAATTTTCATTCATTTCAATTTGTCCAAGAGGTAAGCAAACTAAATATGGAAATGGAAATAATATGCCAGTGTTAAAATGCTGAAGTTTGGGATGAGTTACTGTTATTATAGTAATTACCAAGGGGAAAAAAATCATTAAATGAGTGCATTAGTACTATAGTAGTAGTCTTTCTGTCACCTCATTAACAGCGGGGAGCAGTGTATCCATTTCTGACTTGTGGAGTGGAGAGGGAAATTAATTTTATTATTTTATTGAGTCTTCATTTGAAGATAGAATTTGATCATTTGGGGCATCTTTAAAAGTAATAATGAATTTAAATATATTTTCATGGTTCAGGAATAATGGTATTGTGAATGGCATTTGGCATTTTGATTGCATATAAAAAGTAATAAATCTGGTTGCATTCTGACCGCATGGTATTGCAGTTGTTTTATATCATTAAGAACCTTTGATTTCAGGAATGTAAAAAACAAACAAACAAACAACAAAACATGGGTCCATTGAACCATGGTTTTCAGACCTCAAAAATGCTTCTCTAAACTCCAGACAGAATTACTGGTTTAAGTGTCAGCTAGCATTGTTTTACATTGCATTTTAAATGTTTTAGCTTCTCTTCAAAGCAGCTGTTTTATTAGGGCAGAAATCGTTGAAGATGTCTTTGTGCTACTGTTGTCATGTAAGAACAAAAAGGTACTTCTTGTTTACAGGGTAGTGAACATTGGAAACTTTTAACCAGACGTATTTTATTGATACCCACATGTTAAGGAAGTTGAGGCATAATTTTTTTTTCTTTTAATTCTTTTGGCTGCTTTGGGTCTTTGTTGCTGTGTGCAGGCTTTCTCTGGTTGTGGCGAGTGGGGGCTACTCTTGATTGTGGTGCGTGGGCTTCTCATTGTGGTGGCTTCTCTTGGTGTGGAGCAGGGCTCTAGGCATGCGGGCTTCAGTAGTTGTGGCTCACAGGCTCTATACTGCAGGCTCAGTAGTTGCGGCACACGGGCTTAGTTGCTTCACAGCATGTGGGATCTTCCTGGACCATGGATTGAACCAGTGTCCCCTGCATTGGCAGGTGGATTCTTATCCACTGTGCCACCAGGGGAGCCCCGAGGCATAATTATTTTATTTTTTATTTTGTTAAACGTATTTATTTTTGGCTGCGTTGGGTCTTCGTTGTTGTGCATGGGCTTTCTCTAGTTGCGGCGAGTGGGGCTACTCTGCATTGTGGTGCTTGGGCTTCTCATTGCTGTGGCTTCCCTTGTGGACCATGGGCTCTAGGCGTGTGGGTTTTAGTAGTTGTGTCACTGGGCTCAGTAGTTGTGGCTCACGGGCTCTACAGCGTAAGCTCAGTAGTTGTGGCGCATGGGCTTAGTTCCTCCACAGCATGTGGGATCTTCCCAGACCAGGGATCAACCCATGTCCCCTGCGCTGGCCGGCGGATTGTTAACCACTGCACCACCAGGGAAGTCCCCCGAGACATAATTATTGATAATTGAAATTATTTCCGAAGCCAGATACATTAGGCATTGCCTCCTTTCCACCATAGCCACCTCCTGGGAACATGTGGCAGATTGGACAGTTACTTCAGGTTCCTTCTGCTGAATCTCAGTGGTGGCTTGGATTGGGGGTGGGGAGGAGGGAGAGTTCCCCTAACTTGTGATTCTACACAACTAATCAACACAGCCAGCCCAGTCAGCCTGCGTGAATGTATCACAGTGTCTGCTGCAAAGTACTAAACACCACCTTTTCTTTATAAGAAAAAATCATGTTTTTCATATTTAAATGTTTCTGAGATCAAGGCACATCTTACATTAATGTGCTATGTTTATTCATCTCTTTAAAAAATTTTATTAAATATTTGAACAAAATATGTTTGAACTGTGAGAGGAAGGAACAGAATTTACCCTTCCTCATGTCTGATCTATTAGCTTTTGGCGTAGTTGAAGGATATTGGATTAACATGCTCTGAGCTCTAATACTACTGTTGAGATTGACCAGCCGGTAGGTAACATTGGGCAAGTTACAGTATCTCAGGCACTGATTCTTGACTGATAAAGTAGGGGCAGCATTTTATATCCTACTTACTTTACAGGATTATTATAAGAATCAAATAAGATACTGGATATCAAGTATTTTATGAAGTGTGACATGCATGTAAAAGATACTGTTACATTACCATGTGCCTGTCATTTATTTTTTTCATTCCCAGTGCCTCAATTAATTCACGCTTTTTCCTACCTCACATTGGGATTAGGTTTAATTATCCTCTAAATAAATTTGCTGTCTCTGGCTTTTATAGAATGTGTTGAGTTGTCCTGAAATATTATTCCAAATATGTTACTTTCCTTTTCAAGACTTCTTTACTGTGCTACCTGTCTACTCTGCCAGATGTTGTTTTCTTCGTATCCTTTTTCCTCCCATTCCATTCCCTGAACTACTTGCTGTGCTTCATATTCCCTACTTGCCACCTGTGTGCCTTTGAATGTGCTATTACTTCTACCTAGAATCCTTTTCTCCCTTCCAAACCCAATTTGTATGTACTCAGTAAAATCTGGTCTGTCTTTCAAGGTCCATCTCTAATATGATTTTCTACCTTTAATTATTTCCCCCACTTTACCAGACCCAAATTTTCTTTTCTAGAAATGACATAGATAATGGGAACCAGGAATAAGGGATGGGAGGCAGTATGGCCCAGTCTGATTTTCTGTTGTTTCCAACACAGTGAGAGGTGATCTCAGGTTTTATCTTGCTGTTGGAAAATTAGAAGTTCTGGTAGGTTTTTATCTGTCGTGTAGCATGTCACCCCCCAGTGCCTCCTGCCCCTACCCATGTCTCTTCTATGGTGCTTAAATTTTCCTTTACCTAATAAGTGGACTGAATGTAGATCTATAAATATTCCCATTTTATGTTATATATCTAATACAAATTTTAAATAAATCTTATGTAAGTTCTTTAGGAAACATGCTGTTTAGAAGAATACAGAGGTGAGCTGTCTGAACGTAAAAATTCATTTTGTATATTGAAAAATTTCACAGGTTATCTGTTTTTAAATTTAATTTTTATTTTACATTGGAGTATAGTTGATTTACAACGTTGTGTTAATTTCAGGTGTACAGCAAAGTATTCAGTTATATATGAATTCTTTTTCAGATATTTTTTCCCATATAGGTTATTAGAGAATATTGAGTGGAATTCCCTGTGCTATACAGTAGGTCCTTGTTAATTATCTATTTTATATATAGTAGTATGTGTATGTTAATCCGAAACTCCTAATTTATCCCTCCCCCCACCTTTTCCCTTTGGTAACCAGAAGTTTGTTTTCTATGTCTGTGAGTTTGTTTCTGTTTTGTAAATAAGTTCATTTGTATCATCGTTTTACATTATACATATAAGTGATATCATATGGTATTTGTCTTTCTTTGTCTGACTTCACTTAGTATGATAATCTCTAGCCTTTCTTAAGTAATACTTTATCCCATGCTAAGTGGTAATGTCTATAGGAATGCAGCCCAGGCCTTTTGCTGAAAGCTGTAAAATGCTCAGACTGTATTATTGCAGCTTGATCAGATTTTAAGTTTTAGTTCTCAATCATTTAATACTGTTCTCTAGAACTCTTTATTGTTAATAAGGTTTGAGTAATAAGATTCATGAAAAATATGTTTAAATGCTAGGTTCCTAAGCACTTTACACCAAAAATTGTTATCATCTATGTCAATTTCAAAATAAATTGATCTCCAGTAGAGAATTTCATTGCTTCTGTCCTCCAGCCTTCGTCCAGTGCTAGGCCAGTATCTACACTAACCTGCATGATCTATGCTTCAAACCATGCAACCACATTGACTGTTTTTCCTCTAACAAAATTACCATGAACCAGAATTCCAATCACAGGGCTCATTTCAGGTTTTGGGTTTTGTGTCCATTGTCATTTCCTCTTCATTACTGTACCTGAATGTGCTCTTTTCCTAGGCCTGCCTGTCATGCTACAGGTGAGCATCCTGCATGTTACTTTTTATCAACAGAGTTCCACCTGATCTCTCAGACACAGTTTAATGTCTTCTCTTCCCTATTCCATTAGCTCCTTATACATTAGCAGTCATCACATTATATTACAATTTTTTATTTATCTATTTCTTTCCACAAGTCAACTGTGAGAGACCCTAATGGGGAGGAATCATGTCTTACTAAGTTTTTTTTTTTTTTTACATCTTTATTGCAGTATAATTGCTTTACAATGGTGTGTTAGTTTCTGCTTTATAACGAAGTGAATCAGTTAGACATATACATATGTTCCCATATCTCTTCCCTCTAGCGTCTCCCTCCCTGCCACCCTCCCTATCCCACCCCTCTAGGTGGTCATAAAGCACCTAGCTGATCTCCCTGTGCTATGCGGCTGCTTCCCACTAGCTACCTATTTTACGTTTGGTAGTGCATATATGTCCAAGCCACTCTCTCACTTTGTCACAGCTTACCCTTCCCCTTCACCACGTTCATTCTCTAATAAGTCTGTGTCTTTATTCCTGTCTTACCCCTGGGTTCTTCATGACATTTTTTTTTTCTTAAATTCCATATATATGTGTTAGCATACGGTATTTGTCTTTCTCTTTCTGACTTACTTCACTAATTCATTGATTAGCTCTAGTAGTTTTCTGGTAGCATCTTTAGGATTCTTTATGTATAGTATCATGTCATCTGCAAACAGTGACAGCTTTACTTCTTCTTTTCCGATTTGGATTCCTTTTATTTCCTTTTCTTCTCTGTGGATAAAACTTCCAAAACTATGTTGATAAGAGTGGTGCGAGTGGGCAACATTGTCTTGTTCCTGATCGTAGTGGAAATGCTTTCAGTTTTTCACCACTGAGGACAATGTTGGCTATGAGTTTGTCATATATGGCCTTTATTATGTTGAGGAAAGTTCCCTCTATGCCTACTTTCTGCAGGGTTTTTATCATAAATGGGTGTTGAATTTTGTTGAAAACTTTCTCTGCATCTCTTGAGATGGCCATATGGTTTTTCTCCTTCAGTTTATTAATATGGTGTATCACATTGATTGATTTGCGTATATTGAAGAATCCTTGCATTCCTGGAATAAACCCCACTTGATCATGGTGTATGATCCTCTTAATGTGCTGTTGGATTCTGTTTGCTAGTATTTTGTTGAGGATTTTTGCATCTATGTTCATCAGTGATATTGGAATGTAATTTTCTTTCTTTGTGACATGTTTGTCTGGTTTTGGTATCAGGGTGTTCGTGGCCTCCTAGAATGAGTTTGGGTGTGTTCCTCCCTCTGCTATATTTGGGAAGAGTTTGAGAAGGATAGGTGTTAGCTCTTCTCTAAATGTTTGGTAAAATTCACCTGTGAAGCCATCTGGTCCTGGGCTTTTGTTTGTTGGAAGATTTTTAATCACAGTTTCAATTTTGGTGCTTGCGATTGGTCTGTTCGTATTTTCTGTTTCTTCCTGATTCAGTCTTGGCAGGTTGTGCATTTCTAAGAATTTGTCCATTTCTTCCGGGTTGTCCATTTTATTGGCATAGAGTTGCTTGTAGTAATCTCTCATGATCTTTTGTATTTCTGCAGTGTCAGTTGTTACTTCTCCTTTTTCATTTCTAATTATTTGAGTCTTCCCCCTTTTTTTCTTAATGAGTCTGGCTAATGGTTTATCAATTTTGTTTATCTTCTCAAAGAACCAGCTTTTAGTTTTGTTGATCTTTGCTATCATTTCCTTCATTTGTTTTTCATTTATTTCTGCTCTGATCTTTATGATTTCTTTCCTTCTGCTAACTTTGGGGGTTTTTTTGTTCTTCTTTCTGTAATTGCTTTAGGTGCAAGTTTAGGTTATTTATTCGAGATGTTTCTTGTTTCTTAAGGTAGGATTGTATAACTATAAACTTCCCTCTTAGAACTGCTTTTGCTGCATCCCATAGGTTTTGGGTTGTCTTGTCTCCATTGTCATTTGTTTCTAGGTAGTTTTTGATTTCCTCTTTGATTTCTTCAGTGATCACTTCGTTATTAAGTCGTGTATTGTTTAGCTTCCATGTGTTTGTATTTTTTACAGTTCTTTTCCTGTAATTGATATCTAGTCTCATACCATTGTGTTCGGAAAAGATACTTGATACAATTTCAATTGTCTTACATTTACCAAGGCTTGATTTGTGAC